>NC_069503.1:925992441-926592441 GCF_027579735.1 Bombina bombina | reverse complement strand
AGGTATGTTGGTACGATTTTTATCACACTATAATATAAGTATACAAATTAGTACCTTGAAGTGTATCTGTTTGATATCACTTTTGTGAGATAATTGCTGTTAAATAAACGCCGCTATGCCAGTGTTTTGATTAAGTTTCAAGATCAAGCTGTATGCAGTTCTATATGAGCTGCTGGCGGTTAAATAAATGCCGCTTTGGTTTCCTCTTATTAGGTGGGCTTATCTGTTTGCTGCGAGAAAATTCACTTTTATATAAGTGTTTGGGTAGTTGTCGTGGCCGCTCAGTTACCTTATCCTTTGTCGGTCAGTGACCGATCGTGCTCTTAAGGGTTTCTTGGTGGGATCTTCGTTGCGGTTAAGTGCTAACCGTTTGCTGATGTTTTTTAAGTATCTCCGGTTTTCAGAGGTCTCATGCTTCAACATGCCCATGAGGCTCCCACATCTGGTCATCGTGGTGCCAAATTAACATATGAAATATTGCGTGACTACACCTTCTGGCCGCATATGTTGAAGGATGTTCAAACATACCTTCAAGGTTGTTTAATCTGTCCACAGTTCCAACCGACTGCACCAACGCATAGAGCGCCATTGCAGAAAAGGGGGATGGTAATGCCATGGTCAGATATAGAAATTGATTTTATTGGTCCAGTAACAAGGTCATCAATAGGCAACAAATACATGTTGACAGTAACATACCTATTCATTAAATGGGTAGAGTCCATCAGTGCGCAGCCACGTGTTTTCCAGATTTGGTTTACCCCAGCGAATTGAATCCGATCGGGGAAGCCACTTCACTAGCGAAGTGATGACCAAAATGGGGAAAATACTAAGGGTCAAAAGAAAACTCCATATTGCATATAGAGCTGCCTCTAGTGGTGGTGTAGAGCATTACAACCAGTCCATTGTGAAAATCCTCAAAAAGTTTGTGAATGAAACAGGTAAAGACTGGGATGTAAAATTACCTCTAGTCCTGACTCCTGATGGCATTAAGAGAAACTCCAAGTAGTGCTACTAAGATGTCACCTTTTGAGTTGATAACTGGTAGAAGAATGGTTCTACCTCAGCATCTACTGTACCGTACATCAGACCAGAACTTGATAAATGCTGCCAATACACATCAATATGTAGAGAACCTAAGGAAACACCTGTAATATGCCTTTGCATTTGCTCAAAGGAACATAGAAAAGTCTGCAACTACCACTAAAACCTATTATGATCTCAAAACGTCCAAAAAGGAATATGAAATATAAATAATAGGTGGCGCAAAACAAGTTGCTATTTCCAACGTGTCTTACTGTAAATATGTGTGATAATATGTGGGCTCAATATATGTTAATGTTTTGATGAGTCCTAATTTTATATTCTCTTTTGGAAAAAAATGGATGTCGAAACTATTTAAGAAATAAATATGATCCTTTATTTGATTATGGTAAATTTACCCAATAGTAGTGATGCTAAAAGTACAGTTAAACAAAAATTATTACAATTCCTTCAAAGTTTAAAAAATGACACCGGTGTCTCTATGTATAAAAATGTACATAATATATAAAAAATAAATTAAATTAAAATAATATCGTTGAAATCTTATAATTTATACCGTTTTGGGTTTATCACAAGTTGTAATTTCTAACAGAATGTTTGTAGATACAATTTTATAGTGGATAAAACAATAGTTGCTGTATAGTTCATATAGGATACTTTGTTTCAAGTTCAGCTATGCAATTGTGATCTTATCTTAGGCAACTATATATCAAATGTAGAGGTATGTTGGTACGATTTTTATCACACTATAATATAAGTATACAAATTAGTATCTTGAAGTGTATCTGTTTGATATCACTTTTGTGAGATAATTGCTGTTAAATAAACGCCGCTATGCCAGTGTTTTGATTAAGTTTCAAGATCAAGCTGGTGGCAGTTCTATATGAGCTGCTGGCGGTTAAATAAATGCAGCTTTGGTTTCCTCTTATTAGGTGGGCTTATCTGTTTGCTGCGAGAAAATTCACTTTTATATAAGTGTTTGGGTAGTTGTCGTGGCCGCTCAGTTACCTTATCCTTTGTCGGTCAGTGACCGATCGCGCTCTTAAGGGTTTCTTGGTGGGATCTTCGTTGCGGTTAAGTGCTAACCGTTTGCTGATGTTTTTTAAGTATCTCCGGTTTTTCTATTCTGTGGCTTGTCTGTCGGTCAGTGACCGATCACAATGGTATGGTTGTTGGATAACCTCCTGATGTGGAATTTTTGCGTGCCTTTCCGGTCTGTTGTTCCCAGGTTTCTTAGATGTCGGTCAGTGACCGATCTGGGTGCTGAAATGTGGTTGTTAGGATAAGTAGAAAGTTTGTAGGATAAGTAGAAAAAGGATTTCTAGTTATCAATGTGATCTTTGCGGTTAAATATATGCCGCTCAGTGGGAACTTGAATATTTCAACTGGGTTATAGCTGGTATTCACTTTGTCTTCTCAAATCCTGTGCAGGTGTGCTCTGGTATCAACATGTTTCGGCTGGACAGCCTTTTTCAAGATACCAGATGTGGGGATTCAAAGGCTATTTAAAGCCTCTCTAATTTAGCAATAAATCACTAATTGATGATATACATAAAATCAAAAAAATCAGGAACAATTATAAAATGCTGTTTTATTATATAACATAGGTATCCTTGGGTCTTAATTATAATATAGTTGGGTGTTTTTATGTAGCGATAAACATTTTATATGATTACTTTTAAAATAGAGAAAGATATTATATATCTTAATGTCAATTACTTTTAGAGTGTATATTTTAGTCACTTTATGAAACCATGGATATTTTTAAAAAGTTTCTGTAATTAGAGCGTAATATTAGAGTGAAATAATTTGTCGATACTTATCGTTGTATGGATATTTTAACCATAAAATATAGTTAAAACGGGGCCAATGGTGAAATTAGAATTTAGTGAAATAAAAGTTAGATGGGCCAAAAGAGAATATAAATTTAAGTGAATCTTTTGACTCTAGTTTGGATGTTTCTATTTGTTATCTGTGGGCTACAATAACCAGATAGTGGGTATTGTAAAAATACAGTAAAGAGCTGTATGATCCAATGAGTGTGTTGTACCAATACTTTTCTAGTTTTTGTGGATATTAGTATTATCGGATGAGAGATTAGCCTTCTTGTATGAATTTTTATAATTATTGTAGGAATTTTAAAATTTCAAGTTGTTTGTCCTTAGACTGTAAAACTAAGTTGTAATTTTGTCAAATATATATATATTTTATTTTAGAATTCTATTGTATTTAATCAACTTGGTTTGTTAGTGTGATGGCTTGGTTTTTATGATCTTAATCTTTATAAAAATGGCCTATGTGTTAGTTTAAATTTCAAGTGGTGTGTCCTTAGACTGTAAAACTATATATTTATTTATGATATATATATATATATTTTTTATTGAGTAGTTTTATTATGTTTAGTAAATATGTTTTAATGGTGTGTTTGCGTGTTTTCGTGTCTATACTTATCGTTGTATGGATATTTTAACCATAAAATGGGGCCAATTGTGAAATAAAAATTAGTGAAATAAAAATTAGTGAAATAAAAGTTAGATGGGCCAAAAGAGAATATAAATTTAAGTGAATCTTTTGACTCTAGTTTGAATGTTTCTATTTGTTATCTGTGGGGCTACAATAACCAGATAGTGGGTATTGTAAAAATAGCTGTATGATCCAATGAGTGTGTTGTACCAATACTTTTCTAGTTTTTGTGGATATTAGTATTATCGGATGAGAGATTAGCCTTCATGTATGAATTTTTATAATTATTGTAGGAATTTTAAAATTTTAAGTTGTTTGTCCTTAGACTGTAAAACTTACTGATAATTTTGTCAAATATATATATATATTATTTTAGAATTCTATTGTATTTAATCAACTTGGTTTGTTAGTGTGATGGCTTGGTTTTTATGATCTTAATCTTTATAAAAATGGCCTATGTGTTAGTTTAAATTTCAAGTGGTGTGTCCTTAGACTGTAAAACTATATATATATATATATATATATATATATATTTATATATATATATATATATATTTTTTTTTTTCTTGAGTAGTTTTATTATGTTTAGTAAATATGTTTTAATGGTGTGTTTGCGTGTTTTCGTGATATTTATCTTATAGAATTGCATTGAGGTCTAGTTCGCTATTGAGGCCTTTTGGGTGTAGAGTTTTCATACTTTGTTATATTCATATGTGAATATTAATCCGAAATCATTGGTGTTAAAATCTGAAATGAATTGTTCTAGTAGTTCCTCATCACCTTTCCAGATAATGAATATATCATCAATAAACCTTTTGTAGAGCACGAGATTCGCACCCCACGGAGTTCCGGACAAAAAAGTTCTTCAAAATGCCCTACGAACAATTTGGCGTAACTGGGTGCGAATCTCGTGCCCATGGCTGTGCCCTTTTTTTGCAAATAGTAATGCCCATTAAATGAAAAATAGTTATTCTTAAGAATAAACTCCATACAGTCTAATATGAATTCTTGCTGTACTTTTGACATTTCTGTATCTCTTAGTAGATAGGAATGAGTAGCCTCTAGACCTTTCTGATGTTCTATGCAAGTGTATAAAGAACTCACGTCACACGTGACTAAGATGTAGTTATCTTCCCATTTTAAATTTTCTATTAGATTTAAAAAATGTTTGGTGTCTTTGAGATGTGATGGTATAGATTTCACATATTTCTGTAGGTAATAATCTGTGTATTGCGATAGGTTAGATGTTAGGGAATCAATTCCTGAGATGATTGGTCTGCCTGGGGGGTTGGTGATGCTTTTATGGATTTTGGGCAGGAAATAAAAGACTGGTGTCCTTGGGTGATCAATTTCTAGAAATCTACTTTCTTGGTTATTAAGAATACCTGATCAATATAGAAATGATGATTTTAGAAATGAAAGAGATTTCCACAAAAATTCACATAATCACAGCAATAGGCACTTTGATAAACACAGAGATATGTATAATAGACACAATGATGATAATATGCACACGAATTGGAGATACCAACACACAGAACAAAAAGATTGGGAAACACCAACTAACCACAGAGATAGGAATAACAGACACAACGAAGACAATATGCACATTAACTGGAGATATCAGCACACAGAACAAAAAGATTGGGAAACACCGACAAATCACCAGAGGAAAACACATTCACCTAGACACAAAGAATCACACAACCACCAGACTGAAAGAAATATTGAAACTAATAACAGATACAGTTCATTAACCCACGAAAATGATGATCACAGAACACCAGCAGTTCCAGCAAAAACACACAGTTCAAGGTTATCTTTTTTAGAAGAGGGCCCAATCCAAACCCACGACCCCCCAAAAGGCAAAAGAAGATTAGAGGACACAGAGGAAGAGGAGGTAGAACCATAGAAAGCCACGAAAAAATCCAAATAGAACCAAAAGGCATTTTTAATCTCAGTAAAGTAGCTCTCAACAATGAACAGAAATCTGTATTAAGTAAAGGACTATCATTCGCACCAACCAATAGAATCAACAAATTTGAGACTCTAATCCATGTCAACCAGTTCACAAGGAAACTAGCACTTAAAAAATATTTTCTAAAAAATCCTTTAGAAAGTACTATTAACTATACTTCCACATACATTCATACTAATCTCAAACAGAAATCTGATTTCAACCCCACACAAGAAAAAGGTAGTGCAATAGAAATATTCGAAAAAAAAGGTAAAATAAGATATTGAAAAAATAGACGATAAAAAAGACTTAAAATGGAATCTAACCAAAAAAGAAAATTTAGTTTTAAAAGATCTAAAAGAGAACAAAGACATAACGATTAAACAAGCTGATAAAGGTGGGGGAGTGGTTATAATGGACACTGTACACTACCTTAATGAAGCATATAGATTATTGGGAGATGAGGCAACATATAAAAAATTGACTGGGAACCCCTTAGAATCCATGAAGAAAAACTTGGACAAAATGATACTTACAGCAAAAAACAAAGGTATTCTTAATAACCAAGAAAGTAGATTTCTAGAAATTGATCACCCAAGGACACCAGTCTTTTATTTCCTGCCCAAAATCCATAAAAGCATCACCAACCCCCCAGGCAGACCAATCATCTCAGGAATTGATTCCCTAACATCTAACCTATCGCAATACACAGATTATTACCTACAGAAATATGTGAAATCTATACCATCACATCTCAAAGACACCAAAAATTTTTTAAATCTAATAGAAAATTTAAAATGGGAAGATAACTACATCTTAGTCACGTGTGACGTGAGTTCTTTATACACTTGCATAGAACATCAGAAAGGTCTAGAGGCTACTCATTCCTATCTACTAAGAGATAAAGAAATGTCAAAAGTTCAGCAAGAATTCATATTAGACTGTATGGAGTTTATTCTTAAGAATAACTATTTTTCATTTAATGGGCATTACTATTTGCAAAAAAAGGGCACAGCCATGGGCACGAGATTCGCACCCAGTTACGCCAATTTGTTCGTAGGGCATTTTGAAGAACTTTTTTTGTCCGGAACTCCGTGGGGTGCGAATCTCGTGCTCTACAAAAGGTTTATTGATGATATATTCATTATCTGGAAAGGTGATGAGGAACTACTAGAACAATTCATTTCAGATTTTAACACCAATGATTTCGGATTAATATTCACATATGAATATAACAAAGTAAAAATTAATTTTCTGGATATAGAAATATCTATAATAAATAATAAAATAACCACAACCACCTTTTTTTAAAAAGTCGATGCCAACAGCTATATTGATTTTAAAAGCTGCCATCATAATAAATGGAAAAGAAACATACCAAAAGGGCAATTCTCAAGAATCAGAAGAAACTGCACACACATCGCAGATTATGACTCACAAGCAGAGATCTTGCACAACAGATTTTTAGAGAAAGGATACCACCCCAAACAACTACTAGAAACCAACAAACTGGTTAGACAAATAGACAGGAGGTCACTACTAGAAGACAGCAATATGACTAACAAGGCAGGAAAAGATCCATATGACATTCCATTTATTACATCATTTTCTAGTCAACATAAACTAATTGAGAACATTGTAAAGAAACACTGGCACATAGCCAGAAGTGACCCCATAATAGGGAAAAGACTAAAATATTGCCCTGAGGTTATATTCAGAAAAGCCACTAATTTAAAGAATATCTTAGCGCCAAGCGAATTTAAATCAAAAACAGGTCCCCAGCAATACAACTTAAACAATGAAAAACTATTAGGATTTTTTCCATGTCATGTATGCAAATCATGCAAATTTAGCACCAAAACCAAAAAGGTAAAATCTAATGTAACCCAGAAAGAACTGAAGATTAATGACACCATAAGATGCACTGACACCAACATAATCTATTTAATTCAGTGCTCATGTAAACTACAGTACCTAGGTCAAACGGGAAGGAAACTGAAAGAAAGAATAAGAGAACACATCAGATGCATAGAAAAAGAAAAAGATAATACCAGACTTTATGCCCACTTTAAAGAATTCCACAAAGGTAACCCAAATGACATGAAATTTTGGGGCATTAAGAAAATAAAGACAGATGGTAGAGGCGGAAATATGGAAAAAAATCTACTATACCATGAAGCAGAATTGATTTTCAAAATGAAAACTCTACACCCAAAAGGCCTCAATAGCGAACTAGACCTCAATGCAATTCTATAAGATAAATATCACGAAAACACGCAAACACACCATTAAAACATATTTACTAAACATAATAAAACTACTCAAGAATATATATATATATATATATATATAAAAATAATAAAAAAAATATATATATTATATAGTTTTACAGTCTAAGGACACACCACTTGAAATTTAAACTAACACATAGGCCATTTTTATAAAGATTAAGATCATAAAAACCAAGCCATCACACTAACAAACCAAGTTGATTAAATACAATAGAATTCTAAAATAAAATATATATATATTTGACAAAATTATCATTAAGTTTTACAGTCTAAGGACAAACAACTTGAAATTTTAAAACTCCTACAATAATTATAAAAATTCATACAAGAAGGCTAATCTCTCATCCGATAATACTAATATCCACAAAAACTAGAAAAGTATTGGTACAACACACTCATTGGATCATACAGCTCTTTACTATATTTTTACAATACCCACTATCTGGTTATTGTAGCCCACAGATAACAAATAGAAACATTCAAACTAGAGTCAAAAGATTCACTTAAATTTATATTCTCTTTTGGCCCATCTAACTTTTATTTCACTAAATTCTAATTTCACCATTGGCCCCGTTTTAACTATATTTTATGGTTAAAATATCCATACAACGATAAGTATAGACAAATTATTTCACTCTAATATTACGCTCTAATTACAGAAACTTTTTAAAAATATCCATGGTTTCATAAAGTGACTAAAATATACACTCTAAAAGTAATTGACATTAAGATATATAATATCTTTCTCTATTTTAAAAGTAATCATATAAAATGTTTATCGCTACATAAAAACACCCAACTATATTATAATTAAGACCCAAGGATACCTATGTTATATAATAAAACAGCATTTTATAATTGTTCCTGATTTTTTTGATTTTATGTATATCATCAATTAGTGATTTATTGCTAAATTAGAGAGGCTTTAAATAGCCTTTGAATCCCCACATCTGGTATCTTGAAAAAGGCTGTCCAGCCGAAACATGTTGATACCAGAGCACACCTGCACAGGATTTGAGAAGACAAAGCGAATACCAGCTATACCCAGTTGAAATATTCAAGTTCCCACTGAGCGGCATATATTTAACCGCAAAGATCACATTGATAACTAGAAATCCTTTTTCTACTTATCCTACAAACTTTCTACTTATCCCAACAACCACATTTCAGCACCCAGATCGGTCACTGACCAACATCTAAGAAACCTGGGAACAACAGACCGGAAAGGCACGCAAAAATTCCACATCAGGAGGCTATCCAACAACCATACCATCGTGATCGGTCACTGACCGACAGACAAGCCACAGAATAGAAAAACCGGAGATACTTAAAAAACATCAGCAAACGGTTAGCACTTAACCGCAACGAAGATCCCACCAAGAAACCCTTAAGAGCGCGATCGGTCACTGACCGACAAAGGATAAGGTAACTGAGCGGCCACGACAACTACCCAAACACTTATATAAAAGTGAATTTTCTCGCAGCAAACAGATAAGCCCACCTAATAAGAGGAAACCAAAGCAGCATTTATTTAACCACCAGCAGCTCATATAGAACTGCCACCAGCTTGATCTTGAAACTTAATCAAAACACTGGCATAGCGGCGTTTATTTAACAGCAATTATCTCACAAAAGTGATATCAAACAGATACACTTCAAGGTACTAATTTGTATACTTATATTATAGTGTGATAAAAATCGTACCAACATACCTCTACATTTGATATATAGTTGCCTAAGATAAGATCACAATTGCATAGCTGAACTTGAAACAAAGTATCCTATATGAACTATACAGCAACTATTGTTTTATCCACTATAAAATTGTATCTACAAACATTCTGTTAGAAATTACAACTTGTGATAAACCCAAAACTGTATAAATTATAAGATTTCAACAATATTATTTTAATTTAATTTATTTTTTATATATTATGTACATTTTTATACATAGAGACACCGGTGTCATTTTTTAAACTTTGAAGGAATAGTAATAATTTTTGTTTAACTGTACTTTTAGCATCACTACTATTGGGTAAATTTACCATAATCAAATAAAGGATCATATTTATTTCTTAAATAGTTTCGACATCCATTTTTTTCCAAAATAGAATATAAAATTAGGACTCATCAAAACATTAACATATATTGAGCCCACATATTATCACACATATTTACAGTAAGACACATTGGAAATAGCAACTTGTTTTGCGCCACCTATTATTTATATTTCATATTCCTTTTTGGACGTTTTGAGATCATAATAGGTTTTAGTGGTAGTTGCAGACTTTTCTATGTTCCTTTGAGCAAATGCAAAGGCATATTACAGGTGTTTCCTTAGGTTCTCTACATATTGATGTGTATTGGCAGCATTTATCAAGTTCTGGTCTGATGTACGGTACAGTAGATGCTGAGGTAGAACCATTCTTCTACCAGTTATCAACTCAAAAGGTGACATCTTAGTAGCACTACTTGGAGTTGCTCTTAATGCCATCAGGAGTCAGGACTAGAGGTAATTTTACATCCCAGTCTTTACCTGTTTCATTCACAAACTTTTTGAGGATTTTCACAATGGACTGGTTGTAATGCTCTACACCACCACTAGAGGCAGCTCTATATGCAATATGGAGTTTTCTTTTGACCCTTAGTATTTTCCCCATTTTGGTCATCACTTCGCTAGTGAAGTGGCTTCCCCGATCGGATTCAATTCGCTGGGGTAAACCAAATCTGGAAAACACGTGGCTGCGCACTGATGGACTCTACCCATTTAATGAATGGGCATGTTACTGTCAACATGTATTTGTTGCCTATTGATGACCTTGTTACTGGACCAATAAAATCAATTTCTATATCTGACCATGGCATTACCATCCCCCTTTTCTGCAATGGCGCTCTATGCGTTGGCGCAGTCGGTTGGAACTGTGGACAGATTAAACAACCTTGAAGGTATGTTTGAACATCCTTCAACATATGCGGCCAGAAGGTGTAGTCACGCAATATTTCATATGTTAATTTGGCACCACGATGACCAGATGTGGGAGCCTCATGGGCATGTTGAAGCATGAGACCTCTGAACTTTGTGGGTACCACCCATTGCTGGATACCATTTTTGGAGGTTATAATTAACAAACCATCCTGTAACTTGAATTGTGATCTGGACTTCATTAAGATTCTAAGATCTTCCTTGCCAATACAATCATCTTTTGAGATGGTGTTGCTTTCAGGATCTTCTATGTGTTTATAGAAGATACCTATAATGGAGTCTTCTTTTTGACTAGTGATCAGGTCCTCACTAGGAGAATCCTGACTCCATTGTACCAGGTTAGGCTCACTCTGTTGATTAGCCTGGTTTCTGGTAATGGCTTCTACCTGAGTTGCACCCATTAAGTGGTTGATATTGAGGAGTTCTCCAGTTATGGCTCCTTGTTTGGCTAATGAATCCGCAAGATCATTGTCTTCCTTATTAGGACCTAGAACCCTGGAATGACCCTTGGTCTTTTTCCAGTGTATGGTTAACCCATTGGTAACTAATAGACTATCAATCTCGCAGAACAACTTGCCATGTTTGACTGGTTTGTTGTTAGTGTTTTGCATGCCATTTCTTTTCCAAGCTGGCAGGTATTCAACAAAACTGTCACGCACTTAATTTGAGTCAGTAATGATCACAAATTCATGAATACCATATTCAATAGCCATCTCAATGGTTTTTAGAACAGCAGTTAGTTCTGCAACTTGACTGGATCTTGGTCCAATGTTGAAACCTACAGATATGTTTGGGAATCCATTGGCCCAAGTTATGCCGGTGACTAATCTGCACTCATTATCAATGGTGGCATGGTAAGAGCAACCATCAACATATACCCAAGGTAACGTTTGACAATGGTCCTCATTATATATTTTATATGGAGAAAGCAATTGTTCCTCCAGAAAATCATCTTCTAATAACTCTTCCCCATGATCCTTAGCAGTACAGTCGTGGAGCTCAGCAAGCCCCTGTGCGACTGGATTCTTTTTGTTTTGCTTATAGCGAATTTCTAAAGGCCAGCCTTGTAAGGAAAGAGTCCAAGCTGTTATGCGGCTATTAGACAAATCTCCATCTCTTATTCTCTTACTTTGCAGATATAGCAAAGGCTGGTGGGCCGTTTCTACAATAATTTTCTCACCCTGTATATAGTTGCAGAAATTTTGTAGAGCCCATACAGTAGATAAGAGGGCTTTTTCACAATCGCTAAATTTTATTTCTACTGGGGATAGAGTTTTGCTCGCATAAGCAATCACTTTGCTTAAACTATCATGCTTTTGGTATAAAACAGCACTCATGCTTATATCTGTTTAACCTGTCTCTAAGTAGAAAGGTTTACCCCCTTCAGGGTACATTAAGCAAGGTGCTTGAGTGAGTTTTCTATTCAGTTCTCTGATGGCTGTCTCTTGAGTCTCACTCCAGTACCATTTCACATCCTTCTTTAGAAGAAGTAGCAGTGGTTTAGCTAATTCTGCATAATTATCAATAAATTTGCGAGAATAATTTGCCATACCAAGGAATGATCTCAATTCCTTTAAGTTAGTTGGGTTCTTAGAATTTATTATAGCTTCCACCTTTTTCTTCTGAGGATTTAACCCTTCAGAAGTAACTTCATGTCCCAAGAAGTTTACACGAGTGCAGCACCATTGAGCTTTTTGTAGGGATAATTTGAAACCTCCCCTTTTAAGTTGGCTGAGGACGTGTTTAAGCTATGTGATGTGTTTTTCAAAGTCTGTGCTTTTGATTAAAACATAATCAATATAAGATAAGGTCCCCCTTTCCAATGCATCAGACATAGCCTTATGCATGAATACAGTAAATTCATGTCCTGAATTTATGTATCCAAACAGGAGTCTTTGGAATGCATACTGGACCTTTTGGAACGAGACTGCAAGCTTATACTGGTCCTCTTCATGTAGCTTTATGGTCCAATATCCCTGTACACAATCAATGGTAGTGAATATTTTAGATCCCTGCATCTGCGCTAGGCACTGGTCAATGTATGGCACAGGCCAGCCAGACATGTACACTCGTTTGTTTAGCTGTCTTAAGTCAGCACACAAACGCCATTGTCTATTGGGCTTAAGAACACCTAGAATAGGATTATTAAAAGAGCTATGCACCTGTCTGATAATACCTCTTTCTTCCAAATTCCTTATGATTTCTGCGAGAAAATCAAATGAGGCTAAAGGAAGTCTGTATTGTTTAACAAAGACAGGTGGTGCATTGGAATCTGTTTGGATTCTTGCAATGTGCAAGTCTGTAGTCCCACAGTAATAAGAATCCCTAGCAATAATATCCTTGTACTCCATCAGGAGTTCCCATAGCTGTCGGCATTCATCATCACTGGAACAGCCATTAGCTAAGGAGATTTGGTCTTCGAATATTTTCTGAAATCCTGGAGAGATTTCAGGCTGTCCTATCTCATTGTCTTCTTCCAACCAAAGAGCTGAGATCCTCTTGATTATAATTTACATTGCCCCCATGACTCTGGGTATTGGGGTATTCTTGATCTTTGATCGGCTGATCAAATACTAGAGAGGCTTCTTCAATTTTACAAATGACTTCTTCTGAGCTGAAGGGATAAATAGACTGAATGGTAAATAGTCCCTCTGGCATAGATGCAAAGGATTGTTCTACTAATTGCTCTTCAGTTAAGTATCCCTCAGGTATTAGCCCAATTACATTATTCTGGAATCCAAAAGTGTAATAACTTGATTCCAGTGCATATCCTATGGTAGTTCCCTTAGATAAGGTGATATCCTGTGGGGTCATGTTATGCACAATAACATGTATTGGAATAGTTCAAATATTCACCATAGAAGTATGGGTCATTGTTATACCCAGATTTTGCATTCTATGGGAAGGGCAAATTAGTGTTTCAGAAGTTTTTAATTTCTGACCTATCTTTATCTGTAAGGATAAGAGGAATTATTCAACCCCAGCAGGGATTACAACATCGTTAGACACCTGCATATTTACAGTCACCCCAAAACCTATTAGTGAACCATCAAATTCTTTTAGTTTAGGCTGGTGGGGTGTCAGCTTATTTAGCTGTGTGTAGTACCTGTGGGATAAAATAGTTGCTTGAGATCCAGTATCAATTAATCCCATGATAGGGTTGGAGACTGAATCCTGGAGCTCAGCTAATGCATAATATCTCTCCTGTTTCTACCATTTCACACATAAAATTGCCATTATTACACATCTGTGGGCTTCGCCACAAGTTACCTGAAACCGCCATGTTACCTGATGCAGAAGAACTCTCATTCTAACCCCTCCTCTATAATAGGGCTGGCCGGGTTCCTGTGTACTGCATCTGTGGAAATAAGGTTAAGAGAATACTGCAAAGGAAGATATTTGTTAGAGCTTCCAGGCTGAGGTTGCTCGTCATCACAGCTAAATCGCCCGTTTCCGGTCTGTAGGGAGAGAACATGATTATTACCATTATTGACATTTATCATTTTATTTGGTATATCTCTCCCATCTCTTTCAGGTAACACTGCAGTATTTATTACTGTGCCTGTGGCCCACTGCTGGCCACTGGCTGTACCCCTTAAAAAGGATTATTAGGGTGCTGAGCCATAAAAGCTTGGCTCATATTAGTAAATAGCGCACATAATTAACTTACTTGTGTACTGAGTTGGCCCACTTGAATGGACAAGCTATCTTTACCCATGGACCGATTTTTTGATGTCCCAGGGTGCTGATTCCTGGATCCTTGGGATCCCCCAGAATTTTGGGGAGCACTATTTACTTGGGGTGTCTGGTTACCCTGAGAGTATTTTCGCCACTTTTGGTCTTTACTTTTATGGGAATACTGATAACCTTGTGGGTTTTCATCTCTTTGGGGATAATTATTTACCTGGGTATTCCCCCCATTTTGAGTATATTCTCTCTGTGCCCCAACCCATGTTGGGGGAGGTGCAGAGTTAAAACTTTGTGGGGA
This sequence comes from Bombina bombina, assembly GCF_027579735.1. Taxonomy (NCBI): domain Eukaryota; kingdom Metazoa; phylum Chordata; class Amphibia; order Anura; family Bombinatoridae; genus Bombina; species Bombina bombina. Next base: position 926,577,718 of record NC_069503.1, on the reverse strand, counting down.
TGGCCTGTTTTCTCGGGCCACCTCCACATAGGTGTTCTTGTTAGACTCCAAATTGAGGGGGCTTGGTGACACCCTAGTTTCTGCCACAATTTTGAGGCTGGCCCTTGGTTCCTTTTTAACCCCCGTTCACTGGACTGCTGAATAGAGTATAACTTTGTACTCTCTTTGATCAGCCAGTCCAATAAGCAGTGCTCATCAAAATCTCTAGCTAAATTAATTTTGATGTGCACGGGCAATGCTTCAAAAAATAAATTTACAAATTCTGAGCTTTCAAATATGGGGTAGTCTTCAGCCATACTCTATGCACTTTTCAGTACAGAAAGGAATTCTATAGGGCTTTGATTCGCGCCACATTTTAAACCATATACAGTTATTTTCGCTGTGGTTTTGGTGCGATATCCCCAAATTCCTTTTTGCACTGATTTTTCATTCCACTCCAGGAATGAATATTCAGATCCTTTCGTAAATAAAAAAAAATATGTGATATTTGCCCTCAAATACCCAGGGCAGAAATTCAATTTTTGACTGCTCACTAGTAACATTCATAATGGATTTAGCCTTTTCATAGTTCTCTAAGTGGTCAATTATAGAAGTGGTTCAGTTTTTTGGAAAATTTAGGTACTGCATCCTTTAAGAAAGTAATTATTTTAGGGGTGTCATATACCTTATTAGATGTATCTTGGGCTTTCCTAGGGATGTTATTTTTGGGGCTGGAGCGCTTCCTATCTGTCCTATATTTACTATGGGGAGACCCCCTACGTACATTAGTACTACGAGAGCTATTTGGGTAGCTGGCTCTGCCCTCTGACTCACTACTAGAGCTTCCCTCCCCTTCCTCTGAGGTATAGCAGTTCCCTGAATTTAAAACATGAGGTGACTGTCGATTTGGGAAGTGTATTTCTGATCCAATAGGGGTCCTTTGTTTAAATTCTTCCCTAAAGTTCTGCAGTTCATTTCTGATCAATTCTGTAAGGGATTTAGAATTATCTGCATTATCCTCATTGCTAATAGAGGGGTTTTCATTATGACGATACAGCCTTTTTAAACCAGTTAACTCTCTTTGGTTTTGTGCGAGTTGCTTATGCAAATCTTCTATCTGGGCTACTAAATTCTGGTTATATTTTTGTAAGGTTGCCATGTTTTGGGCAAACTCATCAATTTTATCCTGGTCTCGTTCTGCCTCTTCCTCATCTAACCTTAAGGAATAATGTTTACCCCTCAGTTGCTCAAATTGTGAATTTTGTACTTCAATTTTATTGTACATCTCATCATTCATAGAAGAGCAGGCCCCAAGTTTTGAAAATTATTTTGTCATGTTTCCTCTGCTTTTGAGGTTAACCGAATTTTAACAGCACTTGAAATATTTTGCTTTCACTACACCATATATTATTTGCAATATTTTTGGCCTTAGTCTTCAGTATCTTAATGTAAGCGCCTAATTCCCCCTTAATACTTAATCTATTCTTAAGGTGAGTAATAATATCTACTGCAGTGCCTCCAAATAATATGTCAGTATATAGCAGGGTTATAATGTAATTTATTTAATAATTATTCTTTAAAATAACCTCCAATTAAAATGCATATACTAAACAATTAAAATCAAAAATTATTTCTAAATTCTTTATATTAGTTAAAATTTATAAACACATTGAATTATATTTATAGAAACCAGATTATGAATAAAATGATGCACACTTAAGCTGTTACAATATTCTATACAAAGATCATAAAAATATACCTTCACAATTTACCTTATTCACAATGAATCACTTTAAAATATCACAATAAAATACCAGAATCTTCTGTTATTAACTGATAACTCTAGTTCAATGCTCAATATGGATTACCAATTTACTATGCATAATTAATAACTACCAGGGATTTAATCACAATAACCAGTTTATGTACAGCTCTGAAAGAGTTCACTATAATGACTGACATAAATCTGGAGTGCCAAGTCCTGTCTTGCAAATAAATTATTTAGCAATAATGACTAGTTAAACTACACGACTATGGACATAAGCTTAAAATACGAATTGTGCTCTTTGAGTTTACCAGCTTCAATTAGACTGTAGCAATAATTAATGTATTTGATTAAAATATTAAATATACAATTTCTTATACTTTACCAGATCACCACTTTGAGAATTCAGTTAATATCCACATATGTCTATTGTCATATGTCTTAGAGGGATTATGCACATTTTTAAGAGAATTAATCTTGATAGTCTCTTATCCACAAAGAGTGTCCCAATGTATTTGTCTTACAGAAAACTTTGTTCACACACTGGTCTCTCTATAAGCAAAAATCGCAGCAAGCAGAATTGCAACAGTTACCAACCAAAATTTTTCCACTAAGATCTTTTCTCTCTCTGTGCAGGGAGTTTTTGTCTGAGACAAAACTCCTTCTCACTTCGTAATCATTTGATAGATTTGGATACTCTCTTTCTCTGATTGGCTATTGGGAAATTTCATTTTCAACAGCCAAATGCCTCTTGGCTGAAATACTGGATTTAAGCCATCGGGGGTAGCAGACAAGACAAACAGTTTCATTTTTAAACTGCTAACAGTAAATACAGTTTATACATATTTTATTCAATATACTATATTTTCTAGTATTAATAAGTCATATGGTCCATGTGTATTGGATTATGTCATACTATTCTGAGTATTTCAAGACTAGGGGGGGTAGTTATCAAGCCGTCTACTTTTCTGGCTTCGCCGGCCCAATACGCCCGCCTAAGCTCGCCTACCTTCGCCACAGCGGACCTGAAAAAATACGCCTAAGTTATCAAATAAAGCTGTCAAAAAGCCGCGGGGCGATGAGCAGCGGACTGTGACAGTTATCACTCATCCGATCTCGCTGCTCTTCGGCTTTTTCCCAGCTTTATTGCTAGCCTGTCACTAAGCACTCACACTAAACTACACTGTTCTATCCCTATACCGGCGCCCCCGGAGCCTCCCGCAACTCAATAAAGTTACTAACCCCTAAACCGCCGCTCCTAGACCCCGCCACAAGTCTTATAAATGTATTAACTCCTAAACCGCTGCTCCTAGACCCTGCCGCAACTCTTATAAATGTATTAACCCCTAAACCGCCGCTCCCTGAACCCGCCGCAACCTATATTAAACCTATTAACCCCTATCCTGCCCCCCCTACACTGTCGTCACCTATAATAAATTTATTAACCCCTAATCTGCCTCCCCTACACTGTCGCCCCCTATAATAAATTTATTAACCCCTATCCTGCCCCCCACTACGCCGCCGCCACTGTAATAAAATTATTAACCCCTAAACCTAAGTCTAACCCTAACCCTAACGCCCCCCTAACTTAAATATTAATTAAATAAATCTAAATAATATTTTTATTATTAACTAAATTAATGCTATTTAAAACTAAATACTGACCTTTAAAATAAACCCTAATATAGCTACAATATAAATAATTATTATATTGTAGCTATCTTAGGATTTATTTTAATTTTACAGGTACCTTTCAATTTATTTTAACTAGGTACAATAGCTATTAAATAGTTATTAACTATTTAATAGCTTACCTAGCTAAAAGAAAATGAAATTTACCTGTAAAATAAATCCTAACCTAAGTTACAATTACACCTAACACTACACTATACTTTAATAAATTATTCCTATTTAAAAATAAATACTTACCTGTAAAATAAACCCTAATATAGCTACAATATAATTAATAATTATATTGTAGCTATCTTAGGATTTATATTTATTTTACAGGTAACTTTGTATTTATTTTAGCTAGTTAGAATAGTTATTAAATAGTTATTAACTATTTAATAACTACCTAGCTAAAAGAAATACAAAATTACCTGTAAAATAAATCCTAACCTAAGTTACAATTAAACCTAATACTACACTATCATTAAATTAATTAAATAAACTACCTACAAATAACTACAATCAAATACAATTACATAAACTAACTAAAGTACAAAAAATAAAAAAAGCTAAGTTACAAAAAATAAAAAAATAAGTTACAAACATTTTAAAAATATTACAACAATTTTAAGCTACTTACACCTAATCTAAGCCCCCTAATAAAATAACAAACCCCCCAAAATAAAAAAATGCCCTACCCTATTCTAAATTAAATAAAGTTCAAAGCTCTTTTACCTTACCAGCCCTTAAAAGGGCCATTTGTGGGGGCATGCCCCAAAAAGTACAGCTCTTTTGCCTGTAAAAGAAAAATACAACCCCCCCAACATTAAAACCCACCACCCACATACCCCTAATCTAACCCAAACCCCCCTTACAAAAACCTAACACTAATCCCCTGAAGATCATCCTACCTTGTCTTCACTCAGCCGAGCAGCGATGGAACCGAAGTGGACATCCGGAGCGGAAGAAGTTAATCCTCCAAGCGGCGCTGAAGAAATCTTCCATCCGATGAAGTCATCATCCAGGTGGCGCTGAAGAAAAGTCTTCGATCCGGCCGATGTCATCTTCAAAGAGGCGCTGAAGAGGTCTTCTATCCGGGCGATGTCATCTTCCAAGCCGGGTCTTGAATCTTCCTCCCGCCGACGCGGAACCTCCTTCTTCACCGACGGACTACGACGAATGAAGGCTCCTTTAAGGGACATCATCCAAGATGGCGTCCCCTCAATTCCGATTGGCTGATAGGATTCTATCAGCCAATCGGAATTAAGGTAGGAAAAATCTGATTGGCTGATGGAATCAGCCAATCAGATTCAAGTTCAATCCGATTGGCTGATCCAATCAGCCAATCAGATTGAGCTCGCATTCTATTGCGCCGCTTGGAGGATTAACTTCTTCCGCTCCGGATGTCCACTTCGGTTCCATCGCTGCTCGGCTGAGTGAAGACAAGGTAGGATGATCTTCAGGGGATTAGTGTTAGGTTTTTGTAAGGGGGGTTTGGGTTAGATAAGGGGTATGTGGGTGGTGGGTTTTAATGTTGGGGGGGGGTTGTATTTTTCTTTTACAGGCAAAAGAGCTGTACTTTTTGGGGCATGCCCCCACAAATGGCCCTTTTAAGGGCTGGTAAGGTAAAAGAGCTTTGAACTTTATTTAATTTAGAATAGGGTAGGGCATTTTTTTATTTTGGGGGGTTTGTTATTTTATTAGGGGGCTTAGATTAGGTGTAAGTAGCTTAAAATTGTTGTAATATTTTTAAAATGTTTGTAACTTATTTTTTTATTTTTTGTAACTTAGCTTTTTTTATTTTTTGTACTTTAGTTAGTTTATGTAATTGTATTTAATTGTAGTTATTTGTAGGTAGTTTATTTAATTAATTTAATGATAGTGTAGTATTAGGTTTAATTGTAACTTAGGTTAGGATTTATTTTACAGGTAATTTTGTATTTCTTTTAGCTAGGTAGTTATTAAATAGTTAATAACTATTTAATAACTATTCTAACTAGCTAAAATAAATACAAAGTTACCTGTAAAATAAATATAAATCCTAAGATAGCTACAATATAATTATTAATTATATTGTAGCTATATTAGGGTTTATTTTACAGGTAAGTATTTATTTTTAAATAGGAATAATTTATTAAAGTATAGTGTAGTGTTAGGTGTAATTGTAACTTAGGTTAGGATTTATTTTACAGGTAAATTTCATTTTCTTTTAGCTAGGTAAGCTATTAAATAGTTAATAACTATTTAATAGCTATTGTACCTAGTTAAAATAAATTGAAAGGTACCTGTAAAATTAAAATAAATCCTAAGATAGCTACAATATAATTATTATTTATATTGTAGCTATATTAGGGTTTATTTTAAAGGTAAGTATTTAGTTTTAAATAGGATTAATTTAGTTAATAATAAAAATATTATTTAGATTTATTTAATTAATATTTAAGTTAGGGGGGCGTTAGGGTTAGGGTTAGACTTAGGTTTAGGGGTTAATAATTTTATTACAGTGGCGGCGGCGTAGTGGGGGGCAGGATAGGGGTTAATACATTTATTATAGGTGGCGACGGTGTAGGGGGGCAGATTAGGGGTTAATAAATTTATTATAGGTGGCGACGGTGTAGCGGGGGCAGGATAGGGGTTAATACATTTAATATAGGTTGCGGCGGGTTCAGGGAGCGGCGGTTTAGGGGTTAATAAATTTATTATAGTTGCGGTGGGCTCTGGGAGCGGCGGTTTATGGGGTAATATGTATAGACTAGCTTGCGGTGGGCTCCGGGAGCGGCGGTTTAGGGGGTAATAACTTTATTTAGTTGCGGCGGTGTAGGGGGGGACAGATTAGTGGTGTTTAGACTCGGGGTACATGTTAGGGTGTTAGGTGCAGACAGCTCCCATACAAATCAATGGGATGTCTGTCAGCAGCGAACTTGTACTTTCGCTATGGTCAGACTCCCATTGATTCCTATGGGATCCGCCGCCTCCAGGGGTGGTGGTTTGAAAACCAGGTACGCTGGGCCGTAAAAGTGCCGAGCGTACCTGCTAGTCATTTGATAACTAGCAAAAGTAGTGAGAATGTGCCGCACTTGTGTGCGGAACATCTGGAGTGACGTAAGAATCGATCTGTGTCGGACTGAGTCCGGCGGATCGAAGCTTACGTCACAAAATTCTACTTTTGCCGGTCTCGAGCCTTTGATAACTAAGGCGTATCAGCCTCGCCACAAATACGCTGCGGAATTCCAGCGTATTTGAGGTTGACGGCTTGATAACTAGGCCCCTAGATATGATATATTTCTCATAATATTTTAGATGCCTTTAAAGTTGCATTTGATTATTGTTGTCCCATATTTATATAGATACAGTATGCTCCACATTCAGTACACCACTAGCTGAATGCACAAAAACATATGACACAATTTACATCACCAACTACACATGCACTTGTCAGATGCCTAGAAAAATAAAAAGAATAGGTTATTAATTTTGAAATAATGGGTTAATATTTATATATACCAATCCAGTTATTATTCCATACAGCAGACATTTATCCAATATAGTATGTTTCAGATCAATACATATATCACACACACACACACACACACACACACACACACACATATATATATATATATATATATATATATATATATAAATGTTGTCACTATAACTTCATATGAAGACTTCGTCACAGCATTCCCACATGTCTGTAGGTAACTGAAGTTCAGATGCCTTATGTGTATCCAGTTGGTTCAGTGGCAATTAACAGGTCTGTGCTAATTACTATTTTCTGAGAATCTCTGTCTGCTTATCTGACTTATTCACAGACTCTTGTCCCATGATGTATGCTGGCATGGTTGTTGATCAGGCCCATGCTTATTTTCCCCTGTGAGCTTCAAAGGCCAAATTAGTTATTGAACTATTGTATAATATAGCATATTGAGTAGGGAGGGGAATAAAGGTTTAAGTTGAATGTAATTAGCAAGGCATCTCATGTCTGAACCTCAGATTTGCAATACACAGAATGCAGCCAGCAAATGGTATTAAGCATGCTCAAACGTAATATTTGGTAGATTGCATACTTACTTTATCTTATTATATAGATATGTATCATCCACTGACATTTACAGATATCCTGACATAAGTTTAGTTTGTGTCAGCGATGTGGGGGGTTTAATAGGTTTAGCTCATGTCAGCGATGTGGGGGTGAGGTTTAGGGGTTAATAGATTTAGTTTGTGTCGACAAAGTTTTGGAATGGCGGTTAATAGGTTTAGTTTTTGTTGGCAATGTAGGGGGGGTGCGGTTTAGGGGTGGGTTATTAGGCTAGTGTTGGTGTTGTGGGAGGGGTGCAGTTTAGGGTTTAGGGGTTAATAGCTTGATTTGGTGGTGGTGTTGGTGGTGGCGGTTTAACATTATTCCGGAATCGCCGGAACATTAGATAGAAATAACGATTTGGTCCATAATAAAGATTCGGTCCGACATTAATAATAATTCGGTAACCGTTTTGAATGCATCCAAATTTCAAAATTCGGAACGACACAAATAAATTCCGAAACAGAATTACCAACACATACCGAAATATTATGAACGTCTCGAACCAAATTTTTTTTACGGCCCGAATCGAGACGAAATGAAGCAAACCAGATTTTTCGATTGTGCACAAGTCTAATAATAATAATAATGATAATGGTAAAGACTGGCAGAATTAAAGGGATATGTTATAGCCTGGGAAGGGCTCAGATGTGTGTGTGTATATAAATATGCTTTTGTGTGTATGTATCCATGTGTGGGTTTTTAATTGAAATAGTATATTGCATAAGTAAGTAAAAGAACTCCATTGCTTGAGCAAATTGTTTTGCTCAGGTGTTATCAAACATGAATATTTAAGTGCGCCCACATAGAAGATTACTAAATGACTTATTCAACGCACCCACGCTATATGAGAGAAGTTAGCATGCACTAGACTATCACTTAAGTGATAAAACTACATTTGGACTAGCAATATGAGGACAAATATGGAACTGGTATGTTTTGTGCTCGAATGATGTTAATACACAATAGCGCTAACATTTTTGTGCTATACTTTTAATCAACACAGGGACATCTTTTGGAAATCCAGAAATGATTTAAATGCTTCCACTAGACAGCCTACGATATATTTATTCTTTATTTTAGATTCTGTCAGTAATATGATATGAGGTAAAACCATTTTGAATTAGTGCTTTATAAGGGCTATTAAGAAATGTCAATCCACCCAATGTTAATACATAGGGCTCCATTTAAGAAGCTTCTGATCGCTGCTTCTAAACCTGTACGCCAACTCTAAAGAGGTGTATTTCAGCCCCCAGACTTGTCCATCCGGGGTGATTAGCCATGATGCTAGGAGGACAGGGCCGGAGATGATCGCTCTTTTCCTCCTGGCCTTTGATAATGGACCCCATAATCCATTAGCTCCTCACTTCACCTTGAGTCATATTCAGCATTTCAGATTTTTAATTTTTCTACAGATCATATTTTTTGTTATAGACATTTTAAATTGGTTAAGTTTTTTTTGGTTATTACATACATACTTCTCTGTTTACCAAACTAACTTAAAATTATGTAAAAAAAAAGGTATTGACACTCACTACACAGAAATAAAGTTTATTGCTAAAGGCACTTTTACAATAAAATATCAGTTTCTATGTCAAATATTGAAAAAGTATGTACATTATATCCAGTTATAAAAAACATACATCATGTTATCAATTTTACAGGCAGTTTCCATAACACTGAATATTATTTCAACGCTAGATCGATAATGTTATCTTGAATTAAAAAACACAGGCCTAGATTACGAGTTTTGCATTAGCCTTAAAAAGCAGCATTGAGAGGTTCCAGCGCTGCTTTTTTCATAACGCTGGTATTACGAGTCCTTGTACTTGTTTGTTCCTTTCCACTCCTGGCGTATGTGGACGTAACATACCTGAATAGTATATATTTAAAATACCCTGCAAGTATTTGCTCAATCAAAGTATTTTGTTATTTAAATAAATCGGATATATTTTCAATCTATATGGCGTCGACACAAAGTGTCATTTCTTCAGTGTTGTCACATGAAAAGATATAATAAAATATTTACAAAAATGTGAGGGGTGTACTTCACTTTAGTGAGATACTGTAGAGTACTAAAAATTAAAAAAAATTATCATAAAAAAATACAGAAATAAACAAGGAAAGTATATATACATATACACAATTTATATACCTTTTTGTAATATCTTTCTTTTGCCTTCAGATATGTGTAATTTATATACTTTCTTTAAATAAGTATAATTAAGATATCTATATACAAATAACACCGCTAGAAGTAATAATTTTGCATGCGCATTTTAGCACATGTATTAAAAGAAAATAAAAGTTTTGCGTGCATGGGTTTGCACACATAAACCAGACAGGAGTACACTAATCCTTCATGTTCACTAACGTGACATGGGTTATCTTCAGGTACGTTATGTATTTATTAAATATTTATTAATAAAATATAAAAAAAAAAAAATTCATGTAAATAATTATTAAAGCTGTACTAAAATATTCTAAAAAATATCTAATTTTGCATGCGTGCTAACCCAACATTGCATTAGATCTAAAGTGCAAAACCCGAAGCGCGTTAGACATATTTTACACATTTTTTTGTTTTTATTATTTTATTATATATATATATATATGTGATAATGTTAATGTAAAATATTTAAACCTATGGGGCCTAAAGACCACAGCTCCATAACCCTGTCTGCCTGCTCTGAGCAGGCGGACAGGAATCGCCGTAATTCAACCTGATCGAATATGATCGAGTTGATTGACACCCCCCTGCTGGCAACCTATTGGCCGCGAGTCTGCAGGGGGCAGCATTGCACCAGCAGCTCTTGTGAGCTGCTGGTGCAATGCTGAATACGGAGAGCGTATTGCTCTCCGCATTCAGCGAGGTCTTGCGGACCTGATCTGCACTGTCGGATCAGGTCCGCAAGATCTATGATAAATAGGCCTCTATATATCTATAGGAACTGATATATAGGCTTTGATATATTTTTATAGATATATATATGTAAATATTTCTTTAAAAAAAATCTGTATTTGAAGAACATTGGAATGTAAAATATTTACAGTAAATACACAGTAAAATACTTATTATAGAATTATTATTTAGACAAACACACACAGATATATATATATTTATATATATATATATATATATATATATATATATATATATATATATATATATATATATATTTCTAGCCATTTGCAGTCAAATACAAACACCCATATAACATATACCTTTGAACCCTTAACTTTTTTAATTATTACTATTAATATCAGATAGTGTTTCATTTAGTGTAACAGTATATCTGAATGTATTTATTTTGTGTTTAATGCAGATTTTTTTTAGCCCTAACCCTTATGCACGGACTTCAGTCCCGCTAACCCGACTCAAGTGAACGTATTTATTTCAACTTTGTAATATGCGTGCAAATTAACGTGTCCACGATATTCTAATATTGTTTATGCGCAAACATTACTGTACCACTTGTATAGCCTAAAGTGTTTAAACATACAGACCTTACTGTATATAGGCTCAACCAATCATCTATTCACATTATTATGCATTATTAAGCATAAATAACAGTTTAGTAATAAAACATTATTGTAATAATGAATTAATCTAAGGCTGCTATAATTTATAATGAGACATGTTATTTGATAGAAATCTAGATTAGTATTCAGCGGCATACTTATTTCTAAATACTGTAAATCAGCATTGACACTTTTTCTTGCAGAAACTGTACTTGCTCGGAAAAAAAGTGGCTGTAATAGAGAGAAAATGCTTAATTCTGATGCCTGTGATGATTGGCTCGATATCTGAATAAAATCCTTTTAATTGGAGCCTGCAACTGAATGATTTTCTCCATGTGACATTAAAAATTCAACACTGCAAATGTAGCACTGGGCTTACCGTCAAAAACATTTTAGAACTTCAAGCAGTGAGGAATTTGAAAGGTCTTTTTATGCATGTAAACTCATAAAGAGGTTATTCATTTTTCTTTTTTAAATAATACATTGTGTTTAAAATAAAATGAAAGAAGTCAACCGACAGCACATTTTCGGAATTAATATATTCTTTATAAATTAAAAAATACATGCAAATGGAATATAAATTGACTCATAATTTTATGTTTTATGTAAGGGCTCAGTCATATAATTGTCACATTTGTAAGAGTTACGAACAAAATAATAAATCAGTATCAATTTTAGCCAGATATGTGGTGCACAATACTCTATATCTCTATTTTACAATTGTTGTTTTATAGAGGTGTTGGCTACAAAGCACATTGTCAACAATAGCTGCCCATTTATTTTTGTTAGAATAATTTACATAGACCAATCTGGAAATGATATAAAGCACCAATAAAAAAAACACAGGCTCTGTTTTACCAATCAGATGCTATTGGCAGATTAAGATAAATTATTATTTGATCATTTCTGGGAAGCATTGGTGGCGACTCATTTGTTACACAGAAGTGACACTTTTTTTTATTAATATGGCATATTAGTTTCTCCTGACATGTCAGATGACATTGACTGATGTAAAATATTTATCTAAATTGCGATACACATTCTTTATTTGGGACTATAAAGAAGAATCTTACAAAACTGAATTTCACAAAGGCTAATTAAATAGGTTTATCTAAAGAAAAGTTCTGGCCTAGATTACAATTGTAACACAAAAATGAGGTATGGAGCATTAACACTTGTATATTTGTGCTGCTATTATTTATCAAGCAAGTGGTAGTATAGTACACAATACAAACTCATGTCGGATAGCACTTAATGCATTATTTCCCTCAACTAACTAAGGGACCTCAATAAATTATTAATACGAAAAATGTTCGGGTTAAGTTGTTCATTTCTTTCCATAGCATTTTAAGGTATATTTGAATGCACAATAGCAAGTGCCAAAAGTCAATACCAGTTTTCAAAAGCTTTAAATAAGATTGGACTGCAAACTTATTTCACGACCTGTAATATGAGCATGATAAGCAAGCTACTACAACTTAGCACCATCTATTGAAGGATAGAGTGTGCTATGTATTTATTGGGTTTGTTAAAATACAGTATTTAAAACATTTTAACCAGCATCTTGTAATACCCAATGGCTTGAGTCAGAGCTCAACATAACACTATGTACATTAACAATTCAGCTAGGCCTTTATGTTTTCTATGTCCCTTTAAGATAATTCTTCTGAAACACAAAGTGCTTCATAAGTCTTAAGAAAAAGGGAATAAAATATAGGTAACAAATTGCAATTCAATATATGTAACACAAAAGTACCAAAGAAGTCCCATAAAGTAAGAAACAGCGTAATAAATTAGGGACCCAGGAGCAAATGATGATTTCATGTCCAGGCAGCTATATGTGGATGGATCAAGGCCATGATCCAGGATCAGCAATCTGTAGATAACATAAGGAAACAGAAGTGCCACATGGCGTAATATTGTATGAATAGGTGAGAGATAGTGTGTAGTATATTACACTCACATTTGGTAGAGCATCCCTTTTTTGGTGCAAATAAAGCAGGCTGGAATCAACCAGTCACCCAGCAGACTGACCTTCAGTGTTTAATCAGCAATCTGTAGGTGGTATAGAGAAACAAAAGTGCCAATATGTCCTAGTACTGTATGAGTAAATAGGAGAAGGTATAAAAAAGATTGCACTCACATTTGGTGAAGCACCCCCCTTGGTGCAAATAGGGCAGGCTGGAGTCAAACAGTCACCCAGCAGACTGACCTCCATGTGGCAGGAAAGTCCAAAGGATCCGGATATAAAAAAATCAAAAAAGTGGTACATCCAATGAAGATGTAAATGAGAAATAAATGGTATGGCAGCAAGTAGTAAGTGTATAAACTTACTTTATTAAAATGAGTAAAAACAAGCAACGTGTTTCTCAGTTTTGGTAAAATGGTAATACTCTACTTGGTTAAAGGAAACTTAAAGTTAGAATAAACTTAGTCCTAGAGAGTTTCAATATATAGTTGACTTTCCACAAAAATATGTAGTCTCAGTAATATATTGTATAATAATAATAACAAAGAACCTGATTTGTAAAGATTTTTAAGTCTATAATCAGCTAGCAGTATTGAAAAGCAAATATTTATGTTTTAACAGCAAAATATGCTGTTCATGGGCAAGATTTTACTCCACTGATATTTTTTTTAGGGAGACTGAGAAAATAATTTCTCATAATATTCCCAGACAATAATCAATCGCTATTTTTCTCCTGTAAAAAGTAAAGTTGCCTAACATCTTCCACACAGGTGATTTCAAGGACCAATCTTTAAGCTCATATATAGTTTGTGATTTTTAAAATGTCCTAGCCAGAGTGCAGGTGTGTGTACTCAAGTGAATGCGCTTGATTAACTCTCTTATGTCCATGTAAAATCATTTATGAAATCCTTTCTGGTTTCCTGATGCAATATTACTGCTCCACTATCAAGACAGTGTAATGCTCGTGGGATATTCCACTATCAGACCAAACTCAGCCAGTAGTCTTCTTATTCCGGCATTGAGCTGGAATAATAGGGAATATCCCAGAGCAGAGAAAGTTTGCAAGATGAGGTAAACGGCACTCACCGATGGCAGGATAGTCTTTGGTGGTAACAGGAAGGGAATCAGAGAAAGGCAGTTCAGGGGTAAACCACTAGAAAGGTCAGGTAGGCAGGGTCTGGCAACAGTAAGGCAGTCCAAAGGTAAACGACTACAATGGTCAGGCAGGCAAGGTTTGGAAATAGTAAAGCAGTCCAAAGGCAAACCACTAGAATGGTCAGGCAGGCAGGGTTTGGCAATAGTTAGGCAGTCCAGAGGTAAACCACTAGAATGGCCAGGCAGGCATGGTTTGGCAACAAAGAGGCAATCCAGAGCAATATGGGTTAATCAGGCAGAGTAGTCAGACAGGGAGGGTTCATCAACAATAAGACAATCCAGAGAAATAGGGGTTAATCAGGCAGAGTAGTCAGACAGGCAGGGTACATCAACGATAAGGCAATCCAGAGAATAACGATCTATCACACCCAGGAGCACACAAAGTAACACCTATACTTGGGCAGTCATAGATCGTTCTGAGCAACTTACATAGGCGCAAGATTCGCGCCACAGGAATCCAGAACAGCATCAGAGAGAGGAGCGTGCAGCGATGACGTCAGTGCCGCACGCATCCGGACCCAACACAGCCCCTGACAATGAGCAGGGAAGGAGACATCGTGCCCCTAGCAACAGCTAGAGCGGCACGGCATGACATAGCCCTCTTCTCAAGGGTTCCCTCTGGGAACCAGAGTTGGCTTAAAAAGAATGAGCAACATGGAATCTGGAGACCAAAGATGGAGCATGTACGTCACGGGCAAGAACCCAGGAATGATCCGCCATAGAATAACCCTTCCATTGTACAAGATATTGCAGTTGTCTGCTCCTGTATCTGGAGTCCATGATCTTAGCAACCTCATATTTAGGGTCGCCATGGACAAGGAGTGGAGGAGGAGGAGCTCTTAGTCAAGTATATCTATTCCTGATGTAAGGCTTGAGTAGAGAGATATGAAGACTGGGTGTATGCGTAGGGTTTTGGGCAAGGCCACTTTGTAGGCAACAGGAGACAGTCTTTTCAGGACTTTGTATGGAATGATAGTTTGTGACAGGGTTGACGTAGACGAATATGTCGAGTAGAGACCCAAACATGTTCACCTACCGAGATGGCATGTACAGAGGTTCTATGATGATCAGCAATCTTCTTGTATCTAGAGACAGCTGAACGTAGCTGAGAGCGAATACATTGCTAATGAGTGGTGAGTTCAGTAACATGTTGGTCTGCAGCAGGAACCCCAGTGGACTGAGCAGAAAGAGGGAAGACAGGGGGTTGATACCCTGCTGCAGCTTTAAATGGAGAACATCGTAGAGAAGAGTACTAATGAGTTTTTCTTGCCAGCCCAGCTAGGGGCAGCAAGTCAGACTAGTTGGCATGGAGAGAATTGACAAAGGTTCTAAGGTAGGCCTCAAGATCCTGGTTTACTCTCTGTTAGTCCATTGGTCTGAGGATGGTAGCCAGAAGACAAAGAAACAGTGGTTCCAATCAACTTGCAAAAGGCTCTCTAAAAGGTAGAGATGAATTGTGTACCTCTGTTGGAAACAATATTCACAGGAATTTCATGAAGTCGTACCATATGCAAGAGAAAAAGAGATGATAATTCCTGGGCCGAAGGCAGTTTTGTTAAGGGTACAAAATGAGTCAGTCTGGAGAACCAATCCACCACAACCCAGATAAATGTATGGTGGTTAGAAGGTGGGAGGTCCACAATGAAGTCCATAGTTGTGTGTCCATGGTTGTTTTGGAATGGACAATGGTTGGAGTAAGCCAGGAGGCAAGGATGGGGGAGTTTTGTTGGCAGCACAAGTTTTGCAGGCTTTCATAGAATTCTGAGTGTCAGACTTCATAATAAGCAACCATACATGTTGGTAAAGATGCTTAAAAGTCCTAGTCAAACCAGGATGTCCTGAGAGTTCACTATTATGAGCCTAGGATAGCACAGGGGTGCATAGGTTCAGAGGTACAAAGAGGATATCAGAGGCCACGGGGACTCCAGGAGGTTTCCTAGACTGGGCACGTTGCAGTCTTTGTAGAAGGGTGATATTTAGTTGAGCAACCACACAGGAGGGAGGTATGATGTACTCAATAGGAGCTTCAGAGGAATCACTTGAGTGAGGGAACTGACAATATAGGGTGTCCGCCTTCTTGTTCTTGGTCCCAGGAAGATAAGAGACCACAAAGTTAAAATGGGAAAAGAACAAGGCCCACCTGGCCTGTCGAGGATTGAGTCGATGACGAGTCTCTAAGTAAGTCAGATTCTTGTGGTCGGTGAGAATCTGAATGGGATTGGCGGTACCCTCTAACCAATGACGCCATTCAGTCAAAGCCATCTTAATGGCTAAGTGTTCACGATTACCCACATCGTAATTCCTCTCTGCAGGAGTAAAGTGTTTAGAGAAAAAGGCTACAGGGTGTGACTTGGAAGTCAAAGGATCCCTTTGGGTTAGAACTGCTCCAGCCTCTATCTCGGAGGCATCAACCTCTAAAGTGAACTGTAGGTCAGGATCAGGATGGCAGAGCACAGGAGCAGAACATAAAGCCTTTTTCAGATGAGAGAAGGCATTTATGGCTTCAGGAGGCCAATGTTTACAGTCTTTGTTCCGTTTTGTGAGTGGACTGTTTGAGAAAAGTTCTTTATAAACTTGCGGTAATAATTGGAGAACCGCAAGAATCTCTGTAATTCCTTTAATGAAGTAGGTTGAGGCCATTCTAAAACTGCTGTGAGTTTAGCAGGATCCATGGCAAAACCCTCCTTCGAGATGAACTTGATCAAACTCACATTTTTCTAGCTTGGCTACCAAAGAATTGTCTCTGAGACATTGAAGTACCTGTCTCACGTGTTTATGATGCTCCTCCAAAGTGGAAGAGAAAACAAGGATGTCATCCAGATAGACGATGACAGTGCGGTTGAGGAGGTCACGCAAGACATTGTTGACAAATGCCTGGAAGACTGCAGGGGCATTACACAGCCCAAATGGAATTACAAGATATTCGTAATGCCATGATCTTGTGTTAAAGGCTGTCTCCATTCTTATTTGTGGCCTGGGAAGATATGAATCAGATTGTATGCCCCACGTAAATCTAGCTTGGTGAAGAAGCAAGCATCCTGGAGTGAGTCATACAGTTCCATGATTAAAGGAATGGGATAGCAATTCTTGATAGTTATGTTGTTCAAGGCCCTGTAGTCAATACAGGGTCAGAGTCCACCATCCTTCTTATTGACGGAGAGGAGGAAGGGTGAATGACACCTTTAGCAAGGTTTTCTTAGATGTACTCCTCCATGGATTTGGTTCCAGCTTTGGAGAGTGGATAAGTCCTCCCTTTAGGAAGTGTGGCTCTGGGAAAGAGGTTGATTTTACAGTCATATGGAGGGTGGGGTGGCAGCATGTCGACTGCTTTTTTCTCAATTACATCTGTGAAGTCCGCGTATACTGAGGGAAAATTTGAAGGAGTCTGAAGAATGGCTATGGGGATGCGGAGCAGAGGAGTGACTTTAGCAAGGCAGGAGTGGAAACAGGAGGTACCCTAGGAGGCCAGTTGTGCTTCAGCTTAGTCAAACTGCGGATTATGTATACGAAGCCAAGGAAGACCAAGGATGACAGATTGTGCTGGGGAATGAATGACCTCTAACTGCAGCTGTTCCATATGAAGGACTCCCACAGTCAGGGTCAAGGGTGCTGTCTCAAAATGGATCAAGTCTGAACCAAGGGGGGTGCTATTCAGAGTAGTTATTTTGAGTCAATGTCTTTTCTGCAGAAGAGGCAAGCCAGCTTGAAACATAAAACGGTGATAAAAAAAGTTTCCATCTGCCCCCGAGTCAATGAAGGCTTGAGTGTGGACAGAATTCTGAAGAAAGGTAAGAGTAACATGTACCAGAATCCAAGAGCAGTGAGGGGATTTAGTAGTGAGCATGCTTAGAGGTACCCCAGTGTTATCCCCTAAGCATTGGCTTTTCCCGGCTGAATATCACAGTTTTTTAGCTGGTGGGAGTTAGAACCGCAATAAAAGCATATGCCTAGATTTAGAGTTTTGCGTTAGAAGGGGTGCATTAGCTACGCATGTTTTTTCCCCCCCGCACCTTTTAAACAACGCTGGTATTAGGAGTTGTCTGAATGGCTGAGTTAGGCTCCAAAAAGGGAGCATACAGGCATATTTATCGCCACTGCAACTCTCATACCAGCGTTGCTAACATGAACCCCGAGTCTAAACACCCCTAGCCTTACACTTATTAACCCCTAATCTGCCGCCCCCACTATCGCTGACCCCTGCATTATATTATTAACCCCTAATCTGCCGCTCCGTACACCACCTCAACCTACATTATCCCTATGTACCCCTAATCTGCTGCCCCTAACACCGCCGACCCCTATATTATATTTATTACCCCCTAATCTGCCCCCCCCAATGTCACCGCTACCTTACCTACACTTATTAACCCTTAATCTGCCAACCGGACCTCGCCGCCACTATAATAAATGTATTAACCCCTAAACCGCCGCACTCCCACCTCAAAAACCCTATAATAAATAGTATTAACCCCTAATCTGCACTCCCTAACATCGCCGACACCTAACTTCAAGTATTAACCCCTAATCTGCCGTCCGGACCTCGCCGCTACTCTAATAAATGTATTAACCCCTAAAGCTAAGTCTAACCCTAACCCTAACACCCCCCTAAGTTAAATATAATTTTTATCTAACGAAATAAATTAACTCTTATTAAATAAATTAATCCTATTTAAAGCTAAATGCTTACCTGTAAAATAAACCCCAATATAGCTACAATATAAATAATAATTATATTGTAGCTATTTTAGGATTTATATTTATTTTACAGGCAACGTTGTATTTATTTTAACTAGGTACAATAGCTATTAAATAGTTAATAACTAATTAATAGCTACCTAGTTAATTATATTCTTACTTTATTTATAAGTTTCTGAAAAACTAAGGCAGTAACCCCCTGTTGTAAAATTGTTAGTGATGATAATGTCCCTTTAAATGACCCAGAAGTAGGTGTTGATAGATAATAAATTGCAAAGGCAGATCCAAAACACAGTAAATAAAAGCAAACAGCTCTTATACAGGGACGTCAGAAATCTACCACCTTAAAAACGGTTACCAACAAATCCTGCAATTCCACCTTTATTTTTCAACTCTGTAATAATCACCTGGCTATTTAAACAACTCCTGGGAACTATGCTGGTTTATTGAAGTGTATTAGTATCCACTTCCCCCAGCTCAATATATTCCTAAAGTAATACCAAAGCAATTCTTACCCTTGTCAGGTTGTCTCCGCAGAGCCGAAGACTAAAACTCCCGTATTTGCAAACTTCAGTGTTAGTGGTGACGTCATAGCCTATCCACTCTGGATTCACAAACAGCTGAGCCATCCGACAAGCAGTTTCGGCACAGAATCATCCCTACCACCGCTTGCTACGGATTTCAACGTAACCACTCCCTTGAACATACATAGCTGCATCGGCAGCCTCAACACACAGTCACGCTGCATGTGAAGCTAAAGGGTCGTGAGTAACTAAAGTCAAGTTTAAACATTTACTGTGATCTGATTAACTCAGATGTTAACTCCTATATTTTATTTAAAACTTGCTACATTGTGTCATGCACTATTAGAAACGCAACATATTTGTCAATCCATTTGTGTTATTTGTACAAAGTGGAATACTTATTGAATTGCCTCTAATTTTTATCAAAACCACATCACCTCATTCTTTGTGCAGCATTACAAATTCTCTTAAAGCTACAAGACCTTATTTCTTGCCACCCCTTTCTAATCAGTTGTTTTATACAAATCATTATAACAGCTAAGAAAGGGTAGGCTATATAATCTTCATTTATGTTTTTGTTGCTTGTTCTTCAGCAAACAAATCGAATATACGTGATACAAAACATTTATTTATAGTTACATAAAGAAAGGGATAACTAATCATTACAAGGGATCATACAAATACCTAATCATGCACTTGTTCTTTACAGACTATGGGCTTGCTTTCAGTGAGTTGTTATAAATGGAGCAATAAGCTAACGAAATGGGCGACAGCTACGACTCCATTTTAGTACCAGGTTTCCATTAAAATATTTTGTGCATTGCGTACAGTCACTCTGCTCATGCAGGTGTAAGTTAACATTGTGTTAACGCTTCCATTCAACGTCGGATTTCTTGAAAATCAATTAGTTGCTATGGTAACCCGACCTTACACTATACAATTTACATTTAATCTCTTTCTTGGTGAGGAAGGATACAGTCATTAAAAATGAATGTAGAAAATAGGTTTCCAAGAAGGCAACAACCCTCAATGTGATAAAAATAAAAGTCCAATTTATTAGGTACACATAGTACAAATAGTTAAAAACAAGCAGAGCAGCGTCAAAAATTTAAAAAGCAGTAGGTAAGATCACAGTCTTACGCGTTTCAGCATAGATTTGCCGTAATCATAGACTCTAAAATTAAAAATGAATGCACTCCCCAGATTGCTATACATCCTCCAAGCAGCATCCATCTCTCTTCCCCTCCTGTTTCACAACACTATCCAATCATTATTTAACTCTTTTGTTTGAGGTAAAATTAAGCCCGGAGTCAACAAGGGAACGATGTATCGATCCCTACAACATTGGGGGCTAGGACTCCCTAAAATTGACACTTATTATCACGCTATCTGTCTACAAAGGGTACCGGACTGCAATGTGACAACTAAGTTACGAATCCCAATGGAATCCCACATATTGCAGTCACCTTACCTGGGGGCCCTGTGTTGGGTCTCAAAGAATAGCCGCCCTCAAAGACTAAAGTCATACCCCCTACTATACCACATATTCACCCTCTGGGATTCACTAATCAACCGTCTTCCGAAAATCTCTACACCGTGATCTTGTCCCCGGTCTCTCAAAATGCAGAACTACATGGAGGGCTAGAACATCCATCACCCTGACCAGCAGGGTAGAAAATAGGATACACTGCACTGATAATAAAACTGCTGACTAGCGGAAAAATCAAAGACAGAAAAGACCTTGGTGAGGTCCTACACGGGGCCTTCACTAGATGGCTTAAATACCACCAATTACATCACTTTCTATCCACCTCCTCACACTCCTTTTCTAGACCACCAACTCCATTTGAAGAAATGTGCTTAGTAAACACCCCACTCCAACACACTCTGTCTTGGGCTAAACGTACCCTCTCAGAAGCACAACACCAGGTACTTCTCAGCTACACTGCTCATGGGCATAGCACTGACTGGAACACCATCATAAAAAACACTAGACTAACTACAAAATTTTAACTAGATGGTACCTCACTCCAACTAGAATTAAAAGTATATTTTCAGGCTCCTCTGATAGATGCTGGAGGGGCTGTGGAGGGAGAGGCTCGATGATCCATATTTGGTAGACATGCCCCAAATTAAGACCTTTTTGGTTTCATATAGAAAGTTTCATCAAGACTCTACTGGGACCAGACTATCCTTTTAATCTTGCACCCACAACAGCCCTTCTAAACCTGTTGCCAAAATTTAACTGAAAACTTTGTCTCCTTTTAACCCAACTAGCACTGTACTCCTCCCGATCTTTAATAGCCAGACTGTGAAAATCACAAACAACCCCCACCACCAGCACCTGGAGAGACCATATGGAACTAACATTAACACTAGAGGAATACGGATACTTCAAAGCAGGCAAACTAAACACGTACCACAACATCAAATTTTTGTGGGACTCTTACAGACAATTTTCACACTCAACATCATTACGAGTTGACCCAGATGACTGAATTTGCATATGTATAACTATCAAGATACACTCATACCTTGATCATGTATTTTGTTCTTTCAGGCGACGTCCTCGCCTCCCCTCTCCACTTCCCCATTCTAGTTTTCACCCTTTCTCACTCTTACCTCCTTGCCCTTTTCTCCACTAAGCCCTCTGACACTAATATTCCTCCCCCTTTCCTTGGCTTCCACCCAGTATTACTGTCCCTGAGCACCTGTTTACAACCTATAGAGAAGATACACTCCTTACCTACCACGCTCAATAATATGGTGAATGTGTGCTGTATGGCTGACTAGCCACCTGTTATTTTTGGTTTTAAGCATTGTACTCTGCTAGATTTCATCCTTAGTACTTGACATGGACTTTGACTAAAGGATATAACACGTCATGTAATACAACACCTATCTTTTTTTCAATCCAACTTACTTTTCAAAAAAAAATTATAAATAAAATAAGACATTTTTTTTTACATTTAATGTCTGCGCTCCTTACCACTTCCAAAGAGAAACAAAAACAAGGATACACTTATTTATAATACATATTTTGCTGCCCTATGCATAGGTATAGTTTGAATTTTGTAGATATGTGCATGCATATATTTGTATATGTAAATACATACTGATATTTTCATAAGAACATAAGTGCAACTATTCCGATACAATAAATATTACATATTTCAGCGTTTTTTTTCTACATTGAAACACTTGCATTATTTGCAAGATTTTAAATTTCAATGGGAAATAGGTCTCAGAAAGCTCCTTTTTCCTCTTTTACACCTAGTTGAGCTGGGTGTAATTTTTATCAATGTAGCGACAGCCTCAATAGTGTATTAATGGTTTGCGCTTTCATTGGAAACCTGGTATATCGTTTATCGACTTTTAATACTTTCTATGGGACACGAAAATATTTTCGGCAACCGAACCCCAGCTGCTGATATTGAGGTATAACACACCATGGGAAGCAGTAGATAAACGGAATTGCTTTCAAAACCATATTTATTGGTTTGCAACCGTGTGGCATCCTAGATTCGGCTTTAATGGAAAGGAGTCTTATGTTTGTGATTTTTCTTTGTCTTTGCAAACATTTATATTGAGGAAAGAATAATACAACACAAACAACTATCTTTTCTTTTCTACATATTAAAAATTATATATTTTTATCTCACTTTTTTTATAAAACAATCTGTGCAACAAACATATGAAGTGCATTTCAATCACAGTAAGACGATTCACTAAGTTAGATAGACATATAAAGGTTAACATAGCTATGTGAAGTGCTTTCCTGAGCATACATTTATAGTGAAAAGAGACATGATCATGCTGTGAATTTAGTCTGCTCCTTGTACTCTGTGGGGTTCTGTATCCATACAAACATAATGCAATTTTGCTTGGTTTTCGTTCTTTGAATGATTGAAGACTCATTGCAGAGCTCCCCAGATTTGGTGCAGATTTTTAAGTAAGAATGCTAATGTTAATTCTGTAAAACAAGCTGGTCTGGAACACCCACATGTCAGGTGCATTCAATAGCATTAGAAAGAGATAAAACATTTAAATAGGATGTTTTTCTGTTGTAGATATTCCTACAATTCATAATAGGTGTTGCTGTTTTGTAATCACATAAGACTAGATTACAAGTGAATTGCAAAAATGGCAATGCGGCAGTACTCTAACATTGCTAGAGCGTAATCCATAGTGCTCTTATTTTTACATCCAAAATACAACTTGACAGTAAAATGTTGACTGTGCTAAATCCCTCACCTAATAGACTTCTATGGGGCACGCTCCAAAGCTTAAAGGGACACTGAACCCAATTTTTTTCGTTTGTGATTCAGATAGAGCATGCAATTTTAAGCAACTTTCTAATTTACTCCTATTTTCATTTTTTCTTTGTTCTCTTGCTATCTTTATTTGAAATAAAAGCCATCTAAGCTTTTTTGGGTTAAGAACTCTGGACAGCACTTTTTGATTGGTGGATGGATTTTTTCCACCAATCATCAAGGACAACCCAGGTTGTTCACCAAAATGGGCCGGCATCTAAACTTAGATTCTTGCATTTCAAATAAAGATACCAAGAGAATAAAGAAAATTTGATAATAGGAGTAAATTAGAAAGTTGCTTAAAAATTCATGCTCTATCTGAATCACAAAAGAAAAATGTTGGGTTCAGTGTCCCTTTAAGTCAGGCTTTCGCTCGACAGCTACTTTAGGTAAGCCAAAGGTACATAAAAAAGAAAGAAAGAAAGAATAGTGTTCCAGTGCTCCAGAACCGAGCCCTAATCAGAGGTGCCACTCCCATCGGCTGACATCATCAGAAGGCGACCCGGTAACCGGACTCCCTAGTGTCAATTAAACAACATAACATATGTGAACTAACAATGTTTTAAAGTACTCTAAGCATCATACAACCAAAACAGGCATGAAACAAACTGAGGATATCCCCACATCGGATTGTTACTGGATTATGGTGATTGACTCTACCTGCCAAGACAGCATAATATAGCTGACAGACTGGTTGTCATGGCAACCCTCATGTAAATAACCCCCATGATCACAGGATCATAAGCATGGGGTAGTGGCTGGAACATACAAATATAGTTAAAGCTACAAAAGCAGGAAACAAAACACAACAATACAAATGTAACAATAAAATAATAACAAACAGAACGAGGCTCCAAAATCATAACAGAAGGCTAATGAGAGTACAGAAATATTGTCCTAAGCATAGCAGCACTTAAAAATACAGTCAAAATTCATACAAAATGACCATCAAAAATGCACACAAAATAAGTGGGCTAACCTGCAGAATACAGATGCATGGGCATCATGCCAAACCCTATGCCCATAAACCAACTGACCACTAGCATAAGGTTACACAAAGAGAGGAAAAAAGGGGAAAACAAAAACAAAAGCATGAGCAAAAACTAACAATACAAATAGCAAAATAGACAAAAAATTCATAAAAATAAATAAATACACACATAAAAATCCCACATCAACCACAGCAGCAGGAGGCCCTATATAGTGGAGTATCCACTCACGGGCACAATTTAAAATATGTCCTCACAGGAAGCAATGCCAATCCAGGTGTGAATTCATGCCATTCGGGGCCATAGTTCCCAACCTGTACGTCTATCTGGCTTCCTTCTGAAGCAGGACCTTACCCCTATCTCCCCCTCAAGACATCACCCCAGACGTGGGGGCTACAAAGCAAACAAAACATGCTCCCCGAGGTAACTAAAGAGGACATAGTTATCAACCTTCTAGTTCTTATGCATTGTCCACCATGGAAAAGGATATTTTGAATAAAGGTCTATCCTTTATTCTGACGCAAAAAACTGACCAATTCGATCTATATGTAAATCTGCAAAAATTCCAAAGGAACTTGAGGCTGAGGGAATTTTTCCCTATACAACAAGATGGAGAGAAAACTTTAAGAACTGTCTCTAGGTTTGATCCGACTAGTCAGAATGCTAGCATTAAAACATTTGCTAGACTGGTTCACTCTGGGATGGAAATGGACATTAAAAAGAACAGCGGTTGCTCACATAACAACTTGCCCCGTGAGGAGCGGGCAGCACTAAGGTCACTTTCAGAGAAGGTATCAATCGTGATCCGCCAGGCGGACAAAGGTGGTGCAATAGTCCTACAGGACTATGATGATTACAGATTGGAAATCATGGTACAACTGAGTGACAATAATACATACATATGCCTGGCAGCTGACCCCGTAAGGAGCTTCAAGGGTCAAACTAATGTATACCTGCAGGAGGTATATGAGGGGGATATCTGGATAAAAAGACTTGGGAGTACTTGAGAACAGAGTACCCGAGGACCCCAGTGTTTTACACTTTACCTAAAGTGCATAAGAGACTCAACTCTCCCCCAGGTAGACCTATTGTGTTGGCGATAGGGTCTTTGTTAAAGCTTATAGCCAACTACCTGGATGCTATACTTCAACCCCTGATAAGGAATATGGACTCATTCCTGTTGGATTCACCATCACTACTCAACATGATGGGGGAACTTCCACCACTTGAGGAGGAGGATTTGCTTGTTACGTTGGACATGACAAGTTTGTATACTGCGATCCCCCACAGCGAAGGAGTACAAGCTATCAGAAGACAACTATTCAAATACCCCTACATAGGACCTCCACCAGAGATTCTGACCCACCTACTTGAATTTTGCCTGACAATGAATTACTTCAGGTTTATGCAACTGTTCTACCTACAGAAGACTGGGATGGCTATGGGGTCCAATGTGGCCCCATCGTATGCAAATCTATACATGGCCGAGTTTGAGACCAGTGATGACAGTCTCTTTAGGGACCAGCATGTGATATTCTTTAAACACTACATTGACGACCTTATATTGGTCTGGAGAGGGTACATGGAGTCTTTGGATGAATGGTTCAGTAATTTAAATCTTGCAAACCAAGCACTAAAGTTTAAAATGGAAGCTGACAAATTAAAAATACATTTTTGGACCTCTTCCTATACAAAGAGGGAGGTAGACTCAATTCCACACTGTTTGTACACCAGTGGGCACTCAAAGGGATCTATTTTATCAACCTCCGAATTGAGCTTGATGCCCCGTGTTTATGGCAAGCCTTCAGGCTCACCAGAAACACAATTTATGAAGCAGCGGGCTAAAGACCGCTGCTCCATAACCTGTCCGCCTGCTCTGAGGCAGCGGGCAGACATCGCCGAAAATCATCCCAATCCAATATGATCGGGTTGATTGACACCCCCTGCTGGAGGCCGATTGGCCACGAATCTGCAGGGGGTGGCATTGCACCAGCAGTTCACAAGAACTGCTGGTGCAATGATAAATGCCGACAGCGTATGCTGTTGGCATTTATCGATGTGCGGCGGACATGGTTTGCTATAGCGGATCATGTCCGTCCGCACAATGATAAATGGACCCCAAAAGGTCATTACCCAAGTCTCAATTCAAGAGGGTGTATCGCAACAACTCTGATGAGGACAACGCTGCAGCCCAAATGGATGAGATGTATATCAGGTTCTGGCAAAGAGGGTATTGTGATATGTTAGTGAAAACGGATCCTAGGTCCAGCTACCAGAAGAAGTCCTGGCTGGACACTACCAAACCTGGCTGCTTTAGGTGCCTTGGATGCACCACTGCAGACGGGCCAATATTTCACACATCCAACTAAGAAAATGAGGTACAAACACAAGTACAGACTTACCTGCACTACCACACATGTGGTTTATCTCCTACATTGTCCATGTGGCCTCTTCTGCGTAGGTAAAACCACAGATGATTTGAGGACTAGAATGACCAATCATAGCTCGGCCATAAGATTGGCAATACAGAAAGGGACCTCAGACCAACCGGTAGCCAGACATTTTGTCCAGAAAGGACATACAGTGGTTAACCTTAAATATACCATAATTGACCATGTCTCGCCCCTACCACAAGGGGGGGATAGGGGTAAGGTTCTGCTTCCGAAGGAAGCCAGGTGTACGTACAGGTTGGGTACTATGGCCACGAATTGAATGAATTCACACCTGGATTGGCATTGCTTCCTGTGAGGACATATTTTGAATTGTGCCCGTGAGTGGATACTCCACTATATAGGGCCTCCTGCTGCTGTGGTTGATTTTTATGTGTATATTTATTTATTTATTTTTATTAATTTTTTGTCTTTTGCTTTATTTTGGTATTTGTATTGTTAGTTTTTGCTCATGCTTTTGTTTTTTCCTCTATTTGTGTAACCTTATGCTAGTGGTCAGTTGGTTTATGGGCATAGGGTTTGACATGATGTCTCTATGTCTGCATCGGTATTCTGCAGGTTAGCCCACTTGTGGATTTTGTGTGCATTTTGATGGTCATTTTGTATGAATTTTGACTGTATTTTTAAGTGCTGCTATGCTTAGGACAATATTTCTGTACTCTCATTAACCTTCTGTTATGATTTTAGAGCCTCGTTCTGTTTGTGATTTTTATTATTTTATTGCTATATTTGTATTGTTGTGTTTTGTTTCCTGCTTTTGTAGCTTTAACTATATTTGTATGTTCCAGCCACTACCCCATGCTTATTATCCTGTGACCATGGGGGTTGTTTATATGAGGGTTGCCATGACAACCAGTCTGTCAGCTATATTATGCTGTCTTGGCAGGTAGAATCAATCACCCTGATCTGGTAACAATCCGATGTGGGGCTATCCTCAGTTTGTTTCATGTTTGTTCCATGCCTGTTTTGGTTGTATGATGCTTAGAGAACTTAAAAACATTGTTAGTTCACATATGTTATATTGTTTAATTGACACTAGGGAGTCCGGTTACTGGGTCACCTTCTGATGATGTCAGCCGGTGGGAGTGGCACCTCTGATTGGGGCTCGGTTCTGGAGAACTTGTAAAGGTTTATAAGGCATGGTGGGGGCAAGAATATGGTTGTTATTTTTGTTGGTGTCTGATGAAGGGGTTAACACCCCGAAACATTACATTGATGTTTAGTGCTGACATTTTCTAGTGAATCTTTTTTTTACCATTGACTTGAAATAGTAGATTATATTTTGGATACAATTGTGCAGGGCTTTACTCTTTACAAACCCAACAAAAGCCATTGTGGTGTCACTGGATTTGCAATGATCTCTTCACACTTTCCAAAGTCAAGCTTTTTCACAAAATCAAAATACTTAGACATAATGACTATATTGATACATTTCCTTTGTTTATTCTCTATATACATGGACATATATTTACATGTTAGAATATTTTGAAAACATGAATAATAAAATAAAACATGATTAAAAACATTTCTAGAACTCCCGTATATAGGATTATTTGATAAACAATCTTCTTGAATACAAAATATATTTTACTGAAAAAGAGTTTGATAAAGTTAGATCTATACATTTCACTACAATTATAAAGTTACAAAAGTATACAAGAGTTGGGTAACTTTTACAAATGTTTTCCTTTTTTCATTTCATAACATTACATTCATAACCTCACTTTCCTATATACAACACTATTTACCTTATATCTTGTATGTCTCAAATGTGACTTAGATTTCTGAATATATAGTTAGTAGCAAGTCATTTTAAATATCACCACATAATGATCCCCACATTTTCTCTGATTTTGTCTGATTGATTATATAAATTTTCTCTATTTTTTTAATGTAAATTTATTTTTTGGACTGTTGCTCTTCTTGCTTTAATTCATTGCACACCTGCTATGACTAATTTATATATTAGGCTATATATATAAATCATACAATCACGTTTTCGGGGATCTCACCCCTTCATCAGACTAAGTCACTTAGTATGATGAAGGGGTGAGGTCCCTGAAACCTCACAGATATGATTGTATGATTTGTGCACAATAAAGCATGCTTTTTTGGATATATATATATATATATATATATATATATATATATATATATATATAAATTTTTTTCACAAATGTGAGTACACCCCTCACATTTTTGTAAATATTTTATTATAACTTTTCATGTGACAACACTGAAGAAATGACACTTTGCTACAATGTAAAGTAGTGAGTGTATAGACTGTATAACAGTGTAAATTTGCTATCCCCTCAAAATAAATCAACACACAGCCCATAATGTCTACATCGTTGGCAACAAAAGTGAGTATACCCTTAAGTGGAAATGTCCAAATTTCATTCCCAATTTCCCTCCCCGGTGTCATGTGACTCGATAGTGTTACAATGTCTCAGTTGTGAATGGGGAGCAGGTGTGTTAAATGTGTTAAATTTGGTGTTATCACTCTCACACTCTCTCATACTGGTCACTAGAAGTTCAACATGACACCTCATGGCATAGAACTCTCTGAGGATCTGAAAAAAATAGAATTGTTGCTCTACATAAAGATGGCCTAGGCTATAAGAAGATTGCCAAGACCCTGAAACTGAGCTGAGACCATAAAGCGGTTTCACAGGTCAGGTTCCACTCAGAACAGGCCTCGCCATGGTCGACCAAAGCAGATGAGTGCACGTGCTCAGCGTCATATGCAGAGATTGTCTTTGGGAAAAATACGTATGAGTGCTGCCAGCATTGCTGCAGAGGTTGAAGGGGTGGGGGGGTCAGCCTGTCAGGGCCCAGACCATATGCCGCACACTGCATCAAATTGGTCTGTATGTCTGTCGTCCCAGATGGAAGCCTCTTCTAAAGATGATGCACAAGAAAGTCTGCAAACAGTTTGCTGAAGACAAGCAGACTAAGGACATAGATTACTGGAACCATGTCCTATGGTCCGATGAGACCAAGATAAACTTATTTGCTTCAGATGGTGAGGAGTACAAAGACAAATGTGTTTTGCCTACAGTCAAGCATGGTGGTGGGAGTGTCATGGTCTGGGCCTGCATGAGTGCTGCCGGCACTGGGGAGCTACAGTTCATTGAGGGAACCATGAATGCCAACCTGTACTGTGACATACTGAAGCAGAGCATGATCC
Source organism: Bombina bombina (assembly GCF_027579735.1). Lineage (NCBI taxonomy): Eukaryota > Metazoa > Chordata > Amphibia > Anura > Bombinatoridae > Bombina > Bombina bombina. The sequence continues at coordinate 926,547,415 of NC_069503.1, read as the reverse complement.
CCTCCCTTTGAAGACTGGGCCACAGGGCAGTATTCCAACATGATAACGATCCCAAACACACCTTCAAGACGACCACTACCTTGCTAAAGAAGCTGAGGGTAAAGGTAATGGACTGGCCAAGCATGTCTCCAGACCTGAACCATATTGGGGCATCCTAAATCTGAAGGTGGGGGAGCACAAGGTATCTAACATCCACCAGCTCTGTGATGTTGTCATGGGCTCTGTGATGTTGTCATGGAGGAATGGAAGATGACTCCAGTGACAACCTGTGTAGCTCTGGTGAACTCCATGCCCAAGAGGGTTAAAGGGACAGTCAAGTATAAATTAAACTTTCATTATTCAGATAGGACTTTTAATTTTAATTGACTTTCCAATTTACTTTTATCATCAAATTTGATTTTTTTCTCTTGGTATTCTTAGTTTAAACTAAACATAGGTAGGCTCATATGCTAATTTCTAAGCCTTTGAGGGCTGCCTCTTATCACATGCTTTTTAAATCTCTTTTCAACACAAAGAGACAGAAAGTACACGTGGGCTATATAGATAACACTGTGTTCAGGCACAGGGGGTTATTTAAGATTTAGCACAATACAATGCTAAATTTGAGACAATAGATAATAAACAGTTACAGTCATGTGATCAGGGGGCTGGAATAAGGTTCCTAGATACAAGGTAATCACAAAGGTAAAAAGTACATTAATATAACTGTGTTGGTTATGCAAAACTGGGGAATGAGTAATAAAGGGAATATCTATCTTTTAAAACAATAACAATTCGATGGTTGACTGTCCCTTTAAGTCAGTGCTGGAAAATAAGGGTGGCCACATAAAATATTGACACTTTAAGACCAATTTGGACATTTCTACTTAGGGGTGTACTCACTTTTGTTGCCAACAGTTTAGACATTAATGGCTGTGTGTTGATTTATTTTGAGGGGACAGCAAATTTATACTGTTATACAGGCTATACAATCACTACTTTATATTGTGGCAAAGTGTCATTTCTTCAGTGTTGTCACATGAAAAGATATAATACAATATTTACAAAAATGTGAGGGGTGTACTCACTTTTGTGAGAAACTATATATATATATATATATATATATACATACTCCATTCCAAGGAAAATCAACTAACAGTATTATTTTTTTAAGGTTATATAAAAAATAGAAAAATGCAATAAAGATTTTTCTGCTTTAGTGTATGATACTTTACTTCTGATTATGTGTTATACTCTTGGGTGTCATTGCATATTTCCAATGTTAAGTGCTTATTTATTTATTTCTAATTCCAGTGTATAAATCTATACTTGCCATTTTCTTACAAAATTCTGTACAGATTATGATAAAAAAATAACATTTTGTCATTATTCCTTTTGTGTTCATGAGATTATATATATCAGTATACTGAATCTTATTCTTCAACATTCTGGAGGAAATTCCCTGCTTCTCTGGCACATGTATTCATGGTTCTCCATCAGCTGGTGGTGGCTGACATAGTTTGTATAATCTGGTGGAAACAAAAGAGAAAAACATATTATTCTACAAATCCTTAACATGAAAAATACCCGTAGAATTTTTTTTTAGCTTTAACAATGTGCACAGTTCTAGAATTTTCTTGATTTACATGAATTTATGTCAGTAGACTTCTGTGAAAAGGAATCACGAACAAGGGCGCCTCCTAGTGTAACACTGATGATATGTGAGATTGGTATATACTTATAAAACCATCCTCACAAATGTGGCAGCACCCAATTGTGCTTAGTGGGGCATACTGGGAACTCTCAGTGTCCCAGCTCACTGATCCAAAGAGCAGGGGAAATCCTCTTGACTGCTCCTATTGCTGTGAGCTGGATAATTAAAGCTCAGACTTCCAAAAATCTCAAAAAATAAGATTTTATTTTACAAATTTGTTTAAAAAAACATTTACCCTGTGTATGTTAAAAAAACAGTAGTGCAACGCGTTTCTCAGCTCTCCTGGCTGTTTCCTCAGGCTTCTCAGCACAACATGTACCCTATGTATATTAAAAAAACAGTAGTGCAACGCATTTCTCAGCTCTCTTGGCTGTTTCCTCAGGCTTCTCAGCACAACATGTACCCTATGTATATTAAAAAAACAGTAGTGCAACGCATTTCTAAGCTCTCTTGGCTGTTTCCTCAGGCTTTGGCTTCTACTTATCAAGCCGTCAACCGCAAATATGCTGGAATTCCGCAGCGTATTTGTGGCGAGCCTGATTCCCCTTAGTTATCAAACCCTACAGACCGGCAAAAGTAGAATTTTGTGACGTAACATACGATCTGCTGGTCTCAGTCCGACACAGATCGATGCTTACATCATTACAGATGTTCCGAATGCAAATTCGGCACTATCTGACTACTTTTGCTAGTTAACAAATTCCTAATAGGTATGCTCGGTACTATTCCGGCCCAGCGTACCTGGTTTGCAATCCGCTGCCCTGGAGGCGACGAATACCATAGTAATCAATGGGAGTCTGAAAGCAGCGAAAGCTCATGTTCGCTGCTGCTCGATATCCCATTGATTCCTATGGTAATGTTTACACCTAACACCCTAACATGTACCCCGAGTCTAAGCACCCCTAATATGCCGCCCCCTACACTGAAACCACCTACATTATACTTATTAACGCCTAATCTGCCACCCTGACACTGCTGCCACCTACATAAAGTTATTAACCCCTAATCTGCCCCCCTACACCGCCGCCACCTACATTATACTTATTAACCCATAATCTGCCACCCCCTACACCGCCGCCACTATATTAAATTTATTAACCCCTAAACCTAAGTCTAACCCTAACCCTAACACCCCCTAACTTAAATATAATTTAAATAAATCTAAATAAATATTCCTATCATTAAATAAATTATTCCTTTTTAAAACTAAATACTTACCTGTAAAATAAACCCTAAGCTAGCTACAATATAACTAATAGTTACATTGTAGCTAGCTTAGGATTTATTTTTATTTTACAGGGAAGTTTGTATTTATTTTAACTAGGTAGAATAGTTACTAAATAGTTATTAACTATTTAATAACTACCTAGCTAAAATAAATACAAATATACCTGTAAAATAAAACCTAACCTATATTACACTAACACCTAACACTACACTATAATAAAATTAATTCCCTACATTAAATACAATTAAATACAATTAAATAAAATTATCTAAAGTACAAAAAAAACAAAACACAAAATTACATAAAATAATAAACAAATTACAAGATTTTTAAACTAATTACACCTAATCTAATCCCCCTAACAAAATAAAAAAAGCCCCCCAAAATAAAAAAAAAACCCTACCCTACACTAAATTACAAATAGCCCTTAAAAGGGCCCTTTGCGGGGAATTGCCCCAAAGTAATCAGCTCTCTTACCTATAAAAAAAAATTACAAATCCCCCCCCCCAACATTAAAACCCACCACCCACACAACCAACCCTACTCTAAAACCCACCAAATACCCCCTTAAAAAAGCCTAACACTAACCCCTTGAAGATCACCTTACCGGGAGAAGTCTTCACCCAACCGGGCCAAAGTCCTCAACGAATCCGGCAGAAGTGCTCCTCCAGACAGGCAGAAGTGGTCCTCCAGATGGGCAGAAGTCTTCATCCAGACGGCATCTTCTATCTTCATCCATCTGGTGCGGAGCGGCTCCATCTTCAAGACATCCGACTCGGAGCATCCTCTTCGGCCGACGTCTTCTTGTTGAATGAAGGTACCTTTAAGTGACGGAATTAAGGTAGAAAAAATCCTATTGGCTGATGCAATCAGCCAATAGGATAAAAGTTCAATCCTATTGGCTGATCCAATCAGCCAATAGGATTGAGCTCGCATTCTATTGGCTGATGGAGCCGCTCCGCGCCGGATGGATGAAGATAGAAGATGCCGTCTGGATGAAGACTTCTGCCCATCTGGAGGACCACATCTGCCTGTCTGGAAGACCACTTCTGCCGGATTCGTTGAGGATTTCGGCCCGGTTGGGTGAAGACTTCTCCCAGTAAGGTGATCTTCAAGGGGTTAGTGTTAAGTTTTTTTAAGGGGGTATTGGTTGGGTTTTGGAGTTGGGTTGGTTGTGTGGGTGGTGGGTTTTAATGTTGGGGGGGATTTGTATTTTTTTTTTTACAGGTAAAAGAGCTGATTACTTTGGGGCAATGCACCTCAAAAGGCCCTTTTAAGGGCTATTTGTAATTTAGTGTAGGGTAGGGCTTTTTTTTATTTTTTGGGGGTGCTTTTTTATTTTGTTAGGGGGATTAGATTAGGTGTAATTAGTTTAAAAATCTTGTAATTTGTTTATTATTTTCTGTAATTTAGTGTTTTTTTTGTAAACTTAGGTTAGGTTTTATTTTACAGGTAATTTTGTATTTATTTTAACTAGGAAGATATTACATAGTTAAGAACTATTTAATAACTATTCTATCTAGTTAAAATAAATACAAACTTGCCTGTAAAATAAAAATAAACCCTAAACTAGATACAATGTAACTATTAGTTATATTGTAGCTATCTTAGGGTTTATTTTATAGGTTAGTATTTAGTTTTAAATAGTAATAATTTATTTAATGGTAGGAATATTTATTTAGATTTATTTAAATTATATTTAAGTTAGGGGGTGTTAGGGTTAGGGTTAGACTTAGGTTTAGGGGTTAATAAATTAAATATAGTGGCGGCGGTGTAGGGGGGGCAGATTATGGGTTAATAAATATAATGTAGGTGGCGGCGGTGTAGGGGGTGGCAAAATAGGAGTTAATAAGTATAATGTAGGTGGTGGCGGTGTAGGGGGCGGCAGATTAGGGGTTAATAAGTATAATGTAGGTGGCGGTGGTGTAGGGGCGGCAGATTAGGGGTTAATAAGTATAATGTAGGTGGCGGCGGTGTAGGGGGCGGCAGATTAGGGGTTAATAAGTATAATGTAGGTGTAGGGGGTGGCAGATTAGGGGTCAATAAGTATAATGTAGGTGGTGGCAGTGTAGGGGGCGGCAGATTAGGGGTAAATAAGTATAATGTAGGTGGCGGTGGGCTCCGGGAGTGGGGGTTTAGGGTTTAAACACTTTATTTAGTTGTGGCGGGGTCCGTGAGTGGCGGTTTAGGGGTTAATACATTTATTAGAGTTGCGGCGGGCTCCGGGGGCGGTGGTATAGGGGGTAAACAGTATAGTATAGTGTGGGTGTTTAGTGACAGTATACCAATAAAGCTGTGAAAGAGCAGCGAAAATGAATGACTGTTAGTTAACAACAGTCTACTGCTCATCGCCCCGTACTTGGTGTGCGGCTTTTTGACAGCTTTTTTGGCAACTTTGGAGAGCGTATTCAGGTCTGTGGCCGCGATGTTAGGCGATCTTAGGCGAGCGTATTGGTGCCGTCGAATGCAAGTAAGTTGATGCCTTTGTATAAATTTTATATGATTTATAGAGTGACTACAAAAATCTTGTTGTTGCTAAAATGTAATGATGCACAATTTTTTTTATGTGACAAACTTATTGCTACCATTTAAATGTAAATTTCTTGCATCAGTCGTCCTCCTGTTTTGGACTATCTTGTCAAGGGTTTCTCAAGCTGTGCTATGCTTCATTTTCTTTTTTTCATCTTTTTTTTTTTGCAATCAGCATAGATAGATTCATCGCTGTACAACATATCTGTAGAGCATTGAATTAATGCTCAATAGATATCAAGAAGGCTTGTCTTGCAGTACAAGAAATGAAAATAATGAAAGACATTTCCAAAGCTGTAATTGCTTCGTCCACTCTAAAGCTACTTTTCCTTTTTTTATTTAATCTTAGACATCAATTGTGACCCTTTACAAGAACTTCAAAAATACCTTTGAGTGAATGTATTCCCAAGTTGCTCCAGATAACGCTCTAATAATGATGTAGAAAGCAAAATAAGCACATCACTCTCTGCTGCTGCCAGCCTCCTATACTTTTACATTTGGGGCTGTTTCCTGCTGACTTTGAGTCATTTGTTTGCACTTTTTATTGTACGTATAAAAAGCAAATTGCTTACATACAAAACTAAATAGCAATTCATGGATAATGATAATCAATAGAGGGTTTAACATTTCTTGTTAGGCTTGTTTCATTAAAACTCATTTAAGAACAGGAAAACAGAATTTATGCTTACCTGATAAATTACTTTCTCCAACGGTGTGTCCGGTCCACGGCGTCATCCTTACTTGTGGGAATATCTCTTCCCCAACAGGAAATGGCAAAGAGTCCCAGCAAAGCTGGCCATATAGTCCCTCCTAGGCTCCGCCCACCCCAGTCATTCGACCGATGGACAGGAGGAAAAAATAGGAGAAACCATAGGGTGTTGTGGTGACTGTAGTTAGAGAAAATAATTCATCGGACCTGATTAAAAAACCAGGGCGGGCCGTGGACCGGACACACCGTTGGAGAAAGTAATTTATCAGGTAAGCATAAATTCTGTTTTCTCCAACATTGGTGTGTCCGGTCCACGGCGTCATCCTTACTTGTGGGAACCAATACCAAAGCTTTAGGACACGGATGAAGGGAGGGAGCAAATCAGGTCACCTAAACGGAAGGCACCACGGCTTGCAAAACCTTTCTCCCAAAAATAGCCTCCGAAGAAGCAAAAGTATCAAATTTGTAAAATTTGGCAAAAGTGTGCAGTGAAGACCAAGTCGCTGCCTTACATATCTGATCAACAGAAGCCTCGTTCTTGAAGGCCCATGTGGAAGCTACAGCCCTAGTGGAGTGAGCTGTGATTCTTTCAGGAGGCTGCCGTCCGGCAGTCTCATAAGCCAATCGGATGATGCTTTTAAGCCAAAAAGAAAGAGAGGTAGAAGTTGCTTTTTGACCTCTCCTTTTACCAGAATAGACGACAAACAGAGAAGAAGTTTGTCTGAAGTCTTTTGTAGCTTCTAAGTAGAATTTTAGAGCATGGACTACATCTAAATTGTGTAGCAAACGTTCCTTCTTTGAAACTGGATTCGGACACAAAGAAGGTACAACTATCTCCTGATTAATATTTTTGTTGGAAACAACCTTTGGTAGAAAACCAGGCTTAGTACGCAAAACAACCTTATCTGAATGGAACACCAGATAGGGTGGAGTACATTGTAGAGCAGATAACTCAGAAACTCTTCTAGCAGAAGAAATAGCAACCAAAAACAAAACTTTCCAAGATAACAACTTAATATCTACAGAATGTAAAGGTTCAAACGGAACCCCTTGAAGAACTGAAAGAACTAGATTTAAACTCCAGGGAAGAGTCAAAGGTCTGTAAACAGGCTTGATCCGAACCAAAGCCTGAACAAATGCTTGAACATCTGGCACAACTGCCAGTCGTTTGTGTAGTAGGACAGATAAAGCAGAAATCTGTCCCTTTAGAGAACTTGCAGATAATCCTTTATCCAAACCTTCTTGTAGAAAGGAAAGAATCCTAGGAATCTTTATCTTATTCCATGGGAATCCCTTGGATTCACACCAGCAGATATATCTTTTCCATATTTTATGGTAAATCTTTCTAGTTACCGGTTTTCTGACTTGAACCAGAGTATCTATCACGGAATCTGAAAACCCATGCTTTGATAGAATCAAGCGTTCAATCTCCAAGCCGTCAGCTGGAGGGAGACCAGATTTGGATGTTCGAATGGACCCTGAACAAGAAGGTCCTGTCTCAAAGGTAGCTTCCATGGTGGAACTGATGACATATTCACCAGGTCTGCATACCAAGTCCTGCGTGGCCACGCAGGAGCTATCAAGATCACTGAGGCCCTCTCCTGTTTGATCCTGGCTACCAGCCTGGGAATGAGAGGAAACGGTGGAAACACATAAGCTAGGTTGAAGGTCCAAGGCGCTACTAGTGCATCCACTAGAGTCGCCTTGGGATCCCTGGATCTGGACCTGTAGCAAGGAACCTTGAAGTTCTGATGGGACGCCATCAGATCCATATCTGGAATGCCCCATAGTTGCGTCAACTGGGCAAAGATCTCCGGGTGGAGTTCCCACTCCCCCGGATGGAATGCTTGACGACTCAAATAATCCACTTCCCAGTTTTCCACACCTGGAATGTGGATCGCAGATAGGTGGCAGGAGTGATTCTCCGCCCATTGTATTATTTTGGTCACTTCTTTCATTGCCAGGGAACTCCTTGTTCCCCCCTGATGATTGAGATACGCAACAGTCGTCATGTTGTCTGATTGGAATCTTATGAATCTGGCCTTTGCTAGCTGAGGCCAAGCCTTGAGAGCATTGAATAGCGCTCTTAGTTCCAGAATGTTTATCGGGAGAAGAGACTCTTCCCGAGACTACAGTGCCTGAGCTTTCAGGGATTCCCAGACCTCGCCCCAGCCCACTAGGCTGGCATCGGTCGTGACGATGACCCACTCTGGACTGCGGAAGCTCATTCCCTGGGATAGGTGATCCTGGGTTAGCCACCAACGGAGTGAGTCTCTGGTCTTCTGATCTACTTGAATCACTGGAGACAAGTCTGTATAGTCTCCATTCCACTGTTTCAGCATGCACAGTTGTAATGGTCTTAGATGAATTCGCGCAAAAGGAACTATGTCCATTGCTGCAACCATCAATCCTACTACTTCCATGCACTGAGCTACGGAAGGACGAGGAATAGAATGAAGAACTTGACAAGCATTTAGAAGTTTTGACTTTCTGACATCTGTCAAGAAAATCCTCATTTCTAAGGAATCTATTATTGTTCCCAAGAAGGGAACTCTTGTCGACGGACACAGGGAACTTTTTTCTATGTTCACCTTCCATCCGTGAGATCTGAGAAAGGCCAGAACGATGTCTGAGTGAGCCTTTGCCTTTGAAAGAGACGATGCTTGTACTAGAATGTCATCCAAGTACGGTACTACTGCAATGCCCCTTGGTCTTAGAACCGCTAGAAGGGATCCGAGTACCTTTGTGAAAATCCTTGGAGCAGTGGCTAACCCGAATAGGAGGGCCACAAACTGGTAATGTTTGTCCAGAAAGGCGAACCTTAGGAACTGATGATGTTCTTTGTGGATAGGGATATGTAGATACGCATCCTTTAGATCCACGGTAGTCATAAATTGACCTTCCTGAATTGTGGGTAGAATCGTTCGAATGGTTTCCATCTTGAACGATGGTACTCTGAGAAATTTGTTTAGGATCTTTAGATCCAGGATTGGTCTGAAAGTTCCCTCTTTTTTGGGAACCACAAACAGATTTGAGTAAAATCCCATTCCTTGTTCCGCCGTTGGAACTGGGTGTATCACTCCCATCTTTAACAGGTCTTCTACACAATGTAAGAATGCCTGTCTCTTTATTTGGTTTGAGGATAAGTGAGACATGTGGAACCTTCCCCTTGGGGGTAGTTCCTTGAATTCCAGAAGATAACCCTGAGAAACTATTTCTAGCATCCAGGGATCTTGAACATCTCTTGCCCAAGCCTGAGCAAAGAGAGAGAGTCTGCCCCCCACTAGATCCGGTCCCGGATCGGGGGCTACTCCTTCATGCTGTTTTGTTAGCAGCGGCAGGCTTCTTGGCCTGCTTACCCTTGTTCCAGCCTTGCATCGGTTTCCAGGCTGGTTTGGTCTGTGAGGTATTACCCTCTTGTTTAGAGGATGCAGAATTAGAGCCCGGTCCGTTCCTGAAATTACGAAAGGAATGAAAATTAGACTTATTCTTGGCTTTGAAAGGCCTATCTTGTGGGAGGGCGTGGTGATGTCTGAGATAATCTCTTTCAATTCTGGCCCAAAGAGAGTTTTACCCTTGAAGGGGATATTAAGCAATTTTGTCTTGGATGATACATCCGCTGACCAAGACTTTAGCCAAAGCGCTCTGCGCGCCACAATTGCAAACCCTGAATTTTTCGCCGCTAATCTAGCTATTTGCAAAGCGGCATCTAAAATAAAAGAGTTAGCCAACTTAAGTGCGTGAACTCTGTCCATAACCTCCTCATATGGAGTCTCTCTACTGAGCGACTTTTCTAGTTCCTCGAACCAGAACCACGCTGCTGTATTGACAGGAACAATGCACGAAATGGGTTGAAGAAGGTAACCTTGCTGTATAAAAATCTTTTTAAGCAAACCCTCCAATTTTTTATCCATAGGATCTTTGAAAGCACAATGATCCTCGATAGGAATAGTAGTGCGCTTGTTTAGAGTAGAAACTGCCCCCTCGACCTTAGGGACTGTCTGCCATAAGTCCTTTCTGGGGTCGACCATAGGAAATAATTTCTTAAATATAGGAGGGGGAACAAAAGGTATGCCGGGCTTCTCCCATTCCTTATTCACTATGTCCGCCACCCGCTTGGGTATAGGAAAAGCGTTGGGGTGCACCGGAACCTCTAGGAACTTGTCCATCTTGCATAATTTTTCTGGAATGACCAGGTTGTCACACTCATCCAGAGTAGATAACACCTCCTTAAGCAGTGCGCGGAGATGTTCTAATTTAAATTTAAATGTCACAACATCAGGTTCAACCTGTTGGGAAATTTTTCCTGAATCTGAAATTTCCCCATCTGACAAAACCTCCCTCATGGCCCCTTCAGATTGGTGTGAGGGTATGACAGAACAATTATCATCAGCGCCCTCCTGCTCTTCAGTGTTTAAAACAGAGCAATCGCGCTTTCTCTGATATGCAGGCATTTTGGATAAAATATTTGCTATGGAGTTATCCATTATAGCCGTCAATTGTTGCATGGTAATAAGCATTGGCGCGCTAGAAGTACTAGGGGCCTCCTGCGTGGGCAAAACTGGTGTAGACACAGAAGGAGATGATGTAGAACTGTCTACTCCCTTCATCTGATGAATCATCTTGGGCAACTTCATTATCTGTGACAGTACTGTCCTTACTTTGTTTGGACGCTTTAGCACAATTATCACATAATTTAGAAGGGGGAGACACATTGACTTTCATACATATAGAACATAGCTTATCTGAAGGCACAGACATGTTAAACAGGCTTAAACTTGTCAGTAAAACACAAAAAACGTTTTAAATCAAAACCGTTACTGTCTCTTTAAATTTTAAACAGAGCACACTTTATTACTGAATATGTGAAAAAATATGAAGGAATTGTCCAAAATTTCACCACAGTGTCTTAAAGCATTAAAAGTATTGCACACCAACTTTCAGGGCTTTAACCCTTAAAATAACTAAACCGGAGCCGGTTACAGTTTTAACCCCTGTACAGTCCCAGCTACAGCCTTTGCTGCGACTCTACCAAACCCATAGGGGAACACGATACCAAATGACGCCTTCTAGGAACTTTTCCAACTATTTTCAGGTCCTCACACATGCATCTGCATGTCTTGCTCTCAAAAACAACTGCGCAGTAATGGCGCGAAAATGAGGTTCAGCCTACAACTGGGAAGGCCCTTCCTGACTGGAAAAGGTGTCTAACATAGTGCCTGACGTTAAAAAACGTTCCCCAAGTTTATAAATGTGAAATACCAGCATAAACATGTATAAAATTCCCAAATAAAGCAATCGATTTTGCCCATAAAAGTGTCTACCAGTTTTATAGCCCATATTAAGCCCTTTATTCTGCTTGAGACTAAGAAAATGGCTTACCGGTCCCCATGAGGGGAAATGACAGCCTTCCAGCATTACACAGTCTTGTTAGAAATATGGCTAGTCATACCTTAAGCAGAAAAGTCTGCTAACTGTTTCCCCCAACTAAAGTTACTTCATCTCAACAGTCCTATGTGGAAACAGCAAAGGATTTTAGTTACTGTCTGCTAAAATCATCTTCCTCTCACAAACAGAATTCTTCATCTCTTTCTGTTTCAGAGTAAATAGTACATACCAGCACTATTTTAAAATAACAAACTCTTGATAGTAGAATAAAAAACTACAACTAAACACCACATACTCTTAACCATCTCCGTGGAGATGTTGCCTGTGCATCGGCAAAGAGAATGACTGGGGTGAGCGGAGCCTAGGAGGGACTATATGGCCAGCTTTGCTGGGACTCTTTGCCATTTCCTGTTGGGGAAGAGATATTCCCACAAGTAACGATGACGCCGTGGACCGGACACACCAATGTTGGAGAAACATAAACTTCATCAGAAAAAAACACACATTTGTCACTTTTACTTTTCATTTAGATTTCAAATAATAAGAGGTGCACTTGAAGGGATAAATAACAGACATGTGCACAGGCTAAAAATTGTTTCGGAGAAATCCTTTGTCATGGAAAAAAATCTCTTTAATTTTGTCAAAGGTCAGTTCCTGGGGTCATTCGGTTCGGCCAAATTTACTCATTCTTTAATGGAAATTCATTTAACCTTTTATTTTCTAATGGGAATTTCTTCAAGAGAGCAGAGCTGCAGATGAACAGCAAATTAAACAGTAATAAAGTTAAACTAGTAGATAGTGCTGCTGCTACAAGACAGCAGCAACAAAAATATGTATTTTTATGTGGTCAGCACTGGCGAAGAAAAGAGTGAAGCTTACATACTTGTTGGCTCACAGGAATCAGTCAGCTAACAATGAAATTGCTGGTTACAGTTATTTAATAGTTTAAGCTTCTGAAATCCTTTATCTCCTAAATAGAGTAAATCTGAAATTTTTAACCCTTTCCCATCTGCAAAAATGTTTCTTACCTGTTGAATAAAGTTTTTTATGGCATGAAAGTAATAAAGTAAATATACATTACAGAATATTGTAACAAAACAATCTTTAACATTAATTATAAATAGAGGTGGATATTCAATAATGTCCAAATGGTTCAGTTAGTGGTTTGGGATACCTGGAGCCTAGTTTGAAAGTCTCAGAATGTTACTTCAAGGTCCATTTGGGTACATTCATTATCAATTCAATAAGTGTTGCTCTATAATCTTATATTACTTTATAAGAACAAATAAATAAATAATCTGTGCAATAACATATCCGAATAATGTGCAGCTTAATGATACATTCTAAAACAGTACAATGGTTTAAATTGATAGTTGATAATCAAAAGTCTTTGAAGAGGCTTCAAGAGGTGAGAGAGCTAGGGCTTTACTAACCTGTGTATGTCTTGGATATATCCATTGAATAGGTCATTTTGTTTCTTTGTTTATCCCAAGTTGTCTAGAGGGGGCAGGGAATAGATATATTCATCCCAAATTAGACGAAGGGATGAATAGTCATCTAGTTTCTTTAATTTTGAATAGTGATATTGTTCTAATTCTATGGTGGTAGGGTAAGTTTCTTCCAGTTATATGGAATAAAGCGTTTGGCCGTGTTTATCATGCTGGTTAGCAGACGGAGTCGAAGTATGTATTTTAGAGGGGGGAAATAGTTAAATAGGAATGTCCATGGTTTGAAGGGAAGGGGGTATTTTTGACTATTTCTACTTCTTTTCAAATGTTTAACCAGTATTGTTGTGCTATGGGGCATGACCACCATATGTGTGTAAATGTGCCTCTGTGCTTGCAACCTCACCAGCAGTCATTATTGTAGTCAGGTATCATCTTTCCCAGCTTATCTGGGGTATAGGGCCATCTGCATAGTAATTTTGTATTAATTTCAGAAATAGATATGGATGAAGAAGAAAAACTCATCTGTTTATATATTGTGTGCAATGTTGGTGAACATCTAGTTCTGTTTCCCATCTCACGATGTATGAGGAAGGTTTTTCGGCTTGATTTGAGAGGAGCAGTTTGTATGATAAAGAGAGAATTCCTGAGTGTGGGAAAGGCATGAAGCACATTGTCTGGAATGGTGTTAAGGGTCCAAGTGTGTTATGTTTATCTTCCTTTGTTGAGAAGTAGTGCGAAAGCTGTAGGTATACGAACCAAGTGCAGGACCTAAAAGTTCTACAAGTTCTTCTTTAGTTTTGAGTTTGCCGTTTTGTAAAAAGTAAGTAGCAAGGAATAACTCAGTGTAGTGTATGGTTGGTTAAGTCAATACATTTAGAATGAAAGGGGGCCTTGGGATTATTCAATAAAGGTGTCAAGGGGGAATGTGATGTTATGATTGTTTTGATTTTTTTTTTAATTTTATCCCAATTCTTAAATGTTTTGCGTGTGACGGAGGGAAAATTGGGGTATATCCGTTCACGTATGCCTGGGAGCCAGCATTGTCCTCCTAGTTGTTCATATTTGGAGAGTTTTGTGTTCAAGGAGTACCCATTCTTTATGGCTGGCATGTTTGCACCAGTCTACTATTCTGGACATAAAGGTTGCATAGCGGTAAAGTGTGAGGTTTGGAACGCCTAAGCCACCATTAGATTTGGTTCGGTATAAGGTGTGTGTGGCTACTCTAGGGCATTTATGGTTCCTAATAAAGGAATTGATGAGATTCTGAAGCTGGTAAAGAGTGGTGTCTGGGTGTCATATATATTATCTGTACCTTTAAACATAACTCCTCCTCAGTCTGTATCCACCTTTATAAGGTGTGCCTCTCCTACACCAATTGCTTGAATATTGCAAGCTGTAAGGTGTGATCATCTGTTCACTCCAGTTTTGTGTGTTGCAGTTAGTGATGTCGCAAATAGTTCACCGGTGAATAGTTCCCGGCGAACATAGCATGTTCGCGTTCGCCGTGGCGGGCGAACATATGCGATGTTCGATCCGCCCCCTATTCATCATCATTGAGTAATACTTTGACCCTGTACCTCACAGTCAGCAGGCACATTCCAGCCAATCAGCAGCAGACCCTCCCTCCCAGACCCTCCTACCTCCTGGACAGCATCCATTTTAGATTCATTCGGAAGCTGCATTGTTAGTGAGAGGAGGGACAGTGTAGCTGCTGCTGATTTAGTAGGGAAATCTATAGCTAGGCTAGTGTATTCAGTGTCTACTACAGTCCTGAATGACTCATCTGATCTCTGCTGTAAGGACAGCACCCCAAAAAGCCCTTTTTAGGGCTGCTTTTTTTTCCCTGTGTAATCTAATTGTAGTTGCCTGCCTGCCAGCGTGTGCGTCAGACTCACAGCGTATACTGTGCCCACTTGCCCAGTGCCACCACTCATATCTGGTGTAACAGTAGTGTAAATTTAAAAAAAAAAACTTTTTTGACTGTGAAACATCAGTCTGCTTGTGTAATCTAATTGCAGTTGCCTGCCTGCCAGCGTGTGTGTCAGGCTCCCATCATATACTGTGCCCACTTGCCCAGTGCCACCACTCATATCTGGTGTAACAGTAGTGTAAATTTAAAAAAAAAAAAACTTTTTTGACTGTGAAACATCAGTCTGCTTGTGTAATCTAATTGCAGTTGCCTGCCTGCCAGCGTGTGTGTCAGGCTCACAGCGTATACTGTGCCCACTTACCCAGTGCCACCACTCATATCTTGTTTAATAGTAGTGTACATTTTAAAAAAAAAAAACTTTTTTGACTGTGAAACATCAGTCTGCTTTTTTGTGTCAGGCTCACAGCATATACTGTGCCCACTTTCCCAGTGGCACCACTCATATCTTGTTTAATATTAGTGTAAGTGTACATTTAAAAAAAAAATCATTTTGGACTGTGAAACATCAGTCTGCTTTTTTGTGTCAGGCTCACAGCATATACTGTGCCCACTTGCCCAGTGGCACCACTCATATCTTGTTTAATAGTAGTGTAAGTGTACATTTAAAAAAAAAAAAACTTTTGACTGTGAAACATCAGTCTGCTTTTTGTGTCAGGTTCACAGCATATACTGTGCCCACTTGCCCAGTGGCACCACTCATATCTTGTTTAATAGTAGTGTAAGTGTACATTTAAAAAAAAAACCTTTTTTGACTGTGAAACATCAGTCTGCTTTTTTGTGTCAGGCTCACAGCGTATACTATGCCCACTTGCCCAGTGCCACCACTCATATCTTGTTTAATAGTAGTGTAAGTGTACATTTAAAAAAAAAAACTTTTTGGACTGTGAAACATCAGTCTGCTTTTTTGTGTCAGGCTCACAGCGTATACTGTGCCCACTTGCCCAGTGCCACTACTCATATCTTGTTTAATAGTAGTGTAAGTGTACATTTAAAAGAAAAAAAACTTTTTTGACTGTGAAACATCAGTCTGCTTTTTTGTGTCAGGCTCACAGCATATACTGTGCCCTCTTGCCCAGTGGCACCACTCATATCTTGTTTAATAGTAGTGTAAGTGTACATTTTAAAAAAACTAAAACTTTTTGGTCTGTGAAACATCAGTCTGCTTTTTTGTGTCAGGCTCACAGAGTATACTGTGCCCACTTGCCCAGTGCCACCACCCATATCTTGTTTAATAGTAGTGTAAGTGTACATTTAAAAAAAAAACTTTTTTGACTGTGAAACATCAGTCTGCTTTTTTGTGTCAGGCTCACAGCGTATACTATGCCCACTTGCCCAGTGCCACCACTCATATCTTGTTTAATAGTAGTGTAAGTGTACATTTAAAAAAACAAAAAATATTTGGACTGTGAAACATCAGTCTGCTTTTTTGTGTCAGGCTCACAGCATATACTGTGCCCACTTGCCCAGTGGCACCACTCATATCTTGTTTAATAGTAGTGTGAGTGTACATTTAAAAAAAAAATATATATATTTGGACTGTGAAACATCAGTCTGCTTTTTTGTGTCAGGCTCACAGCATATACTGTGCCCAATTGCCCAGTGGCACCACTCATATCTTGTTTAATAGTAGTGTAAGTGTACATTTAAAAAAAAAAAAATATTTGGACTGTGAAACATCAGTCTGCTTTTTTGTGTCAGGCTCACAGCATATACTGTGCCCACTTGCCCAGTGCCACAACTCATATCTTGTTTAATACAGGGAGTGCAGAATTATTAGGCAAGTTGTATTTTTGAGGATTAATTTTATTATTGAACAACAACCATGTTCTCAATGAACCCAAAAAACTCATTAATATTAAAGCTGAATATTTTTGGAAGTAGTTTTTAGTTTGTTTTTAGTTTTAGCTAATTTATTGGTATATCTGTGTGTGCAGGTGACTATTACTGTGCATAATTATTAGGCAACTTAACAAAAACAAATATATACCCATTTCAATTATTTATTTTTACCAGTGAAACCAATATAACATCTCAACATTCACAAATATACATTTCTGACATTCAAAAACAAAAAAAAAACAAATCAGTGACCAATATAGCCACCTTTCTTTGCAAGGACACTCAAAAGCCTGCCATCCATGGATTCTGTCAGTGTTTTGATCTGTTCACCATCAACATTGCGTGCAGCAGCAACAACAGCCTCCCAGACACTGTTCAGAGAGGTGTACTGTTTTCCCTCCTTGTAAATCTCACATTTGATGATGGACCACAGGTTCTCAATGGGGTTCAGATCAGGTGAACAAGGAGGCCATGTCATTAGATTTTCTTCTTTTTTACCCTTTCTTGCCAGCCACGCTGTGGAGTACTTGGACGCGTGTGAAGGAGCATTGTCCTGCATGAAAATCATGTTTTTCTTGAAGGATGCAGACTTCTTCCTGTACCACTGCTTGAAGAAGGTGTCTTCCAGAAACTGGCAGTAGGACTGGGTTGTTGAGCTTGACTCCATCCTCAACCCGAAAAGGCCCCACAAGCTCATCTTTGATGATACCAGCCCAAACCAGTACTCCACCTCCACCTTGCTGGCATCTGAGTCGGACTGGAGCTCTCTGCCCTTTACCAATCCAGCCACGGGCCCATCCATCTGGCCCATCAAGACTCACTCTCATTTCATCAGTCCATAAAACCTTAGAAAAATCAGTCGAGATATTTCTTGGCCCAGTCTTGACGTTTCAGTTTGTGTGTCTTGTTCAGTGGTGGTCGTCTTTCAGCCTTTCTTACCTTGGCCATGTCTCTGAGTATTGCACACCTTGTGCTTTTGGGCACTCCAGTGATGTTGCAGCTCTGAAATATGGCCAAACTGGTGGCAAGTGGCATCTTGGCAGCTGCACGCTTGACTTTTCTCAGTTCATGGGCAGTTATTTTGCGCCTTGGTTTTTCCACACGCTTCTTGCGACCCTGTTGACTATTTTGAATGAAACACTTGATTGTTCGATGATCACGCTTCAGAAGCTTTGCAATTTTAAGAGTGCTGCATCCCTCTGCAAGATATCTCACTATTTTTGACTTTTCTGAGCCTGTCAAGTCCTTCTTTTGACCCATTTTGCCAAAGGAAAGGAAGTTGCCTAATAATTATGCACACCTGATATAGGGTGTTGATGTCATTAGACCACACCCCTTCTCATTACAGAGATGCACATCACCTAATATGCTTAATTGGTAGTAGGCTTTCGAGCCTATACAGCTTGGAGTAAGACAACATGCATAAAGAGGATGATGTGGTCAAAATACTCATTTGCCTAATAATTCTGCACTCCCTGTAGTAGTGTAAGTGTACATTTAAAAAAAAAAAAAACTTTTTGGACTGTGAAACATCAGTCTGCTTTTTTGTGTCAGGCTCACAGCATATACTGTGCCCACTTGCCCAGTGGCACCACTCATATCTTGTTTAATAGTAGTGTAAGTGTACATTTAAAAAAAAAAAAACTTTTTGGACTGTGAAACATCAGTCTGCTTTTTTGTGTCAGCCTCACAGCGTATACTGTGCCCACTTGCCCAGTGCCACCACTCATATCTTGTTTAATAGTAGTGTAAGTGTACATTTAAAAAAAAAAAAAACTTTTTGGACTGTTAAACATCAGTCTGCTTTTTTGTGTCAGGCTCACAGCGTATACTGTGCCCACTTGCCCAGTGCCACCACTCATATCTTGATTAATAGTAGTGACAGGCAGAGGCAGGCCACCCCGCAGGTGCCATTGTGGTCGTGGTGTTGTGATTCCCTTTGGCCCTAGAATAATGCCCAGTGTTCAGAGGCCACGTACCATGAACTCAAAAAGTTCTGAGGACATAGTTGACAAGCTAACACAGGACACCCAATCTTCTACAGCTTCCGCTCAGAACCTTGACGCACCATCCTCCTCCAGCTTAGCTTTGGGCACCTCTCAAGTTACCACTCGCCTGCCTGCTGCCACCACCAACACTGACACCACAGCCACTTCACTTGATCTGTCAGAGGAGTTATTTACACATCAGTTTGAAGAAATGAGTGATGTGCAACCATCATTGACAGAGGATGTAGATAACAGTGATATGTCTCAGTCAGGCAGCATTACAGACATGGACGTACGGTGTGATGATGATGATGTTGTACCCGCAGCTGCTTCCTTTATTGAGTTGTCAGATACAAGTGAAGCGGTTGATGATGACGATGTGTCCGTGGATGTCACGTGGGTGCCCGCTAGAAGAGAAGAAGAACAGGGGGCAAGTTCAGATGGGGAGACAGAGAGGAGGAGGAGGAGACGAGTTGGAAGCAGGGGGAGGTCATCGCAAGGAGCTAGTGGCACAGTCAGACAGCATTCATCGGCACCCGGGGTCAGCCAGACAGCACGCCAATCAACGCATGCTGTTGCCACCACCAGAATGCCGTCATCGCAGAGCTCAGCAGTGTGGCATTTTTTTGTGTGTGTCTGCCTCTGACAACAGCGATGCCATTTTCAACCTGTGCCAAAAGAAACTGAGTCGTGGGAAGTCCAACACCCACCAGGTACAAATGCTTTGCAAAGGCACATGATCGCACATCACAAACGCCTATGGGATCAACACATGAGTACAAGCAGCACACAAACTCAAAGCCGCCATCCTCCTCCTGGTCCAGCATCTTCAGCCACATCAACTACTGCTGTCCTCCTTGCCCCCTCTCAACCATCCGCCACTCTGTGTCTCGCCTTGAGCAGTTCCTGCTCATCTGCCCACAGTCAGGTGTCTGTCAAGGACATGTTTGAGCGTAAGAAGCCAATGTCACAAAGTCACCCCCTTGCCCGGCGTCTGACAGCTGACTTGTCTGAACTCTTAGCCTGCCAGTTTTTACCATACAAGCTGGTGGAGTCTGAGGCATTCAAAAAATTTGTAGCTATTGGGACACCACAGTGGAAGGTACCCGGCCGAAATTTCTTGCACAAAAGGCAATCCCCAACCTGTACTCGATTGTGCAAAAGGAAGTAATGGCATGTCTGGCACACAGTATTGGGGCAAGGGTCCATCTGACCACTGATACCTGGTCTGCAAAGCATGGTCAGGGCAGGTATATCACCTACACTGAGCATTGGGTAAACCTGCTGACGGCTGCACAAGCATGGAATGCATGGCTCTGCAGAGGAGTTGGTGACACCGCCACGACTTGCAGGCAGGCCTGCTGCCACCTCCTCTACTCCTCCTACTCCATCCTCTTCCATAACCTTTTCGGCTGAGTCCTCTTCTGCTGCTGCTTCTTGCTCCACATCAACGGCACCCCCCCCAGCTCCCCAGGTACTATTCCACATACCGGATACGGCAGTGTCATGCCGTCTTGGGGTTGACTTGCCTGAAAGCAGAGAGTCACACCAGACCAGCACTCCTGTCCGCCCTGAACGCACAGGTGGATCAGTGGCTGACTCCGCACCAACTGGAGATCGTCAAAGTGGTTTCTGACAACGGAAGAAATTTGGTGGCGGCATTGAATTTGGGCAAGTTGACACATGTGCCGTGCATGGCACATGTGTGTAATCTGATCGTACAACGCTTTGTGCATAAGTACCCAAGCTTACAGGACATCCTGAAGCAGGCCAGGAAGGTGTGTGGCCATTTCAGGCGTTCCTACACAGCCATGGTGCACTTTTCAGATATCCAGCGGCGAAACAACATGCCAGTGAGGCGCTTGATTTGTGACAGCCCGACACGTTGGAATTCAACACTCCTAATGTTCGACCGCCTGCTCCAACAAGAAAAAGCCGTTAACAACTATTTGTATGACCGGGGTGCTAGGACAGCCTCTGCGGAGCTGGGAATTTTTTTGCCATGTTACTGGACGCTCATGCGCAATTCCTGTAGGCTCATGCGTCCTTTTGAGGAGGTGACAAACCTAGTCAGTCGCACCGAAGGCACCATCAGCGACATCATACCATTTGTTTTCTTCCTGGAGCGTACCCTGCGAAGAGTGCTGGATCAGGCCATAGATGAGCGTGAAGAGGAAGAGAAAGAGTTGTGGTCACCATCACCACCAGAAACAGCCTTATCAGCATTGCTTGCTGGACCAGCGGCAACGCTGGAAGAGGATTGTGATGAAGAGGAGTCAGAGGAGGAATGTGGCATCCCAGGGTGCTCGTTGTCACCTATCTGGTACCCATGGTGTTGTACGTGGCTGGGGGGAAGAAGATACCTTCAGTGAGATCACTGAGGACGAGGAACGGGACATGAGTAGCTCGGCATCCAACCTTGTGCAAATGGGGTCTTTCATGCTGTCGTGTCTGTTGAGGGACCCTCGTATAAAAAAGCTGAAGGAGAACGACCTGTACTGGGTGTCCACGCTACTAGACCCCCGGTATAAGCATAAAGTGCCTGAAATGTTACTGAATTACCGCAAGTCGGAAAGGATGCAGCAGTTCCAAAAGAAATTAAAACGTATGCTTTACACAGCGTATAAGGGTGATGTCACAGCACAACGGGAATCTAACAGGGGAAGAGGTGAAAGTAATCCTCCTCCTCCCACGACCACGCCGGCAAGGACAGGACGCTTTACAGACGTGTTGTTGATGGAGGACATGCAGAGGTTTTTAAGTCCTATGCATCGCCACAGCCCTTCGGGGTCCACCCTCAGAGAACGACTCGACGACAGGTAGCAGACTACCTCGCCTTAACTGCAGATCTTGACACTCTGAGGAGCGATGAACCCCTTGACTACTGGGTGTGCAGGCTTGACCTGTGGCCTGAGCTATCCCAGTTTGTGATAGAACTTCTGGCCTGCCCCGCTTCAAGTGTCCTGTCAGAAAGGACCTTCAGTGCAGCAGGAGGTATTGTCACTGAGAAGAGAAGTCACCTAGGTCAAAAAAGTCTAGATTACCTCACCTTTATTAAGATGAATGAGGGATGGATCCCGAAGGGACTGACATTGGGCGATACATTCGACTAAAAAAGGCCTGATGAGATGAGCTGCCTTGGGCTAAAAATGGTCCACATGCTGCTGTATTTTATCTCTGAATGCTGGATGACTTGCGTGACTTATCCGCCACCAACTTGTTTTAGGGCACTTTCTGCCTGGGAAACAAACATCAATTTTTCTGGCTGCTGCTACAGCAGCGGCTGCAACAATACCTAATTTTTCAGGCATGTGTACATGACTAATTTTTCTGGCCTCTGGTGCAGCACTGTGGCTTGAAAAACCAAACCAATAAAAAAGGCACATAACAGGGATTAAACTGATAGTAATAGTACTACTTAACACACCACTCCTATCTGGTGGCACATTAGATTGCACGCGCAGTGCCCCAAATTTGAAGTAGGAGGACCGACCAAGCATCTTTTTCCCTCTCCCAGTTCCTAAAATCCATGCCATATACACGTCCCCTGATAGGGGACGTAACAGGGATTAAACTGATAAGAATAGTACTACTTAACACACCACTCATATCTGGTGGCACAGTAGATTGCACATGCAGTGCCCCAAATTTGAAGTAGGAGGACCGACCAAGCATCTTTTTCCATCTCCCGGTTCCTAAACTCCATGCCATATACACGTCCCTTGATAGGGGACGTAACAGGGATTAAACTGATAAGAATAGTACTACTTAACACACCACTCATATCTGGTGGCACAGTAGATTGCACACGCAGTGCCCCAAATTTAAAGTAGGAGGACAGACCAAGTATCTTTTTCCATCTCCCGGTTCCTAAAATCCATGCCATATACACGTCCCCTGATAGGGGACGTAACAGGGATTAAACTGATAAGAATAGTACTCCTTTTTCTTGATAAAGCTCTGTGAGGAGTGAAACGCATTGAAACCAGCACCATATTCTAATATCAAGGACCAGCATTTAATTCTGCTTTTTATCCAAAGACCGACCTTTGCAACGTATCAAGCAACCCGGGTTGTATACTGAACTTTTACCACTTTTCGTCTATGAGAGCAAGTTTGCATGCACAGCACTAAGAGCAAACTCTGGCTCTAAAGTTTTACATCCTGAAAACCCCGCTTACAACATAGAGCTGTGGGCCATTACTCAAGATACCTAAAGAACGGATCTGGTTGGCCAGGAGAAGACGAGCCCCTTTAGCTGGAAGTGATGACGTCAGACGCCAGAATCTCGAGGAAGAGACACAGAGGCTAACAGACAGGAGCTCTCCACGGAAACAAATTACTGTGGAACCATAACAAGGTACAAATAACTTCAAGTTTCTTAAACCTGAGACTTATATTAAGAACTTTTGTGGAATTTACTATACACAATATTCTGAATTGAGAAACATATTTTATGTGTACGCTATGCACCAACTACAAAGAGATAAAACATCCAGTCACATATAACGCAATTATCTCTGTTACAATTGTTCGGTCAATGGACATTTTAATTTCACTTATGTTTTATTCAAATAGGTTTTAATGTGCCATTCTGTATCTATTTAGTGATTAATTGCTCAGACATTAGGGAGACGTCCCTGTATTTTTAGTACTTATAGTTTTATTTCTGCTTTGTTATTAAATTTTTGTATACACACCTTTCCCTAGTCATTTGTACAGTATTCTGTAAATTATTGCTATTGCTTATTTGAGGTACCTTAAGCTTTTAGCGCCTTTATTTAACCTCCATCTGTCTCCTTACGGAGTTCCTCTTCATACACATTTTCTTGTGCATCATAATGACTTATAATTAATTATCCTCTCAGTTGCTTGAGTGCTTGTTTCTTCTCTCAACTCGTATGGGCAGGCTTATATAATATTGTAGATATACTATATATCTTGATAACGATATTGTTTCTATATTCTGAATACCATCTCTATATCTGTGGAAATGTTCATCTCTCCTGATGTTCAACTTGTAAATATTTTAAACTTCAATCTAAAGTCTGAATAAGTACTTCAAGCCTAAGTAACTGAATCCTATCAAACTTTTAAACTAAGCCAAAGAACATAACAAAATTTGATTTTTTTTATTTGTTAGAATAAAATACAAGTGCACATTTCTAATAAATAATTCCAATTAAATTAATATATATAAATAAACTATTTAAATTTGATCCACTTCTTTGAACAGAGCGGTAATGGTAACATGGGTGCGATATTGCCAAATCGTGACCGTGCTATCTTACATGTATATTACAAGTTGAAAGTAAAACGCAATCTAAATGTGCACGTATTGGGTTAGACCCACTGAAGGCTTCAAGTACAGGGTAAGGGCTAAAAATAAATGTGCATTAAACACAACATAAATACATTAAAATAAACTGTTACTCTATATATTAAAAGATATACATATATATATTGAAACAATTTTTCTAATTGTTAAATGGTATATGGTATACGACAAGGTGTTTAAATTAAAAGGTCTATATTGTATATATATATATATATATATATATATATATATATATATATATATATATATATATATATATATATATATATATGTGTGTCTAAATATGTGTATGTATGTTTGTATGTATATTTGTATATATACAGGGAGTGCAGAATTATTAGGCAAGTTGTATTTTTGAGGATTAATTTTATTATTGAACAACAACCATGTTCTCAATGAACCCAAAAAACTCATTAATATCAAAGCTGAATAGTTTTGGAAGTAGTTTTTAGTTTGTTTTTAGTTATAGCTATTTTAGGGGGATATCTGTGTGTGCAGGTGACTATTACTGTGCATAATTATTAGGCAACTTAACAAAAAACAAATATATACCCATTTCAATTATTTATTTTTACCAGTGAAACCAATATAACATCTCAACATTCACAAATATACATTTCTGACATTCAAAAACAAAACAAAAACAAATCAGTGACCAATCGAGCCACCTTTCTTTGCAAGGACACTCAAAAGCCTGCCATCCATGGATTCTGTCAGTGTTTTGATCTGTTCACCATCAACATTGCGTGCAGCAGCAACCACAGCCTCCCAGACACTGTTCAGAGAGGTGTACTGTTTTCCCTCCTTGTAAATCTCACATTTGATGATGGACCACAGGTTCTCAATGGGGTTCAGATCAGGTGAACAAGGAGGCCATGTCATTAGATTTTCTTCTTTTATACCCTTTCTTGCCAGCCACGCTGTGGAGCACTTGGACGCGTGTGATGGAGCATTGTCCTGCATGAAAATCATGTTTTTCTTGAAGGATGCAGACTTCTTCCTGTACCACTGCTTGAAGAAGGTGTCTTCCAGAAACTGGCAGTAGGACTGGGAGTTGAGCTTGACTCCATCCTCAACCCGAAAAGGCCCCACAAGCTCATCTTTGATGATACCAGCCCAAACCAGTATTCCACCTTGCTGGCGTCTGAGTCGGACTGGAGCTCTCTGCCCTTTACCAATCCAGCCACGGGCCCATCCATCTGGCCCATCAAGACTCACTCTCATTTCATCAGTCCATAAAACCTTAGAAGAATCAGTCTTGAGATATTTCTTGGCCCAGTCTTGACGTTTCAGCTTGTGTGTCTTGTTCAGTGGTGGTCGTCTTTCAGCCTTTCTTACCTTGGCCATGTCTCTGAGTATTGCACACCTTGTGCTTTTGGGCACTCCAGTGATGTTGCAGCTCTGAAATATGGCCAAACTGGTGGCAAGTGGCATCTTGGCAGCTGCACGCTTGACTTTTCTCAGTTCATGGGCAGTTATTTTGCGCCTTGGTTTTTCCACACGCTTCTTGCGACCCTGTTGACTATTTTGAATGAAACGCTTGATTGTTCGATGATCACGCTTCAGAAGCTTTGCAATTTTAAGAGTGCTGCATCCCTCTGCAAAGATATCTCACTATTTTTGACTTTTCTGAGCCTGTCAAGTCCTTCTTTTGACCCATTTTGCCAAAGGAAAGGAAGTTGCCTAATAATTATGCACACCTGATATAGGGTGTTGATGTCATAGACCACACCCCTTCTCATTACAGAGATGCACATCACCTAATATGCTTAATTGGTAGTAGGCTTTCGAGCCTATACAGCTTGGAGTAAGACAACATGCATAAAGAGGATGATGTGGTCAAAATACTAATTTGCCTAATAATTCTGCACTCCCTGTATATATATATATATATATATATATATATATATATATATATATATATATATATATATATATATATATATATATATATATATATATATATATGTGTGTGTGTGTGTGTGTGTGTGTGTATAAACACATGCATATATACAATATATATATATATATATATATATATATATATATATACATACTGTATATATATGTGTGTGTGTGTCTGTATTGCAGCCCTTTCAACTCAAATATGTTAAAACAAAATATAATTTGTATTCAATTCTAATATTTAATGTGGTTTACTGTGTATTATTTGCTGTTCATTGTATTTTCTTTGTCATGTTCTTTGCTTTTTTAAATTTATATTCCTATATATATATATATCTGTACATACCTATACCTGTATATATTCATATAGATATATAGGTATAGATATATATATATATTTTTTAAAACTATAATAATGATATAGTTAAAGATAAAAAGAAAATGTTCTTGTATGTGAAGAACATTGGAATGTAAAAAATGAATTACGTGTGGTTGAGTGCACTTGGTCTAACGTGGTTTCACGTTTGCCCACCTGCAAAGTGTTAGGTCCTTTTTTAGCAGCTCACTTAATTAAAGTCTATAGGGAGAAGAAGTTAGAGTGGTCGCAATATCCAAAGTCTTGAAATTACAGAGCGTTGGCGTTCGCTTACGTGCAACCCATTTAATTTAAACTTGTAATGCATGCAGTAACCCGCAAGTGTTAAATGTTTATTTCTAGTGGTGTTTGTGCTTGAGAGAAAGAGCAAAATAGCATGCCACTTGTAATCTGGCCCAAATATGTTGCTTTTTAACTAGTATTTAACAACCTAAAAACAGTTGCTATTTAATAGTAATAGTAAATATGATCTGAATAATTGAATTAGACTGAACAGTCAATTAGAGATTTAGCAGCTAAAATTGATATATATGTGCAGAAGAGTACATCTGTATAACCTCACTATCAGTATCTCTGCTGATCTTTGTGTAAGTAAATGCACACACAAATGTTATGGGAATAGAGAGGAAGATTAAAGTGTCATTAAAGTAATGTTATATATGCATACTATATATACACAAGCACGTCTTGTATTGCCAACAGTTTGCATACAAATACCTTTTTTTTATGTTTATTCAAAACTGTCCTTTTGCTAGACAAATGTACAATGTTTTGCAGTCTTGTTTATCTTATATTTTTTTGCTGTGACCAATTATGGACAGATATAAATTAAATACAACACTATTCAATCAATCACTGTGTATAATGTTTTAAGGTCAAAAATGTAATTCCTCCAAGATCCACTTCAGCTTTTTAATTTTCATTGTCATATTAAAGGAAAAAAATAGGTAAATACATAAAAGTGCATTACAAATCTCCTCTTTCAATAAACATAATTAAACAATAAGAATATGTTATACTCATTTTATAAAACATAAAACAGTAATGATATTTTCCTTTATTTAATGTAACACGCTGTATCTCTTTTAGTTGAAAGGAAATGTTATTTTAGGGTATACTTTTTCAATAAATATTAAGGTTACATTTTACTTTAAAATTTTAAAAACTGTCAATTTCATGAAACTTGTTTTACAGCAATATTAGCATACGCAATTATAAAAATAAATAATATAAATGTGTCACATAGATAAAATATACCGTTACTACATTGTGGGCTCATACCTTGGAGCAGATGGTGGAGTTCTATCCCTCACACCAAGATTCTTGGCTGTATTTTGAACTCTTGCTCCCTAATATGTAGAAAATAGAGGAAAAAGACAAATAAAATATTTATTGTATTGCATTTCTATCTCCAATCAATAATTGTCATGTTTACAAGAAAACAATATCACACTTTACAGCTTCATTGTACTGTAAAATGTGTTCCCCTTCAATGTGTTAGCAGTGGTCCATTTTACCTGCTGTAGTGTAATTGTTTGCAAACATACCCTTTACCTTTATTTTAGTATTTGAAACATACGTTTTTGCTCATAGAAACTGACACCTACACTGACAATTTGAACAACAAACATATTCTCTGTATTAACACTATGTAAGTATAGCACTAATTAATTTCCCAGTATTAAGGTGATAGCTTTTCATGAGTAAAACCAGCTATTTCAAATAGAGAAATAATAAAAATAATTTTGAATACATTTAATACTCTGCAGTAGGTATAACAAGTAATTGGAAACACATTAAGGGTAAACACATTTTATAATGCAGTGTCCTTTAATGGCTGTACAGAAAGCAATGGGATTTAGGACTTTTGAAGCAAAGCAAGAGGGTTTAGGAAAAGCATTTACTATCATTTACCTTTTACATTATTTTAGCAACCAGTAGGGAATAATGATGGGTAATACAATGGTCAGTATTATAGATCACATAAAGAGACGTGAGACCCATAACTGGAAAGAGCAGACTTTTCTCTTTTAAATGACCAACTGGGGCTTAGTCACAAGAAAGTCAAAGAAAACAATAACTGCATTAGTCCCTAGACACAATGGCCTAGATTTAGAGTTTGGCGTTAGCCGTCAAAACCAACGTTAGAGGCTCCTAACACTGGTTTTAGGCTACCGCTGGTATTTAGAGTCGTGGAGGTAAGGGTCTAACGCTCACTTTCCAGCCGCAATAGGATCTTTCTAACGCCGGTATTTAGAGTCGTGGCTGAAGTGAGCGTTAGAAATCTAATGACAAAACTCCAGCCGCAGTAAAAAGCCAGGAGTTAAGAGCTTTCTGGGCTAACGCCGGTTCCTAAAGCTCTTAACTACTGTGCTCTAAAGTACACGAACACCCATAAACTACCTATGTACCCCTAAACCGAGGTTCCCCCACATCGCCGCAACTCTATTAAAAAATTTTAACCCCTAATCTCCCGACCGCACACCGCCGCCACCTACGTTATCCCTATGTACCCCTAATCTGCTGCCCCTAACACCGCCGACCCCTATATTATATTTATTAACACCTAATCTGCCGCCCCCAACGTCGCCTCCACCTACCTACACTTATTAACCCCTAATCTGCCGACCGGACCTCACCGCTACTATAATAAATGTATTAACCCCTAATCCGCCTCACTCCCACCTCAATAACCCTATAATAAATAGTATTAACCCCTAATCTTCCCTCCATAACATCGCCGACACCTAACTTCAAGCATTAACCCCTAATCTGCCGACCGGACCTCACCGCTACTCTAATACATTTTTTAACCCCTAAAGCTAATTCTAACCCTAACCCTAACACCCCCTAAGTTAAATATAATTTAAATCTAACGAAATAATTAACTCTTATTAAATAAATTATTCCTATTTAAAGCTAAATACTTACCTGTAAAATAAACCCTAATATAGCTACAATATAAATTATAATTATATTGTAGCTATGTTAGGATTAATATTTATTTTACAGGCAACTTTTTGTTTATTTTAACCAGGTACAATAGCTATTAAATAGTTAATAACTATTTAATAGCTACCTAGTTAAAATAATTACAAAATTACCTGTAAAATAAATCCTAACCTAAGTTACAATTAAACCTAACACTACACTATCAATAAATAAATTAAATAAAATACCTACAATTACCTACAATTAAACCTAACACTACACTATCAATAAATTAATTAAATACAATACCTACAAATAAATACAATGAAATAAACTAACTAAAGTACAAAAAATAAAAAAGAACTAAGTTACAAAAAATAAAAAAATATTTACAAACATTAGAAAAATATTACAACAATTTTAAACTAATTACACCTACTCTAAGACCCCTAATAAAATAACAAAGACCCCCAAAATAAAAAATGCCCTACCCTATTCTAAAATTAAAATAGAAAAGCTCTTTTACCTTACCAGCCCTGAAAAGGGCCCTTTGCGGGGCATGCCCCAAAGAATTCAGCTCTTTTGCCTGTAAAAAAACCCATACAATACCCCCCCCAACATTACAACCCACCACCCACATACCCCTAATCTAACCCAAACCCCCCTTAAATAAACCTAACACTAAGCACCTGAAGATCTTCCTACCTTGTCTTCACCATGCCAGGTAGCACCGATCGCTCCAGGCTCCGAAGTCTTCATCCAAGCCCAAGCCGGGGCTGGAGATCCATCATCCGGCTGAAGTCTTCTATCAAGCGGCGGCTGAAGAGGTCCAGAAGAGGCTCCAAAGTCTTCATCCTATCCGGGCAGAAGAGTAGATCCGGACCGGCAACCATCTTCTTCCAAGTGGTGACAAGCGGCTCCATCTTGAAGACCTCCGGCGCGGATCCATCCTCTTCTTGCGACGTCCTAAGTCCGAATGAAGGTTCCTTTAAATGACGTCATCCAAGATGGCGTCCCTCAAATTCCGATTGGCTGATAGGATTCTATCAGCCAATCGGAATTAAGGTAGGAAAAATCTGATTGGCTGATCCAATCAGCCAATCAGATTGAGCTTCCATTCTATTGGCTGATCGGAACAGCCAATAGAATGCAAGCTCAATCTGATTGGCTGATTGGATCAGCCAATCGGATTGAACTTGAATCTGATTGGCTGATTCCATCAGCCAATCAGATTTTTCCTACCTTAATTCCGATTGGCTGATAGAATCCTATCAGCCAATCGGAATTCGAGGGACGCCATCTTGGATGACGTCATTTAAAGGAACCTTCATTCGGACTTAGGACGTCGCAAGAAGAGGATGGATCCGCGCCGGAGGTCTTCAAGATGGAGCCGCTTGTCACCGCTTGGAAGAAGATGGTTGCCGGTCCGGATCTACTCTTCTGCCCGGATAGGATGAAGACTTTGGAGCCTCTTCTGGACCTCTTCAGCCGCCGCTTGATAGAAGACTTCAGCCGGATGATGGATCTCCAGCCCCCGCTTGGGCTTGGATGAAGACTTCGGAGCCTGGAGCAATCGGTGATACCTTGCATGGTGAAGACAAGGTAGGAATATCTTCAGGGGCTTATTGTTAGGTTTATTTAAGGGAGGTTTGGGTTATATTAGGGGTATGTGGGTGGTGGGTTGTAATGTTGGGGGGGTATTGTATGTTTTTTTTTACAGGCAAAAGAGCTGAATTCTTTGGGGTATGCCCCGCAAAAGGCCCTTTTAAGGGCTGGTAAGGTAAAAGAGCTTTTCTATTTTAATTTTAGAATAGGGTAGGGCATTTTTTTATTTTGGGGGGCTTTGTTATTTTATTAGGGGGCTTAGAGTAGGTGTAATTAGCTTAAAATTGTTGTAATATTTTTATTATGTTTGTAATTAATTTTTTTATTTTTTGTAACTTAGCTTTTTTATTTTTTGTACTTTAGTTAGTTTATTTAATTGTATTTATTTGTAGGTATTTAATTTAATTTATTTATTAATAGTGTAGTGTTAGGTTTAATTGTAGATAATTGTAGGTATTTTATTTAATTAATTTATTGCTAGTGTAGTGTTAGGTTTAATTGTAACTTAGGTTAGGATTTATTTTACAGGTAATTTTGTAATTATTTTAACTAGGTAACTATTAAATAGTTATTAACTATTTAATAGCTATTGTACCTGATTAAAATAAATAAAAAGTTGCCTGTAAAATAAATATAAATCCTAAAATAGCTACAATATAATTATAATTTATATTGTAGCTATATTAGGGTTTATTTTACAGGTAAGTATTTAGCTTTAAATAGGAATAATTTATTTAATAAGAGTTAATTTATTTCGTTAGATTTAAATTATATTTAACTTAGGGGGGTTGTTAGTGTTAGGGTTAGACTTAGCTTTAGGGGTTAATAAATTTATTAGAGTAGCGGCAAAGTCCGGTCGGCAGATTAGGGGTTAATACTTGAAGTTAGGTGTCAGCGATGTTAGGGAGGGCAGATTAGGGGTTCATACTATTTATTATAGGGTTAGTGAGGCGGATTAGGGGTTAATACATTTATTATAGTAGCGGCGAGGTCCGGTCGGCAGATTAGGGGTTAATAATTATAGGTAGGTGGAGGCGACGTTGGGGGCGGCAGATTAGGGGTTAATAAATATAATATAGGGGTCGGCGGTGTTAGGGGCAGCAGATTAGGGGTACATAATGATAATGTAGGTTGCGGCGGTGTATGGAGCGGCAGATTAGGGGTTAAAAAAAATATGCAGGGGTCAGCGATAGCGGGGGCGGCAGATTAGGGGTTAATAAGTGTAAGATTAGGGGTGTTTAGACTCGGGGTACATGTTAGGGTGTTAGGTGCAGACTTAGGAAGTGTTTTCCCATAGGAAACAATGGGGCTGCGTTAGGAGCTGAACGCTGCTTTTTTGCAGGTGTTAGGTTTTTTTTCAGCTCAAAATGCCCCATTGTTTTCTATGGGGGAATCGTGCATGAGCACATTTTTGAAGCTGGCCGCGTCCGTAAGCACCGCTGGTATTGAGAGTTGCAGTGGCGGTAAATTATGCTCTACGCTCCTTTTTTGGAGCCTAACGCAGCCATTCTGTGAACTCTAAATACCAGCGGTATTTAAAAGGTGCGGGGGAAAAAAAGCATGCGTTAGCTACGCGGGTCGTTACCGACAAAACTCTAAATCTAGGCGAATGAATGCTGATTCTGATTAATTTATAACAGGGGGAAAGAACCTGTAACACAAGACAGAAAGAGAGATAGAAATGAGATAAAGACAGGATAGGATTGAGAAACACTGAATAAATATAAAAATAATGGTTAATTGAAAATCAGGCACAGGAAAAACATTCACATAGAGTATTAGAAAAAAAGGAAAGCGGGGATGAGACGGTGTGAAATAGGGTTGAAAAAAGGGGTTAATGGAATATATGTCCTGAAAGACAGGAGGTTATTTATTACATTTTATTTTAAAGCCATTAAAATAATATCTTGTGTCAAAATATTTACAACTGTAAGACCATTAATAAATACTATACATTTGATAGTACGTGAACATGTAAAACAATGTACAAACTGCTGCATATTAGACACACGATTTCAGTCATTATTCATATCAGAAAATAGAGTGATATCTAAGGAGATTTACAATGAACAATAAATAAAAGAGCTTGCTACAAGAAAGATGATTTATCAACTCATGTCATGATATTGGCAGTACAGTGCCAAGCAGACTTATTCATCTAATTGCTAAGGTTAATTGTCATCTTGCTCGGAAGAATTATGAAATGTATAAATCACCAGTAAATGCATACTAGAGATTGAATACTCTGGTCAGCTTTTAGACATAGGATAAAAACTGCAAATATTTCATCTAAACTTTTGAGCAGCTATACTCAAGATCAACTATGATACTATGAGTCCAAGTAACAGCATTTGCAAAGGAAAGTGGGTCACCTCCCTCTACAATTTAAAAGAGTTTAATCAGCTGTATATGATTTTTGTCCCTTTGAAAAAAAAAAAATTGTTTACTCATTCTCCCTTCCATAAATCATAATGCAGAAGATAGCCTAGAACAATTTAATTATTATTGGATTGTCTTGATATCATTGACATAATTCTCTGATTGTATATCATTATCCTAAGACATGTAAAGAAATTCTTACTGAACTTGCATCTCAGCAGTGCACCTCTAATGGTTTTCCCTCAGCCCAACACATGATAATCACCAGGTTGCTATGGTTATTAGAAATGTCAACATGGCTTCCATTTAATTACCCCAATGACATGCTCCCACCCTCTGTCTATCTTATGCTTCACAACATAACTAACTAATCAGCAAGTTCTCATGATGGCTATGATTTTGCTGCCTAAATCTCACCTCCTTATGAGTTCAGTTTTGGAGGTTGATGGTCAAGAGGGAAGAGGTAGTGTTGAAAATAATAAGCAATATCTGTAACTGTTTTTTCTTCAGTGCTTTGTGAGGTCTGAATGGGTTAATTTCTATGCAGGCATTGTTAGTCAGGAGAGGCCAGTCTTGCTTAAGGGGCTATGATTTATGGTAGCTAGTGTATGTCTGTTATTCCTCCTAAATCTAATCCTTTCCTATCCTTGTATCTGAGCATTCAATTCCCTTGTTGTCCCGGTAGGCCAAACATATGTGAGTATATGGATGGATGTATACCATAAATTAGTAAGCTTGTAGAATGATATGCTTTTTACACAGCTCTCTTTGTTAACATAAGAGCAGACATTAGTTCATCCCTGACCTTTGCCCTTTTTTGATATACGGTCAGACAGTTAAACCAGCTACTTTGAGGAATAGAACTTTGTGAATGGAATTGTGTCTAAACTGTATTTTTTACTTATGTTATAACCATATTTGGTAAAAACCCTTACATTTTAGCTAGCCAATCATAAACTGTATTAGCCTAGATATGGAGTCCAGAAATGCCCTGCCTCCTGTGTATAAATGTTTGGGAAGGGGACTGACCCCCCCCCCCCCCCAGAGAAAACTTTGTATTCATTCTCTCCTCACTGCAGTGTGATTTTTCAATAAACAAACCCTCTTTAACCTGTCATGGTCTGAAGAGTTATTCAGTCCAGGGTGAATATCACCAACACATAGCGTCACAAACAGGATGGCACAATCTCAGACACCAGTCCAAGTGGCAAAGACTTTCTGCTCCAGGGGCACTCAATTAAGACCGGTCTGAATGGTAAGAGCATTTTTGTTTGTTTTTA
The DNA here is from genome assembly GCF_027579735.1 of Bombina bombina. Classification (NCBI taxonomy): domain Eukaryota; kingdom Metazoa; phylum Chordata; class Amphibia; order Anura; family Bombinatoridae; genus Bombina; species Bombina bombina. The sequence continues at coordinate 926,512,849 of NC_069503.1, read as the reverse complement.
GTGTAACAGTAATTGAGTGTCTCTGGGTAAGGGGTCAGAGCTGTTTGGCGTTCTGGGTGACGCTATCCTAAGAGGCTCCGTTATTGATTTATTAGTGTTGTGTGTTGTATTGTGTAAATTGTTTTTGTAAAAGTAAAAAACTTGTGACCTAGGAGGGTGTCTATTAAAAGGCAACTGGGATTAGTAGACTGGGTTTACAGTTCTAGCCGCCCAAATCTGACTGCAAGTCCCACCGGACGTTAACCAGTCAGTGTTTGAATGCAAGGGGAACTGTGACAAACCTATATCCAAAACTGTGACCTGGCAGACACCCTAAGAAGAAACATAGTTGTCTGTTATCTGATTATTTGTTTAGGAAAACCTCCTGGATAAGCCCTGATTAGACAGCTTTATTTCATGTATGAGCACTGATAGTATTCCCAGTGAAGAAAATATTGTTAGTCTTAGTGAAGTGGCTATCCTGGGTAGACGTAAGACTGCAGCGGTCATTTAAGGGCAGACAGGCAGACATGTGGTGTAGTGTTGCCAGGTTGGGCTGAAGGTTCCCCTGATACAATACAATTCTCTTTTGTTCTGTTTCGTTGGTTTTGTTGTTTTAGTTAGTTAAAATTTGTGTTAATCGTAAGTAAAAACCCTGTTACATTTAAAAAAAAAAAAATAGTAAAAAGTAAAAAGTCAATTTAAAATGGGACATAGTTCCTCTAGAGGCTGTTCCACTAATCCTAAATGGCTAAAAGGTTCCCCAGCACTGGAGGTCTATATGGCCTGCATGATTACCCTGACAAAGTATAATAATAAACCATGCGGTCTGGGACCCATGGTAACTAGGTTGTGTTAAGTAGTACTATTCTTAGCACTTTAATCCCTGTTACTCCCCCTATCGGGGGAGGTCTATATGGCCTGCATGATTACCCTGACAAAATATAATAATAAGACATGCGGTCTGGGACCCATGGTAACTAGGTTGTGTTAAGTAGTACTATTCTTAGCACTTTAATCCATGTTACTCCCCATATCGGGGGAGGTCTATATGGCCTGCATGATTACCCTGACAACATATAATAATAAGACATGTGGCTGTGACCCATGTTAAGGTTGTGTTAAGTAGTAATATTCTTAGCACTTTAATCCCTGTTACTCCCCCTATCGGGGAGGCAGGGGCGAAACTACGGGGGGTGCAGAGGTCGCAGGTGCGACTGTGCCCCTGAGGGTGGGGGCCCAGCTTAAAAAAAAATATATATATATTTTTTTTATGTATTTTATTTTAATTAAAAACGTTAACCTACCACTGCCTGCACTGATATCATGTGAGTGTGACATGACTACAGGGGTTAGTGTTTCTGTTTTACCCATTGGTGTTTATGTGTGTGTGTATGGTGTGTGTGTATATGTATGTGTGTTTGCGTAAGTTTGTCGAACCAGCAAATTACAGACCTTGTTACTACAGTATGGGGGGGGGGGGCAGGGGGTAAACAGTGTCACTATACAGTACCACTATATACAGTATGGGGGGTGGCCCATGTCACTGACTACTGTGGTCACTTTATAAAGTACTTGGCGGGTAGGGTCAGGCCAGCCATCTCACCGGCAGATTACAGACTGTGTCACTAACTTACTATATACAGTACTGAGGGGTTAAACAGTGTCACTATATACAGTAATAGGGGGTCAGACCATCTCACAGACTGTGGGCTCAGGGTACCTCCTTTTGCAGACATGTAATCTGATTCACATTTTTTTCTGTGTTAAATGTAAAAATTTTTTTTTATTAAATTCACCTTTTTTGGAGGGGGGAGGGGTGGTGGGGGGGCCCATTCTTAGATTCTTGCACCTGGGCCCTGTGGTTTCTAGTTACGCCTCTGCCCAGCAGAATATATAAATCAACACCATGGCACTTTTTGTAATAAGTATCATACTAAATGGTCCCAACTAACTCAAAACAAAGGGTCCAATATATGGCCAGAGGGTGACTCTTGGAACCTAGATAAAATAAACACCCTAAGTAATGTTTTAATAGAGGTTTCAAAAAAGAACAACCTTACATCAGAAGAGTGGAAAGCATATTTTAAATGGAATACTGAGGCAGTAAAAAGACAGCGTGAGTCGTTAAAGGCTTTGCTATAGGATAATTATCAAAAAGAAATTAAAAAATTAGAATTAAATCTCCCAGTAAGGGAAGAAAAAGAGCAACAAAAACAAAAAAAAAAAAAAGAAAAAGAGTGCAAGGGGTAAAATAATAAAATGTTTCAAATGTGGAAAAGTGGGACACATGAGAAAAGATTGTTGGTCACTCACTCCAGCAGCACAAAAACACAAACACAAGAGCTGCATGTAAGAGGGAGGGGTATAGGAATACTGATAGGACTGGTAAAAGTATTTGTTAGAAAAGTTTGTGTTCGAATGATTAAAAGATTAAGTAATAACTTAAAACTGTGCTTTATATTCCTTAAGTTACATTTTAAGTAGGGGAAATCATGTTTTAGTGTTTGTTATCAGGGAGTACCCATGGACAAAGTAATTGTATATTATACAATTTTGTGAAAATGGGCATAATTGAGAGGAAATGTATTCCTTTGTCAGAATGTAATGCTCATGAAAATGTGTATAAATATTGAAGAGGTGCTGGAGGTATGTAAGGAGATATTAGAAGTTTGCATGGTGTGTTTTTCCACCTTAGGAATGAATATTTTTGAAGTTTTAATTAGTGGTTGATTGTCAGTGTTCAATGTCTCTGCTGTATGATTTTGTCAGAGCAATAGTGCACAATGTGTAGTTTAAGGTAAATGTAGTATTTTGAACTTTTGTGTGTATAAGGTTTATTGTGTTCTCCACTGAAATTACACATAATTATTGATGGTAAATTATATGCTGTAAATGTTCTTATATATACATATTGTCTTGTATTGATTTGCAGAACTGGCCAGCTGCAATAAATATGCAAAGACAATATTTAGTTCAAATAATATTTAGTGGATGAATACAATTAAACCAGGTATAATATTAATGAAGATGTTTGTATATGGTTGTTTAACTTTTTTACTTAATTTTTCAAGTGGAATAAAATGTTTTAACTATAGAAAAAATGTGATACAGATAAGACTTCGAGCAGTCAGACAGTAAAAACATAGGAGCTGCGCCGGTGTTATAAGAAAAAGGAGGGGGAGAGGGGACTGTTTAAGAAGAATGCAGACTCTGTCAGTTCTTGTTAGACAAAGCACATATCCCCTTGTAAATATAGTTAAAAGCTGTAATGATTACTTTAGTTGGGAATAAGGGTATATCATACCACATATTAGAACCTTTGAGTGTAACTGTAGGTCCTGAAACAGAATGACATGTTCCAAAACTGTTCAATAATGTATTTAGGAAAGACTTACTGTGTAAACTAGGGAAAGTTTTTCTTAATGTGTCTATAGGGGAACAAGAAAGTGTATAGCTGCCTTGGAGTAATAATTGCAGAATCTATGTGTTAAAGATTTGTGACTAATAAAATTGTCAGGGGGAAAGTTTATTGAAATTAAAGGGACTGTGTATTTGACATTTTTGTTGTTTAAAAAATAAAATCATAGATTGTCCCTTTGTTACCCATTCCCCAGTTTTACATGATCAACACGGTTGTGTTGATCAACTTTTTTTTTTACTGCTGTGATTATTTAGTATCCAGATCTCTGCAGACTACCCACTTATCTCAGTGCTTTTTTATAAACTTGCAATTTGACCAATTAGTGCTGACTCTTGCGTCAGTGAATGCTGTATAGGTAGCACAGTTTAACTAGCAGTGCATTAATTAGCCTTTCACAGCCAGACAGTGAAATAAGAAGCGGCCTACAAGTTCTTAGAACTCAGTGCCTATGAGCCTGCCTAGTTTTAGCCTTTAACTGGGAATATCAAGCGAACCAAGCAAATTTGATGATAAAATTCAATTTTAAGGTTGTTTGGAATGACATGCCCTATCTAAATCATTAAAGTTCAATTTTACTGATCCTTTAAAGAGAAACATAAATTACCCTGTATTCTACAATACTCCCTGTGTAAAATGCTGGTGACTATTAGTTTAACATTGCTCAGAAACAGGCTGTAAATATAATATCTGTGATGTTGATTTTGGAGACTATGACATACAACTAACATCAATGCTTAAGTCTTTTCATATCCAGGTACTTGCTGCACAGTTACAGAATGATAATCATGTAGTGCATGCCAACTCACCTGGTGATCTTATAATGGTTGCAAGTTTTTCCAGAAAAATGCCTATAGAGCCAAAGTAGAAGGGGCCTGTCTGCATACTATTTATCACAAATACAGCCACTGAAGTCACAGAAGTTAAATCATGGATCTCACTACAAATTGGTGGCACCACAGAATGATCATATCGCTGGCAAGGAAATCCATAAAGACTGAGCCTTTGGGAAGTATCACTCTCTGATAGTGCTTGATTATTTCCCGCATGTTTAAAGCTAATGAACTAATTTTTATTTTTCATTATAATTTCTGTATGCTGCATTTACACCCTTGTGATGTTTTTACTGGTGTGTAAAGGAATTATCTGTTTTATAAAGCTTTTAGTAATCACTCAAATGTTAGCAATTACTTTTTGTATGATTTATTTATTCTATTACTGTGTAATTGTTATATGTATATCAAACTCACCATGTATCCTTTTATATTTTGGGTATTGTCATTGTTCCCAGTTATGTCTGCCATACCACCCCATGGGAACAAGACAATGCATTTATTGTTACTGCCACACTGATGGTACAGGTGCCTGTTGGATCTGTGGTTTCATACCACATAGCCATGAGTTTGGTACCTCTGTATTAATGTTCTTTTAGTTAAACTACTATTAAATTAGGCATTTCAACAATGTATAGAATGTTACACTAATGACAATGAAACATTACTATACATTCATTTTTATTTTGCTTTCATTTTTCGTAAAGTACATATAAAAAGTGTACTTGTTAAATTTTCTCCCAGCGATGATTGGGTTAATTATTTTAGCTAATGTATCTGGGAGGTTTTGTATATTGCTCCTTCCCCACATTCTCTATTTGTTTTTGTTTATTTTCAGATGGATTATTAGTTTTGCATTCATTTCAATAGCAGTGAGCATTCAAGGTAGTTAGGTGTTAATATAATTGTGCTTAAATACGTATATACTTATGTTTAGCTATTAGATATAGATTACAAAGCAATATAATGTATGTCTGTGGCAACCCCAGTCTCTTAAAGGGACAGTATACTAAAACATTGTATTTATATTAATCTATTTTAGACTTGTTATACCAGCTGCAGAGTATAAAATGTATGTTGTGTATATGAAGTAGCTGGTTTTGTTCTTTTAAACCACAGCCTATTATTTACAATGTGTTGATCTTCAGGTAATGCCATATCTCATTATGTTTGTTTACACACACTTGCTTCCTTATCTTTTAATTAGGTGGAAAACCAAAGCTCAATACGTAGATAGAACAAATGGAACAATTATAATTTTATTACTTAACTATCCTGCATGATATTAAGTTTAGTGTTTTGGATTTTGATTTGACTTTTGGCCTGTCAGGATACCTGGGTAAATTGGGGGTACAGATACTGCAAGGTTTGCTAATCTTTGTTGTACTAATTGTTTTTCTTTCTCTTGTAGTAATCTGTCTCAAATTAATGCTACACAAGCTCTGTAACCTCGTCAGCCCAGCAACCAGCAGACTGATGCCCTCCTGTGAAGCTCCAGCCTTGTGTGTGCCCCATTGCTAAGACCATGGCAACTCTGCACTGCAATTTGAGATGGAATTCACCCGACTAAATCATATTGCTGTTTGATGCTATTGTCAGAGTTTAACAGCATCAGAGGAGGGACTGTTGAAAATAATAAGCAATATAGGTAACTGTTTTTTTCTTCAGTGCTTTGTGAGGTCTGAATGGGTTAATTTCTATGCAGGCATTGTTAGTCAGGAGAGGCCAGTCTTGCTTAAGGGGCAATGATTTATGGTAGCTAGTGTATGTCTGTTATTCCTCCTAAATCTAATCCTTTCCTATCCTTGTATCTGAGCATTCAATTCCCTTGTTGTCCTGGTAGGCCAAACATATGTGAGTATATGGATGGATGTATACTATAAATTAGAAAGCTTGTAGAATGATATGCTTTTTACGCAGCTCTCTTTGTTAACATAAGAGCAGACATTAGTTCATCCCTGACCTTTGCCCTTTTTTGATATACGGTCAGACAGTTAAACCAGCTACTTTGAGGAATAGAACTTAGTGAATGGAATTGTGTGTAAACTGTATTTTTTACTTATGTTATAACCATATTTGGTAAAAACCCTTGCATTTTAGCTAGCCAATCATAAACTGTATTAGCCTAGATATGGAGTCCAGAAATGCCCTGCCTCCTGTGTATAAATGTTTGGGAAGGGGACTGACCCCCCCCCAGAGAAAACTTTGTATTCATTCTCTCCTCACTGCAGTGTGATTTTTCAATAAACGAACCCTCTTTAACCTGTCATGGTCTAAAGAGTTATTCAGTCCAGGGTGAATATCACCAACAGTAGTAATCAGCATCCTGGGTTGCTAGTTATAAAAGTTGCATCCTGGGTTGCTAGTTATAAAGGAAGGTCCCACTGGTCAAAAGTAAACAGAAGCTTACCAAGGATGTACCCACAGGAAGGGGAAGGTCTGGACAATGTGGACAGCTTTGGATGTAAAAAAAATAGTAGTACGAAGGTGTAGGGTGAGCTGTAATTTCACAGGCAAACAGAAGGAGAAAGCTCACACAGCTTTGATACACTGCTTTAAGGGCAGAGCAATTATATCTCTCTTTTCCTGTTATGTACAGCCAAGTGGTTAATCTTTATTAGCTGGGAGTAATTAAAAATATCTGTGTTATAGAAGGCAAAAAAGATGGTTACTCTTCTATTACTGGTACCCAACGGGCTAATATTTTTTTGTGTGCAAATAATTAATTAATTAATAATAAGAACACATTTGACTGTTGCAATAAACGGATGAAAATTGGAATAAAGACACAAGAGGAGAGGAATTGGTGCACATTGTCATGGGTTAAAGATGCATTGTGTCAGGGGTACGACAAGGACAAAGTGACATAAGAGCAGTGACATGGTGAAGATACAGTGAAATCAGAGCAGGGTGATAGAGGAGAAGCGCAATATGTAAAAAAGAGGAAGAATATGGGGATGTTTTATGGCCATATGAATAGATACAAGTATATAGATTCAACTAAACATAGAACTAGGAGAGGAAAGTAGATTGGTATAGGAGAGGGTCAAGGTGAAGTCTTGCTGTATGAACATTCTTGCTACCTACTTGTGCAAAAGTTAATTAATTAAAGGGACACTGAACCCAAATTTTTTCTTTCATGATTCAGATAGAGCATGCAATTTTAAGCAACTTTCTAATTTACTTCTATTATCAATTTTAATTCGTTCTCTTGCTATCTTTATTTGAAAAAGAAGGCATATCAGCTAAGGAGCCAGCAAATGTTTGCTTCAGGACCATGGACAGCACTTGTTTATTGGTGCTGACCAATCAGCAAGGACAACCCAGGTTGTTCACCAAAAATGGGCCAGCATCTAAACTTACATTCTTGCTTTTCAAATAAACATACCAAGAGAATGAAGAAAATTTGATAATAGGAGTAAATTAGAAAGTTGCTTAAAAATGCATGCTCTATGTGAATCATGAAAGAAAATTTTTGAGTACAGTGTCCCTTTAAGTTCAGTTAATTACTCATTAAGCTGAGAGATTGTTACACGGACATTGCTTCTTAATTAATATCCGAGATTCATTTGTTTGGGATGGCAGTTGGTTGAGCAAGCGAATGGGGTGAAACTTCACAAAGTTTTGTTTATTCATTTTTAAATTCCAGTAATGGTTGCTGCATTGGAGGCCCCAATCACATCAGGATAGGTTCCCTGCCTGGCACACTTGTTCTCATGCAATATGATAAATCTAGGCCATACTGTCTTTAATTTTTTTTTTTAAATCTTTATGGTCAAAAATATTTACCTTTTCATCAGTTTCATGTTTTAAATATTACATTTCTCTATTTTGATTGTTACATTTGATTTAGAAGAACATCAAAGTTCAAATTAAACTTTCATGATTTAGATAGAGCATGCAATAAAAACAATTATTCTTTTGTCATATGTACTACATTCTTTTGGTATCCTTTGTTAAAGAACATATCTAGATATGCTCAGGAGTGTATGTGCCATGAACACTATATGGCATTATTGTTTGCAACATTGAATAACATTGTTACATATATTGATACAAACACTGCTGCCTACCTAGCTATCTTTTTCAACAAAGCATACCAAGAAAACAAACAGCTAGATTACGAGTTTTTCTTTATGGCTGGCTCGCTACTAACTTGCAAGTTATTTCCACCGCTCATCTTTAATAGCGCTGCTATTACAGGTTTGCAAAAAAAAGGCGTTTGCGGGCAATATGGCAGCGTTGAGCACACAAATACCAGAGCTGCTTTGGCGTGCTTGTGCACAATTTCCCCATAGACATCAATGGGGAGAGCCGGCTTAAAAAAAGCCTAACACCTGCAATAACAGAGTGTAAAGCCCCATTGATGTCTATGGGGAAAGAAAAGTTATGTTTAAACCTAACACCCTAATTTAAACCCAGAGTCTAAACACCCCTAATCTGCCGCCTCCGACATCGCTGACACCTACATTACACTTATTAACCCCTAATCTGCTGCGCCCAACGTCGCCGCCACATACCTACAGTTATTAACCCCCAATCTGCCACCCCAATGTTGCCGCCACCAACCTACACTTATTAACCCCTAATCTGCCGCCTTCAACGTCACTGCCACCTACCTACACTTATTAACCCCTAATCTGCCGCCCCCAATGTTGCCGCCACCAACCTATACTTATTAACCCCTAATCTGCCGCCCCCAATGTTGCCGCCACCTACCTACACTTATTAACCTCTAATCTGCCGCCCCCAATGTCGGCGCCACCTACCTACAATTCTTAACCCCTAATCTGCCGCCCCCAATGTTGCCACCACCTACCTACACTTATTAATCCCTAATCTGTCACCCCCAATGTCGCCGCCACCTACATACATTTATTAACCCCTAATCTGCCGCCCCCACTATACTAAAGTTATTAACCCCTAAACCTCTGGCCTCCCCCATCACTAACACTAAATAAATATATTAACCCCTAAACCTAACCCTAACCCTAAATCTAACCCTAACCCTAACACCCTTAACTTTAATATAATTAAAATAAATCTTAATAAAACCTACTATTAATAATAATTCCTATTTAAAACTAAATACTTGCCTGTAAAATAAACCCTAAGCTAGCTACAATATAACTAATAGTTACATTGTAGCTATCTTAGGTATTATTTTTATTTCACAGCTAAGTTTGTATTTATTTGAACTAGGTAGACTAGTTAGTAAATAGTTATTAACTATTTACTAGCTACCTAGTTAAAATAAATACACATTTACCTGTAAAATAAAACCTAACCTGCGTTACACTAACACCTAACATTACACTAAAATTAAATAAATTAAATTAAAAGAATACATTTATCTAAATTACAAAAAATAATAAACACTAAATTACACAAAATAAAAAAAGAAATTATAAAAAATAAAATTGAATTGCTCCTAATCTAATAGCCCTATCAAAATAAAAAAGCCCCCCAAAATAATAAAACCCCTAGCCTACACTAAATTGCCAATAGCCCTTAAAAGGGCCTTTTGCGGGGCATTGCCTCAAAGAAATCAGCTCTTTTACCTGTAAAAAAAAAAAATAGAAACAACCCCCCAACAGTAAAACCCACCACCCACACAACCAACCTCCCAAATAAAAACCTATCTAAATAAACTTAAGCTAACCATTGCCCTGAAAAGGGCATTTGGATGGGCATTGCCCTTAAAAGGGCATTTAGCTCTTTTACGGTGCCCAAAGTCCCTAATCTAAAAATAAAACCCACCCCATAAAACCTTAAAAAAAACTAACACTAACCCCCGATGATCCACTTACAGTTTTTGAAGACCGGACATCCATCCTCATCCAGCTGGGACAAGTCTTCATCCAAGCGGCAAGAAGTCCTCAACGAAGCTGGGAGAAGTCTTCATCCAAGCGGCAAGAATTCGTCCTCCAGGTGGGCAGAAGTCTTCATCCACACGGCATCTTCTATCTTCATCCTTCCAACGCAGAGCGACTCCATCTTCAAGACATCCGGCGCGGAGCATCCTCTTCATACAGTCCCAGCCGTACACCGAAGGTTCCCTTTAAGGGACGTCATCCAAGATAGCATCCCTTTAATTCCGATTGGCTGATAGAATTCTATCATCCAAACGGAATTAAATGGTAAAAAATCCTATTGGCTGGTGCAATCAGCCAATAGGATTGAGCTTCCTTTAAATAGGAATAATTTAGGTATTAATTGTCATTTTTATTTGGAATTATTTTAATTAGGTTAAAGTTAGTGGGTGTTAGGGTTAGGGTTACGTTAGGGTTAGACTTAGGGTTATGTTTAGGAGTTAATAACTTTAGTATAGTGGTGGCGACATTGGGGGCAGCAGATTAGGGGTTAATAAGTGTAGTTAGCTGGCGGCGATTTGGGGGCAGCAGATTAGGGGTTAATAACAGTAATGTAGGTTGCGGCGATGTTAGGGACAGCAGATTAGGGGTTAATAAGGGTATGTAGGTGGCGATGACATTGGGGGCAGCAGATTTGGGGTTAATAATATTAAACTAGTGTTTACTATGTGGGGAGTGCAGCGGTTTAGGGGTTAATATGTTTATTATAGTGGCGGCGATGTCCGGAGCGGCAGATTAGGGGTTAATAATTTTATTTTAGTGTTTGCGATGCGGGAGGGTCTTGGTTTAGGGGTTAATAGGTAGTTTGTGGGTGTTAGTGTACTTTGTAACACTTTAGTTATGAGTTTTATGGTACAGCTCTGTAACGTTTAAATCTCATAACCACTGACTTTCAGGTGACGGTACAGATCTTGTCGTTATAGGCTGTACCGCTCACTTTTAGCCCGGACAGGGAAACTCGTAATACCGGCACTATGGAAGTCCCATTGAAAAATAACTTTTTGAAAGGTGCAGTAGTTACTTTGCGTGATGGCCAAAAAAGTGTGCGGTACAGCTATACCTACAAGACTCGTAATAGCAGCAGTAGTGAAAAGGCAGCATTATACTCATAACGCAAAACTCGTAATCTAGCTGAAAGTAGTTTATAATAGTAGTAAGTTATTATTATTTTTTTTAATTGCATGCTCTATCTGAATAATAAAACAAAATTTATGCTTACCTGATACATTTCTTTCTTTCCGGATATGGAGAGTCCACTACGTCATTCAATTACTAGTGGAAATATCACTCCTGGCCAGCAGCAGGAGGCAAAGAGCACCACAGCAAAGCTGTTAAGTGTCACTCTCCTACTCATAATCGCCAGTCATTCGACTGAAGGGAAATGGAAAAGGAATAACACAAAGGTGTAGAGGTGTCAGTAACTGTCTGACTAAAGGGTGGGGTCGTGGACTCTCCATATCCGGAAAGAAAGACATTTATCAGTTAAGCATACATTTTGTTTTCTTTCCTAAGATATGGAGAGTCCACAACATCATTCAATTACTAGTGGGAACCAATACCCAAGCTAGAGAACACAGAATGAACAGGGAGAGAGAACAAGACAGGCAGACCTAAACAGAAGGCACCACCGTTTTCTCCCAAAAGAGGTCTCAGCCGAAGCAAAAGTATCAAATTTGGAAAATTTGGAAAAAGTATGCAGAGAGGACCAAGTTGCAGCCTTGCAAATCTGTTCCACAGAAGCTTCATTTTTGAAAGCCCAAGAAGAGGAGACAGCCCTAGTGGAATGAGCTGTCATTCTCTCAGGAGACTGCTGTCCAGCAGTCTCATAAGCAAAACGAATCATAATTCTCAACCAGAGGAAAAGAGAAGTAGAAGTAGCCTTCTGACCCTTACACTTTCCTGAGAAACAAACAAACAGGGCAGAAGACTGGCGAAAATCCTTAGTCACCTGTAGGTAGAATTTCAGAGCATGCACAACATCCAAGTTGTGCAACAGACGTTCTTTATGAGAAGAAGGATTGGGACAGAGAGATGGAACAACAATTTCCTGATTAATATTTCCATCCAAAACCCCTTTAAGAAAAACCCCCAATTTAGTATAAAAAACTGCCTTATCCGCATGAAAGATAAGGTAAGGCGAATCACACTGCAAAGCCGAGCGTTCCAAAACTCTCTGAGCAGAAGAGATAGCAATAAGAAACAAAACCTTCCAAGATAGCAACTTAATATCTATGGGATGCATTGGCTCAAATGGAGCCTGCTGCAAAACTTTAAGAACAAGATTAAGGTTCCAAGGAGGAGCAACAGGTTTAACCCCTTAAGGACCAGCGACGTACCCTGTATGTCACTGGCCTTTTTTTTGGACTTGATTGTTTTATAGCGCGATCTTGCCACCAGCGTTGAAACTGCTCTATTCCACAAAGCCTGCTGGAGGGAGTCCATTAATAGCGTTTTCTTGCTAGACTTGTGCTATTATGTCCTGAAAAATTCCTTAACGACCAGTGACATACAGGGTACATTGTGGTCATTAAGGGGTTAAACACAGGCCTGATTCTGACCAGGGCCTGACAAAAAGATTGAACATCTGGCACATCCGCCAGACGCTTGTGTAACAAAATAGATAATGCAGGAAGCTGACCTTTCAGAGAACTGACTGACAACCCTTTCTCCAGACCTTCCTGGAGAAAAGAAAAAATTCTAGGAATCCTGACCCTACTCCAAGAGTAGCCCTTAGATTCACACCAATAAAGGTATTTACACCATACCTTATGGTACATTTTTCGAGTGACTGGTTTGCGAGCCTGGATCATGGTCTCAATGACCGACTCAGAAGATCCATGATTAGACAGAACTAAGCGTTTAATCTCCAAGCAGTCAGCTTCAGAGAAACAAGATTTGGATGGAAAAATGGACCCTGAGTTAGTAGGTCCTTCCTCAGACGAAACCTCCAAGGTGGCCGAGATGACATCTTCACTAGGTCTGAATACCAGATCCTGCGAGGCCATGCAGGAGCTATTAGAATTAATGATGCTCTCTCTTGTTTGATACTAGCAATAACTCGTGGAAGGATCGCAAACGGAGGAAACAGGTATGCTAGACTGAAATTCCAAGAAACTGCCAGAGCATCTATCAGAGCACTTGACTGATTGGTAGCACTTGACTGATTTCTTCTTCACATCTATCAGAGCAGCCTGAGGATCTCTTGACCTTGAACTGTACCTTGGAAGCTTGGTGTTCTGCCGAGACGCCATCAGATCCAACTCCAGCACCCCCTATTTGAGGGTTAACCTGGAGAAAACCTCCGGATGGAGAGCCCACTCCCAGGGATGAAATGTCTGTCTGCTCAGGAAATCTGCTTCCCAGTCGTCCACTCCAGGAATGTGGATGGCAGATAGACAACACTTGTGAGCTTCCGCCCACTGAATAATCCGTGCCACCTCCTTCATGGCTAAGGAACTCCAAGTTCCTCCCTGGTGGTTGATGTAAGCCACTGAGGTGATGTTGTCCGACTAAAACCTGATAAACCAGGCTGAAGACAATTGAGACCAAGCCATCAGAGCATTGTAAATTGCTCTCAATTCCAAGATGTTTATCGGGAGAGCAGACTCCTCCCAAGTGCCTAGTCCCTACGCCTTTAATGAGTCCCAGACTGCTCCCCAGCCTAGCAGGCTGGTGTCTGTGGTCACAATCACCCAGGAAGGTCTTCAGAAGCATTTGCCCTGAGACAGATGGTCCTGAGAAAGCCACCATGGGAGAGAGTCTCTTGGTTGACTGGTCTAGATCTATCCTCAGAGACAGATCCGAATGCTCTCCATTCCATTGTCTGAGCATGCATAATTGAAGAGCTCTTAAATGGAATCGAGCAAAGGGAATGATGTCCATGGAAGTGACCATTAGACTAATTACCTCTATACATTGAGCCACTGATGGGCGAACAGTAGACTGAAGAGAAAGGCAAGAGGAGAGATTTTGAATTTTCTGACCTCCATCAGAAAATTTTTCATAGATATGGAATCTATTATGGTCCCTAAGAAAACCACCCTTGTAGCTGGAACAAGGTAACTCTTTTCCAGATTCACTTTCCAACCGTGGGAACGTAGAAAATACAACAAGATCTCTGTATGAGAGTTTGCTTGTTGAATAGATGCCGCCTGAACCAATATGCCCAAGACCTGATCACTGCCAAGAGAGCCCCCAGAACCTTTGAGAAAATTCTGGGAGCTGTGGCAAGGCCAAAAGGAAGAGCCACAAACTGAAAGTGTTTGTCTAGAAAGGTGAATCTCAGGAATTTGTGATGATCCCTGTGGATTGGAACATTAAGATACGCGTCCTACAGGTCTATGGTAGTCATGAACTGACCCACTTGCACCAAAGGAAGAATAGAACAAATAGTTTCCATTTTGAAGGACTGTACCCTGAGAAACTTGTTGAGGCACTTTAGGTCTAAAATGGTTCAAAAAGTTCCCTCTTTTTTGGGAACCACAAACAGATTTGAATAGATTCCTAGGCCCTGTTCCCTTACTGGAACTGGAAAAATCACTCCCAGGGAGGAAAGGTCCTGAACGCAGTTCAAGAATGTCTTTCTTTTTACCTAGTCTGCAGATAATGTTGAGAGGTGGAATCTGCCCATGGGAGGTGAAGTTTTGAATTCTATTTTGTAACCCTGAGATACTATGTCCACAGCCCAAGGATCTGGGACATCTTGTCTCCACGCTTGAGAAAACAGGGAAAGTTTGCCCCCCACTTGATCCAATCCCGGACCGGGGGCCGACCCTTCATGCTGACTTAGACTTATGGGAGGGTTTCTTTGATTGCTTCCTCTTATTCCAAGACTGATTGGGCTTCCAAGAAGACTTGGACTGCTCCTTCTTGAAAGAGGGAGAGGAAGACTTTTGACCTTTGAAGTTACGAAAGGAACGAAAATTACTTTGACTTCCTTTGAGTCTGTTCTTCATGTCTTGCAGTAGAAAAGACCATTTTCCACCCATAATATCAGAAATTATTTCTGCCAGACCAGGTCTGAACAAGGTCTTACACATGTAAGGAAGCGCCAGAAGCTATGACTTAGAGGTAACATCAGCTAACCAAGATTTTAGCCACAATGTCCTGCGAGTTAGAACAGTGAAACCAGACATCTTGGCTCCCAGTCTAATAACTTGCATGTTAGCATCAGAAATAAATTGGCTAGTTTGAGAGCCTTAATCCTATATTGTATCTCCTCCAACAGAGTCTCTACTAAAATTGATTCAGACAAGGCGTTGCACCAATATGATGCCGCACTTGCTACTGTGGCAATACAAACTGCAGGTTGCCATTGAAGACCTTGATGAACATACATCTTCTTTAAATAAGCTTCCAGCTTTTTGTCCCTGATGTCCTTAAAAGAGCAGCTATCCTCTATAGGGATCGTAGTTCTCTTAGACAGAGTAGAAATAGCCCTTACTTTAGGCACTGTGCGCCAAGAATCTTTAATAGAGTCAGCAACAGGAAACATCTTTTTAAATACAGGAGATGGGCAGAAAGGAATCCATGGCTTCTCCCATTCCTGTGAAATAATCTCCGTCACACGGTCTAGGACAGGAAAAACTTCCACAGAGGAAGGAACATCATAGTATTTATTAAGTTTACTAGACTTCTTAGGGTTGACAACGACAGAAGTATCGGAGTCGTCCAAAGTAGCCAATTCCTCCTTTAACAGTACACAAAGGTTTTCAAACTTAAATCTGAAGTTTACTTCTTCAGTATCAGATGAAGGAATAATACTGTCTGAATCTGAGATTTCACTCTCAGAGGCTACCGACACATCTTCCTCATCAGGCTTATGAGGGAGGGCAACCTTCATAGCAGTAGTTCGAACAGAAACCTTACTATTTGAATGTCTATTTTTCCTCTTGCATTTTCCCAGCCTAGGAAAAGCAGATAATGCTGCAGATACCGCAGAAGATACTTGTGCAGCAAAATCTGCAGGCAAATAAACTCCTCCAGGAGGCTGAGAGGAACTTCAGGGCACTGTATGTGAGTCCATAGAGGCTTGGAACGTTTGAGGAAAAAGCCGTGGCATTGCCTGAACAGCATCATCCTGAGAGACATTGGGCTCAGAGGGCAACAATTTATCTTTAAATTGAAGTGTACTAGCTAAGCATGCAGCACAGAATTGCATAGGCAAAACAATTTGTGCCTCAAGGCATAACAAGCATTTGTCAAAAGACACAGAGTCTTGGTCCATGTCCCTAATACTAAATAAAAAATTCCCCAAATTGTAGAATTTTTTTAAATACACTGTCACTTTAAGAATGTTTAATACCACATCCGCTTAACGTTATGCAAAAACATCTTTAAAATAATAAACCAATAAGGCCCCCTACACCTCAGGCTGAGATGCCTTACCGTAACACTTATACACAATTTGGCTGCCAGAAGTTTCTAAAATGATCATATAGTAGATCGACACTGAAGAAACTGAAATTCAATGACGACGCTCCGCTCCTGAATATCCGACAGCAGAGAGAAGTCACATGACCGGCAGAAAGAAGAAACTACGCAGCTAGTAAAAGGCGCGCGTTTCCCTCTGCCTACAACACCAGAGCTTAATTTACACCAACGCTCAAGCAGTCTGTCAGCCTGTTCTAGCTAAGCAAGCAAAGAAAACCAACTGCCAAATTTTAAGTTTATACATAAATCCCTGTATAAAACATAAGGCACACACATAAAAAAGTATTTCAACAAAATTAGCCCAAAGAGGAAAAACTTCCCAATGAAGGGAAGATTAACCCTTAGGGGCCTATTTATTAATGTGCGAGCGGACATGATCCAATATTGCGGATCATGTCCGCCACACATTGATAAATACCGACAGCATATGCTGTCGGCACTTATCATGCACCAGCAGTTCTTATGAACTGCTGGTGCAATACCACCCCCTGCAGATTTGCGGCCAATTGACCGCTAGCAGGGGGTGTCAATCAACCCGATCACATTCGATCGGGTTGATTTCTGTCCGCCGCCTCAAAACAGGCGGACAAGTTATGGAGCAGCGGTCTTTAGACCGCTGCTTCATAACTTCTATTTCTGGTGAGCCAGAAGGCTCGCCAGAAACACGGGGCATCAAGTCTCAACATACATACTGTAATATGCCTGCCCACTGCCAAAGAAAATCTTGTATAAAGGATAAATATCCCCATCTACTGCATATCTTTTGAAGTGCAAGTCTCCAAGACCTAGAAAACAAAAGCACTTACCTGCAGTCTAGCTGTCCGGCAGAAAGACAGCTCACAAGGTGTGAAAGGACACAAACTCCTCACAGAGACCTGTAGAAAATGAAAGTACAAAGTAACCAACTCTGGCTTTCTGTACTATGGGCAGCAATGTGTTAGGAAACAAAGTAAGGACTACCTCACAACTTCCTAACTACTTAAAAGCCACCACTACTCTAATGAAGAGATTGACATGGACTTAGATAAACCCAAATCCTTGCTTGCTGGGAAAAATACCTAAAAAAGGAATTCATTTCTTTAGACACCAAACTTCACCTCCTCCATTGAGAGAGGCAAAGAGAATGACTGGGGATTATGGGTAGGGGAGTGACACTTAACAGCTTTGCTGTGGTGCTCTTTGCCTCCTCCTGCTGGCCATGAGTGATATTCCCACTAGTAATTGAATGACGTTGTGAACTCTCCATATCTTAGGAAAGAAAAGTTAAATTTCAACTTACACACCCCTTTAAGGAAAATATAAACAGCAAAAGTAAACATTTGAAAGTCCTTTCTGAAAATACAGAGGGCCAGATTATGAATTTGGTGGGCTTGAGTCGGTCACTCGCATGCTAACTTTTAACTTTCTTATTGAAAAGTGTTCTATTGCAGGGGGTCAGGAATACCCCATATGTCTATGTTTCCAAGTAATTTATAGCAAATAAAGGCCAAATATTACAAAGATGGAATTATTGGTTTAATGCTAAAATTTGCTATGCTTGGACTGTAAGCCAAATAGCAGTCACACAATTCAAAACTGCTACACAAAAGGATATATTTGTAGAATTTATCTAGAGCAGTGTTTCTTAACCTCGATCCTCAAATACCCCAAACATGCCAAGTTTTCATTATAGCTGAACCGGTGCACAGGTGAAATAATCAACTGATCATTAACACCATGGTTAGCAACTTGCTCTAACCTATCAGCTGATTATTTCACCTGTGCACTGGTTCAGTTAAAATTAAAACCTGGCCTGTTGGGGGTACTTGAGGACCGCGATTGAGAAACAATGATCTAGAGCAATTTTTACACATTATGTTTGACCAATGGGCAGAAAATAAAATTTAGGGATAAACACACACAAAAAAACTTTATTAAAATAAAATTATTTAAAAAAAATAATCGAAAATATTCAAATAAAATCTATTTAAACAAATATGTATAAAAGCACTTTTTATACTTTATTTACTGTATGTGTTCACTGGGACAGAAGGAGAGGGGCGAAGACAAGCCATTTTTAACAAACAATGGCTTGTCATTTTTTAATGCAATCACTGTGACTGGCTGTCACATGACCATGGGCCACTATTTTGTTCATCATTGGACTGCCTCTCTCCTGAGGCATCCAGTGATTGGCCACTGAGCCTGATACCAGCATGCATTGTTACATGCTAGTATCTAGACTCCATTTAAAGTACACAACACTGTGCCTCACATGAAGGCTTCAAGCAGCAGCATGAGATACACACTGATTGCTGCTTCTTCCATTACACTATTTCTGAACTGCCTCACTCCTGAGGCATGCAGAAATAGACTAACAGAACAACCGCAGTACTGGGAATGGTGGTGGTCCTTATTCCCTTAACGACCAGCGCTGTACCCTGTACGGCGATGGTCATTATGCCCTTAAGGACCAGCATCATAACCTGTACAATGCTGCTGTCCTGGACCTCTCTGTGCCGCGATCTCGCTAAAAGTAGCGAGATTGCGCTATTTCTGCAGTGGCAGTGCAGAAATAGACAGGCAGAGTTACTGATGCAGAGAGGGCCACAATCTGTAAATAGGTAAACTACAGAGGTAAATTAATCCTTCTGAAACAGACATATGTGTTCTTCCTCCTGATTGACTCACTGGCTTTATCCTTCTTTTGATAAATTGTACTTGTACTGAGATATATATTTATAATAGAAAATGTCAATAAAGGATTAGAGGAAGTAACCCATATTACCTCATAAAATTACTCTCAATAAGCAGTAGGCACCACAAAAAATAGATATGCATACACCCCTTCTATGTCATGTGCCTATGTCAGGGCATATGTCTTATATTTAATGTTTACACTTGTGTTTTAATTCTATTCATATGTTTAATGTGTACACATGCATTTCAATCATATTATTTAATTAATTAACAGCATATATTGTATTTAAGCATTACATATTAAAAACACAATTATAAAAATATCTCTGCATCTTACATAGGCACTTGACATAGAAGGGAGATGTAGCACAGGGACAGACTGGGTATGTGTTTAATTATTTTACAAGGTATATATGGATAGTAAGAAAATAATTTTGTTTAAAAATAAAAAATCTCTAATGAAACAAAGAATATTATATTTTGTAATAGAATGACCATTTAAATATGCAGCATACGCTATAGTGTCTCTGTGTGAAGTGAAAAAAAGAACAATTTGCAGATGTAACTTACAGGACTAAATAAATAATGAATGAACACTGCATTTTTACTATGCTTAATTAAACTTTTATAATGGA
The DNA here is from genome assembly GCF_027579735.1 of Bombina bombina. Lineage (NCBI taxonomy): Eukaryota > Metazoa > Chordata > Amphibia > Anura > Bombinatoridae > Bombina > Bombina bombina. The sequence goes on along the minus strand of NC_069503.1, from coordinate 926,492,997 downwards.
ACTTTAAATTTGCATAATGTTTCTCTGCACAGCAGAAAATTGGGAATCTCTAGGCCCTCTACATATCTTAATACAGTAAGCAAAAGTTCATTTTAAATGATACAACCTAATAAAACGTTCTCAAAACTATTTCTAGAGTTCTGCAAACTGTTGTCTAATAAGTTTAGCTCAAATTATGACTATAGAAGCCAGGGCTATTGATTAAACTATTAATGTTAAAATGCTAATATGCAATGCCAAAAAATGTCTTAATGGAACAGCCATTACAGTAAGTGCTGATGCAGAATGGCACATTTTTGGAAGATTCTGAACCTGTTTTATATAAAGTATCACTAATGTATCCAATTAAATCGCCATGCTTAGCTAGAACTCTACCTCCGAAAATGTGATCAAAGATGAAGATTAAATTGAAAATGATTGTTTTGTATAAAAAAAATAATGTAATTTAGGGCATGTGGAAATGATGAAATGCATGTTCTTTTTCTGATTTGTACACAACAATGTTTTCCCTTTTATCTAATTTATTAAAATGTAATTTATGCACAAACACACACTCACATACATGTATAGGTATTTTAGTGTTCTAATTAGGTATAATTTGGAATAACAGTTGCAAGTAAAAAGGCTTATAAACACTGCTGTGAAAAATATCCAATGGTAGTAACTGACCTGTTTCCTCATCACGTCTGTTGCTTGCATGATGTAACGAGGCGGCAGTCCATGGCTCCGTGCAAGAATTATAGCCTGTTCAAGGGTTACGCTCAGCGTGGAGCTACAATCAAATAAGAAATGTTAATGTAATAGCATATAAATATGATGATGTATAAACAGCACCTACACGTGTAACGTATATACTAACTATAGTTCTGATATATGACACTTCTCAGTATGTTGTTTTAAGTCAATGATCTATGGGCTGTCTAATATATGTCTGAACATTCTGCAAAAACATAAATGACCAGAGGCCAATGTGTCTAGTTCTAAAAAATGTGACAATACATAAGAGTTTAACAAGTTAGATGTTGTGTCAAGAAGAGCTTCTCAAACTTTCATAGCCACACAAGCTCAAGAAGTCGAACAATAATGCTTCCGATAGATCATAAATAAGGAAACAAGATAAACAGGAAAAACCCCAACACATACACAAACACAAAAAAATATTTTCAATTGAATATTCTTAACAAAAATACAGATTTATAATTACCAACACTAAGGTCCTGTTGATTCAAAACTTGCCGGCATGGAGAAACATTACATAAATCTTTGAGGGCATTTTTGAGCATTATTTTGGAATGCATGTGTCTATCCTTTATATCAAGAACCCTGCATAGCTAGATAAACAGTTCTCAATCTAAAATCTGCCCATCTAAAACTATTTGAAGGATCTTGCAGTACTGATTAGATTCTTAGATAATCTTTCCAGAGCAGAGAGGTTTAGACCATCAGGTTGTAAACAACTACACAGACCCAAGTGTCCTGCATTATTAAAGAAAAATACAAACTGACCACAGCAGTAGGACACTCCCCCATGCAGGACCTATGTTCTAATAGACTCCCAGGAGCATTGATCAGTATTCTAGCTCATTTTGCCTCTCTATGAGACTGTCTAGACCCCATCCATGGGTCACTAATGCTCTGCCCCTTAGCCAAAGCCCAACATCCTCCTGATTTTTCAAAGTATGATGGGAAGTATTCATATTTTAGTTATTGTAGTTGTATTATTGAACATAAATAGTTGTTAAACATTAATTTATTCATTTAATAAATACTTTTATTGATCGGGTTAAAAAAGACATATACACATTAAAACTGTGAATGATAAAACTCTATATACTAATTTATTTTAAGGTCTTGCAAAGAAATGGAATTATACAAAATGCTCAAAGCCCAGACACTTTCATAAATATTAGTATGTGAAACATAATTCTCAAATCTAAATGACATTAAGTGTGTTGTTGTTCAGTCAGGTAGAAAACCTCAGCACATAAAAGAAACCATTTAGGTCCATTAAGTGATTGTAATGAACATTTGAATCAAATATTATTACTGTCATAATATAGTTTGCAAAAAAATATTACGTGTATCACTAATCAGCTATGTTTTAGTGGATTATTTCAACCATTTGGTTTATTTCTCAATAATTCATAACATTATTGATTAACTTTAATGATTTAGCATCTACTGTAAAAATCACAAGTAAGAAATACAATGTTATATTTTTTATACACAACCAATGAACATCATGCCTATTTTAATTAATACAATATTAATTTAACCCCTTCACAGCTAAGCCTTTTGTTGCCTATGAGTAGAAGCTGTTTTTGCATTTAAGTGCAAAAGAAAATTTATTTATGTGTTAGATCATGTGAAAGGGTTTAAACATATAGCTAAAGCCGGTTGAAGGCAGCTATGCACTACTGGGAGGTAGCTGATCACATTGGGTGAGCCAGTGATAAGAGGCATATGTGTGCAGCCACCAATAACCAGCTAGTTCCCAGTAATGCATTGCTGCTCCTGAGCCTAAGTAATAAAATGAGAATGTACATTTGATAATAGAGTTAAACTGAAAGGTATCTTAAATTAGATCCTCTATCTGAACCATGAAAGCTTAATTTGGATTTTACTGTCCCTTTAGACATAGGTTTTAATGCTTTGCTTGGTAGTTTTCCACAAAACAATCATAAGTTGTTATTTAAACTGAAGCTCATATAAAGACTAACTTTACTGTCAAAAAATATCCAAAAATAGACCAATATAAAGAAAACAAAAAAGATTATTTGTTTTGTGTAATTTCTATAGTGTAAAGGGTCTACTACAGCATGCAATTCAATATTTCCTGACTTTTTCAATAAAATACTTTATGGTGGGGCATGTCCAGGCTATGGCCTAAGATGGCAGCTAAACTGGGAGCTCTGTAACCCAGTGTTACATTCCACCTGTAATCTGGAGATTAAACAGCCATCCAGCAAGAATTCATATCTCACGACATAGGGGAGACATTGCTGAATGACTTCCCAGACTGGACCGCTTAGTATCTCTGGCGGCCTCTAAGAAGAGAGAGCTCAGCTCCCTCCGGGAAACCGGGTAAGCAAAGAATATTGATATCCTCTGCCTAAATTGTAACATTTCTTGACCATGGAAGAGCTACTATATCTGCAGGTGCAAGCATTGTTTGCTAAATTTGACCGACAAAAACAGCTTCGATTCGACCGAATCATAGCAATTGCAGAGGCTCAGGGTACAAAAGAGGATAAGGCAGAGCCCAACATAGCCAGGAAGATGGATTGCGGCCTGCAGCATAATGTCACACAAGTGAATGAGATAGGGGAGCTGCGTGCGGAGTCACAACACAGCGTGAGCTCTGTGCTGCCAGGTGAATCTACCCGCTATAAAGCCTAGTCTCCCCGCATCCCACATGGAGCTACAACCAGCTACGGGATCATCTATGGCTGGACATCAACCTACCGCATTAGACCTTGAATTAGGAGCAGATCCGGCTGTTTCTCATTGGCGGCTGCAACTCTACATTGTGCAGGAGAATGAGATGGGAGCTGATGGAGTGCTGACTCCGTTGCAGGACGGAGACTTTACGATCCCTGCGACACACGCTATTAGAGGAATTTTTTCTAAAAAGACTAGTGGCTCTGACTCTTACTTCTTTGGAGACTACCAGGCTGCGGAGGTGCCGGGGAGAGAGATTCTACACCCACTAGTCCCTATAGAATGGAGAACCGGACTGGGTTAGTTTGAGGGTTGTTTCCTGGGACCGCTGACCGCACTGGCAACTTAGTCACATCAGTGGTTAATTTTCCAAGCCCAGCTATTTGAGGCCTGCATGCTGGGAGATTGGTTTCTTAATTTAGATAGGCATTAACTGATGTTTGTGGTACTAAACGCTGCTTAAATAAGGGAGCATACAGATATTATATTAGTTACATAATTGTATATTGGGTGTGTAAACAGAGCTCTCAGGTTGCGGCTCTTTTGCTGTACCAGCGGGATTCAGGTGAGACTTTAAAATGGAAAAATTTCACTACCCAGTCAGTGACACTCTATATCCTGGTAGCTGTGATCCATGTATAAGTTGTATGTCTCCATATATACATAGCCTTAGCACATTACTCTACATTGTTGTGTAGTTTCACATTGGAGGGAATCAGCATTTTTCTGTTAGGTACTTATGACATAGTACCCTGAGTCAGGTTTGCAATGTTAACTGAATATTTTATGTATGCATTTTCCTTACATTCTTCGCAGTATGTTTAATACTCTTCTAAACTCCTAAATATGAAGTACTACATTATGAGAGGTTGAGGGGCTGTATAGAGTTTGCTCCTATTGTGATACTGCTACAACATTGACATATTTAAAGGGAGCATTGTTAGTTATATATGTTATTTAGAATTGGACTTACCCAGTAGATAATCACAGTTTTGGTCACTGCTCTATTGGAATAGTTCTGCACAGCACTATATAGCTATAACACTGAATCCTTGTTTGAAGGTGAAGGACTTGAGCAACACCTAGCTAGAGATTTTATAGGGGATGCATAGTATTTTTTTTGTTTATCATGCATAATACTCAGAACATCAGTTGCTTTATGTTCTAGATAAGGGCCGAAATGTAGCTTATGCACCCCTTAGTTTGAAGTACTGTTTGCAGGAGGCCCAAGGGGGGTCATGAGATCATTTTTTAGTATCATATCTCCTATTAAGCTGATGTTATATACTATATACAGAAGCCCAAAAGCAGCTTTCACCTAATGGGGTTACATAAAATACTATAATCAATGGGTAATAGCTTTTTCCACAGCCTAATAAATGTGCCAGAGGTCCAAAAGTGGCAGGTATATTTAAACATTATCCCTCTTATTGCAGTGTGGCAGGGTGTTCTGAAGCCCAAAAGTGGCTTCAATTAGCGTGGGGGATTTTCCTCTATAACTATGAGAATACCGGTTCTATAGTTACTTAGTTTAATGGTGAACCAAATGTCTTATACACATTTTAATAAGCTGTTCTCTATATGGAATATTGTGAATACAAAAGTGACCCTATATCTCTCTTCTCTTAAATTCCCCCATTTAACCATAAGGATACAATAGGGATCTATGAGAGGCTCCTGCATGTTATCTGGGGACAATATCCTATCAGGTAAAACTATTAAGGCTTTAAGATCTAAGGGCTGATGTCTACATTTATATGGAACTTATCTAGCTTATCATAGTTGCTCTTTCTTATTGTTACTTCTTACTATTCATATATATCATGAATAATACACAAAATGTATGTTGCACTAAATATATAGAGGCCCAAAAGTGGCCTATATATTTTTAATTTTGTAATTCTGGAATGGGTCCGAAAGTGGCCCTGTTAATTTTTCCCCCAAACTTTACCCCCTGTTTATACTTAAAACACGTGGTTCAAGAGTGGCCACAAATTCTTAGTGGGGTATACCTAACTTCTATCTGTTTGTTTATCCTAGGGGGCTATTTAAGGGTAAAGAATATCTTGCCATAGCATTGGGTCCAATAGTGGCCCTATTAACATTTCTCCCAATCTCCATCCCTCATCTATATTTACCATTCGTGGTCCAAGGGTGGCCACTAACTCTTAGCCGGGGTGTATTTTATTTATTTTTATTTTTCTCAGTTACTTTGGGAGGCTCTTAAATGAGGTTCCTTTGGTTGTTTGCGCCTTCAAATGATGTTTTATCTTATTGAATCATAAATGGCATAGCATTCTATAATATAAAGGCGTTAATCCTGAAATGCCCTTAATGTATAGGTTTAGAAATGGACTAATGGATGTATTATGGTCTATAGATTAGATCTATTGCTAAATATTGAGCCACTTGGAAGGTCCAAGAGTAGCCAGTCTGAAATCTATGGATAGACCTGCATAGATATGATGTTTCGATTTGTCATTTGATGTGCTAAAATGTATGCAAATGCCTATGACTTTTCTGTTTTATTAGATAAGTATTCTGTATTGTGCAAACTTGATGTCATTTATGTTTGTAAACCTCAATAAAAATTACTTAAAAAAAAAAAAAAATACTTTATGGTTCCAGTTTACATTTCTGAATCATTAACATTATTGAATCACCAAAAGTTTTTCTCAGTTTGCACAATCTTGAATCATGTAGACTCATAATAGTAATAAAATATTTACTACACTTTAAGACTGCACAAACGTTTTATATTGCCAATGTTTTTATATGCTTACTCCTTACAAACTATAATAAGAAGTAATAAATTAATAAAAAAACAACATACATAAAAACATCTTCTTTCACAAAAATGTCTTCAATGTATTTGTATGACAATTTGTATTTGCTCAAACACGGATCTGGAAACCATGACAGCAAAAAATAAACTGAGACTAGAGGTTTCTAGCAGGTTATCATTATATAGTAAGTAAGACAATCATGTTCCTGCTATAAAGAAATCAAATCTCTTATTTGAATTTGACCCCTTTACAAATTATGAGTTGTTTGATATATAATCAAGGAGAGTGATAAGAGTTGCCTATTTAAAGTACTGTCAACACCAGAATTTTTGTTGCTTTAAAAGATAGATAATCCCTTAACTACCCATTCCCCAGTTTTGCATAACCAACACAGTTATAATAATACAGGTTTTACCTCTGTATTTACCTTGCCTCTGCAGACTGCCCCCTTATTTCATTTCTTTTGACAGACTTGCATTTTAGCCAATCAGTGCTCACACCATGGTAAATTCATGTGCATGATCTCAATGTTATCTATATGAAACACATGAACTAATGCCCTCTAGTGGTGAAAAACTGTCAAAATGCATTTACATTAGAGGCGGCCTTCAAGGTCTAAGAAATTAGCATATGAACCTCCTAAGTTTAGCTTTCAACTAAGAATTCCAAGAGAACAAATCAAAATTGGTGATAAAAGTAAATATAAAAGTTGTTTAAAATTACATGCCTTATTTGAATCATGAAAGTTTTTTTTTTTACATGACTGTCCCTTTAAAGAGACATGAAGCCCAAAATATTTTTCTTTCACGATTCAGATAGAGAATACAATTTTAAACAGCATTCCAATTTACTTATACTATCTAATTTGCTTCATTCATTAGATATCCTTTGTTGAAAAAATAGCAATGCATATGGGTGGGCCAATCACACGAGGCATCTATGTGCAGCCACTAATCAGCAGCTACTAAGCCTATTTAGGTATGCTTTTCAACAAATTATATCAATGGAATGAAGCAAATTAGATTAGAGAAGTGAATTGGAAAGTTGTTTAAAATCCCATGCTCTTTTTAAATCATGAAAGAAATAATTTGGCTTTTATGTCCCTTTAAATAGCTTTAGGTATTTTGGGGGACTAGACGGCCTAACCCACTCCCATGCATTTTTTCATATGCAAATTGTTCTGTTAGATGATTTATATCAATAACAGGAGATACACTCTGTGTTTTATGTCAAACTGCCACAAATTATGCAAAAAAATTAAAAAATAGTGGTTTAGCATGCACACTGTATACTTAGATGTACTCATTTATCCACATATTAAATACTTTATTATTGGGGTTAATGAAAGATCAGGATTATCATTTTTATTGCCTGTAAGTTGCAATAACAAATCAATACTGCATTTAAATCATTTAAATTATTATTAGTCATTTCAGTGCCATTAACACTGTGAACTTATGTTTGATGCTGTGTCATTAGACGTATAATAATGCAACAATTTATAATCACTTCAGCTTTTATATAGATTTATAAATGTTACATACCACAATAAAACTTTACCTGTTAAGTTTTATTATTGATATTAAAATCATTTTTTTTTGTTTCTTATAGATAAAAAGGGAGAGGCTGGAGAGGTGAGAGATATCATTCGATTTAATCCGGGGAATTAAGATTTTGGCCCAGATACAATAAAGTTTTAAAAAATCACTTTAAAAAAAAACAGGAGCTTCCTTGGTAAACTTGCTATTTTTCACAAATAGAAAGCAAAGATATCTTTAACTCATTTTTTTTATCTAAAGTATTTTCAAATAAAACAGTAATACAAATTTTAAAATCAACACAACTGATTTCATTGTTAATAGAAGTTTAATGAAGAATTATGGTTTCTATTTTATTTGATTTTATTCAGCAAAGTGCCAAAAAGCAGGTGAGTATACAGATGGACACCAGAAACTCATTGGCCTTTTATACACGCACACTAATTACAAGCAAACAGATCACAGGTGAGGATGGTTACCTTTAATAGCTATTCAAACCCCTTTGTGTCAACTTGTGTGCATGTTATCAGGCCAAAATCACCAGGGTATGTAAACTTTTGATCAGGGACATTTGGGTAGTTTCTGTTGTCATTATGATTTAAAAAGAGTAAACACAGTTGACTGATAATAAATGGCTTCAGCCAAACAATAACCATGAGTGAAAGAAAGGTTTTTGTGTTGTCATTCATATTCTCTGAAAATGGCCAAGAAATCATAAATTCTGTCAGGGTAAGTAAACTTATGAGCACAACTGTATATATATATATATATATATATATATATATATATATATATATATATATATATATATATATATATATATATATATATAAAATAAAAAGACAGGTGCACTCTCACGAACAGTTTCACAAGTGCCAGGGTGCTAGAATATGGGTGATGATATAGCAGATAGAAGACAGCACTCTCTGGTCTTAATATAACAGAAGATTTATTTCAGTGACGTTTTGGGGAATACTCCCCTTCCTCAGACCAATGTCAAATACAGTGAAGCAAACATTTATACACATACAGTAACCCCACTCCCTCTGAAAAAATGCCAAATATTGTTGCTAGGCAACCAATACTTTGCAAATAAACATATATAGTGACAATAGATAGAGTGAAACAACAAAATAGCATTATACACAAATACAGATAAAAAGATACAAATACAAAGTGTCCTTTCTTTCAGTTTGGTGTCTATATAAAGAAGCATCTGGATCGCATAAGCTGAGTCTCAAGTCTACACAGACCTATGTGTACATACACAAAAATGGAGGAATGAACTGAATATCATGCCAGTAGTAACAAGAGTACAGATCCGTGAGCGATATAACAACTAGTGTACTCAGGTCAATGTGTAACCGTAATCAAGCAGCCTAAATGTAATCAATATCAATTCTGCAATTCAAGAGGTCATGCCCAGCAATCTTTACATAATCATGGTACACATACCATATAAAAGGCAATCAACTTGGGATATACAGTCAAATGGGCAAAATATAACATAAAAAATGTGCATCGTATGACACAGGTAGCCCGGAAGGCGAATAGGGCAGCAAAATCATGTGTCTATGTGACTGAGTCCCGTACTGGTCCCGAGTGACTAGACCCGCCCCTTAGAGTCATGTAGAATTACCTGATTGGTTATTAGCGGCAAGCCCCTATAACAGCTCAAGCGGAACATATCGCAAAGCACACCATAATGTATGGTAGCCGTACAGTCACATATTGGTTGTCCTACCTACAGAATCAAAGGGACCCATAATATGAACAGGATGCACACACCAACTTTTAGGGGGTACCCTTGTTTGTTAACGTCACATGAAAAAGGTCAAGTGAAAAAAACGGTTTCATAGCCAATATTGATACCCACTACGAGGCTGCAGGCAGCCAAATATGAACAAGGAGATGAAGGGGGGATAAACAGTAACTAGTAATTAAATACTAGAGGACAAATACAACCCCATGACACTACCTCTGACTCTTGATATGCTGCAGCGGACAGGCCCCTACGTGGGGTGGAACCTGAATCAACCATAAATCTCATCTATAATAAGGCAGTGTATAATCATAGTGTGTTCCTATGTTGGCTAAGGCATGTACAGGTTACTGTGGACCCATAATGCTGACATGGACAGTACGTGCCAGGCGTCATGATAAGGGGAAGATATGCATATACATAGGGGAAGGAAGATGGATAGTCCATCCAATATTCTGACAGGAATAGACAGTATGTAAATGAAATACCCAATGGGTGGGACCACATGTAGAGAAATTATATTACCCCTAACAGCCCTAAAATAAAGCCCATGTATGCAAGGGGATCCTAAACTGGGGAAACGGTTCCACTGGAATAAAAAGGGTACAGAAAGCCTATATACAGGTCACGGGGCATGCACAGTCATTGTAGCAATGTATGGGCAATACATAAAGCATGTAAAACAAGATATATAGTCCAATCCCACATCAGTCCATAAGAATAGCACGTACGTGGGGTATGACTGCTGTTGTATCTAGGTTTTCCAGCCGGGTAGTTACCTGGCTCAAAGCAAGATAACACCTCTCAGAAGGGCCAACGAGTTCAAAGAAAACAATGCCAGTCAATACCCATGTTCAGGCCTCTTGGGTGGATAGTGCCCAATTTGTAAATCCATTCAGCTTCTTTTTTTAGAAGCAGTTTACCTCTATCACCCCCACGGGGTAAAGGAGGGACATGATTAATGTGAGTAAACCTTGGGTCTGGGTGTGACCCTGTTCCAAAAAGTGCCTTGCCACCGGCTGGTCACTGGCACCTTTGTCTATGGCAGTACGGATGGCGCATCTATGATTTGCCATCCGTTTCCTAATGGCATCTGTAGTTTTACCAATATAGAACAGGCCACAATTGCAATTCAGCATATACACTACATATTTTGTAGAGCAAGTGAGGTAGTATTTAATGCTGAACCTTTCGTTGGTGTGTGGGTGTCGAAATTGGGTGCCCTGAAGCATTGCATTGCAAGTCACACAGCTTGGGCATTTATTAGACCCCTTCTTAGTACTGGTAATTACCTTGCTGTAGCTTCCAACAGGATCAGTCTTCATGAGTATATCCCTCAGATTCCTGCCTCTCTTAAAAGCGATTCTGGGTGGTCCATAATCACTATATATATATACAGTTTCGTTTTAGAAAACCTAGTGTTTCATCTTTGCCATTTCAAAGCTGGTAAGGTTGACTCGAACATTTTTAACATATAATTATATTGTTTGCAACTATAGGTTAGGTTATAGGTTATTGTAGGGTCTTTTTAATACATCATATTTACCTACGTTTAAATTAGTATTTAAAGTGGAATTTGTTTCTCTCAGAATAGAAACAGAATTAGGAGCATGTGCCAGGTCCACATATATAATAAAGGGAATTAGGACCATTGGTTTATATGTCACTAAACTCACATCTCACAGCTTCGATGAGGCTATACCTAATTATAATTATGAATCTTACAGTTGTGTGTAAAGCGAGGTCTGATGGAATAATTTGCCCAGAGCTGAGTTTTATAGCATCTCTAAAAGCCCATTCAGTCTTTTCAATTATTATTATTTAATGATTTATTTTTGTTGCTATTTTTCACTAAAGCACACATAAGTATCAGTTTTTTAGTGAAGTGGCTCTTTAGACTAAGAAAATATTTTTTGAGATTAGAAAAGCTGGTACAGTTTTAGTGAATCCGGTTTACCCATTATTATATCAGTTCAGAATTAGAATGACAATAAAGCATTACATTTATATCAGTGAGCCATAATACAATACCAGAATTAATATATTAGAAAAGGGTTAAAAAAAATGTTTATCAACACATCCAATGTTGGCAATGTCTTGAGAACCTCTTTTACCTATTATAGGAAGCATCAAATAGATTGTTAGACACAACAAACCTACAACATATTGTAGCTCATGCACAATTCACATTTGAACAAATTCAATGCATTTTAAATATTACTATAAGAAACATATTTACCTTTGATTTTTCTTTAAGATATATTCTCTATAAAAAGTGACTCTAGATATTGGACTTTTTGTGCTTTGATATTTTTAAAAAAGTGTTTAACATGGGTTTAACTTCAACGTTCACCAACACAGGAGGAAAATTTTGCAGCAAAAATGGTCTTATATAGGGTTAAAAATGTATCAGATTGTAATGATATTTTATGTTGCCGTTAGTTTCTTGAAAGAACCTTCGGCTAGATTACGAGTTGTGCGTTAGGCTTAAAAAGCAGCGTTGGCTGGTCCCAACGCTGCTTTTTAACGCCCGCTGGTATTACGAGTCTTGCAGGTACAGGTGTACCGCTCACTTTTTTGGCCAGACTTGGAAATACTGCAAATCCATTTAAGTAAATTGTGTATCCTATTTTTTCAATGGGACTTGCATAGCGTTGGTATTCCGAGTCTGCCAAAAAGTGAGCAGTACACCCTCTCCTGTCAAGACTGGTACCGCATTTTAAAGTCAGTAGTTAAGAGTTATACACTACAACGCCGTAGCATAAAACTCTTAACTAAAGTGCTAAAAAGTACACTAACACCCATAAACTACCTATTAACCCCTAAACCGAGCCCCCCCCCCCATATCGCAAAAACTAAAATACATTTTTTAACCCCTAATCTGCCGAACCGGACATGCCGCCACTATAATAAATATATTAACCCCTAAACCGCCGCACTCCCACCTCGCAAACATTAGTTAAAAATTATTAACCCCTAATATGCCATCCCTAACATCGACGCCACCTACCTACATTTATTAACACCTAATCTGCCGCCCCCAACGTCGCCACCACTATATTAAGGTTATTAACCCCTAAACCTAAGTCTAACCCTAACCCTAACACCCCCTAAATTAAATATAATTCAAATAAATATAAATAAAATTACTATAATTAACTAAATTATTCCTATTTAAAACTAAATACTTAGCTGTAAAATAAACCCTAAGCTAGCTACAATATAACTAATAGTTACATTGTATCTAGCTTAGGGTTTATTTTTATTTTACAGGCAAGTTTGTATTTATTTTAACTAGGTACAATAGTTATTAAATAGTTATTAACTATTTAATAACTACCTAGTTAAAATAAATACAAAAGTACCTGTAAAATAAAACCTAACCTAAGAGATACAATTACACCTAACACTACACTACAATTAAATCATTTCCCTAAATTAAATACAATGAAATACAATTAAATTAAATTATCTAAAGTACAAAAAAAACAAAGCACTAAATTACAGAAAATAATAAACAAATTACAAGATTTTTAAACTAATTACACCTAATCTAATCCCCCTAACAAAATAAAAAAGCCTCCCCAAAACAAAAAAAGCCCTACCCTACACTAAATTACAAATAGCCCTTAAAAGGGCCTTTTGTGGGGCATTGCCCCAAAGTAATCAGCTCTTTAAACTGTAAAAAAAAAGTACAAATCCCCCTCAAAATTAAAACCCACCACCCACACATCCAACTCTACTCTAAAACCCACCCAATACCCCCTTAAAAAAAACTTAACACTAACCCCTTGAAGATCACCTTACCGGGAGAAGTCTTCATCCAACCGGGCCGAAGTCCTCAAAGAATCCGGCAGAAGTTGTCCTCCAGACGGGCAGAAGTGGTCCTCCAGATGGACTCTTCTTTCCATGGCGACTGAAGAATAAAGGTACCTTTAAGTGACGTCATCCAAGATGGCGCCCCTTCAATTCCAATTGGCTGATAGAATTCTATCAGCCAATCGGAATTAAGGTCGAAAATATCCTATTGGCTGATGCAATCGGCCAATAGGATTGAGCTGGCATTCTATTGGCTGATTGGAACAGCCAATAGAAAGCCAGCTCAATCCTATTGGCTGATTGGATCAGACAATAGGATTGAACTTCAATCTTATTGGCTGATTGCATCAGCCAATAGGATTTTTCCTACCTTAATTCGGATTGGCTGATAGAATTCTGGGATGCCATCTTAGATGATGTCACTTAAAGGAACCTTCATTCTTCAGTCGCTGTGGAAAGAAGAGGATGCTCCGTGTCGGATGTCTTGAAGATGGACCCACTCCGCGCCGGATAGATGAAGATAGAAGATGCCGTCTGGATGAAGACTTCTGCCCATCTGGAGGACCACTTCTGCCTGTCTGGAGGACCACTTATGCCGGATTCGTTGAGGATTTCGGCCCGGTTGGATGAAGACTTCTCCTGGTAAGGTGATCTTCAAGGAGTTAGTGTTAGGTTTTTTTAAGGGGGTATTGGGTGGGTTTTAGAGTAGGGTTTGTTGTGTGGGTGGTGGGTTTTAATGTTGGGGGGGATTTGTAATTTTTTTTTACTGGTAAAAGAGCTGATTTACTTTGGGGCAATGCCCCGCAAAAGGCCCTTTTAAGGGCTATTTGTAATTTAGTGTAGGGTAGGGCTTTTTTTTATTTTGAGGGGGGCTTTTTATTTTGTTAGGGGGATTAGATTAAGTGTAATTAGTTTAAAAATCTTGTAAATTTGTTTATTATTTTCTGTAATTTAGTGTTTGTTTTTTTGTACTTTAGATAATTTTATTTAATTGTATTTAATTGTATTTATTTTAGGGAATTAATTTAATTATAGTGTAGTGTTAGGTGTTAGTGTAACTTAGGTTAGGTTTTATTTTAAAGGTACTTTTGTAATTATTTTAACTAGGTAGCTATTAAATAGTTAATAACTATTTAATAACTATTGTACCTAGTTAAAATTAATACAAACTTGCCTGTAAAATAAAAATAAACCCTAAGCTAGATACAATGTAACTATTAGTTATATTGTAGCTATCTTACGCCTAGATTTAGAGTTTTGTCGGTAAAGACCCGCGTAGCTAACGCAGCTTTTTTTCCTACCGCTGCTTCCAAACAACGCTGGTATTTAGAGTTGTCTGAGGGGCTGCGTTAGGCTACAAAAAGGGTGTGTTTAGCCTAATTTACTTCAACCCTCAATACCAGTGTTGCTTACTGTAGTGGTAAGCAGCTAAAATGTGCTTGTGCACAATTCCCCCATAGGAAACAATGGGGCAGTTTGGGCTGAAAAAAAACCTAACATCTGCAAAAAAGCAGCGTTAAGCTCCCAACGCAGCCCCATTGTTTCCTATGGGGAAACACTCTCTAAGTCTGCACCTAACACCCTTACATGAACCCCGAGTCTAAACACCCCTAACCTTACACTTATTAACCCCTAATCTGCCGCCCCCGCTATCGCTGACACCTGCATTACACAATTAACCCCTAATCTGCCGCTCCGGACACCGCCGCCACCTACATTATACCTATGTACCCCTAATCTGCTGCCCCTAACATCGGCGACACCTACATAATATTTATTAACCCCTAATCTAACCCCCACAACGTCGCCGCTACCTTACCTACACTTATTAACCCCTAATCTGCCGACCGGACCTCGCCGCAACTCTAATAAATGTATTAACCCCTAAAGCTAAGTCTAACCCTAACACCCCCCTAAATTAAATATAATTTTAATCTAACAAAGTAAATTAAATCTTATTAACTAAAGTATTCCTATTTAAAACTAAATACTTACCTGTAAAATAAACCCTAATATAGCTACAATATAACAAATAATTATATTGTAGCTATTTTAGGATTTATATTTTATTTTACAGGCAACTTTGTATTTATTTTAACTAGGTACAATAGCTATTACATAGTTATTAACTATTTAAAAGCTACCTAGTTAAAATAATTACAAAATTACCTGTAAAATAAATCCTAACCTAAGTTACAATTAAACCTAACACTACACTATCAATAAATTAATTAAATAAATTACCTACAATTACATACAATTAAATAAACTAAACTAAATTACAAAAAAAAACAAAGACTAAATTACAGAACTTAAAAAAAGATTACAAGAATATTAGGCTAATTACACCTACTCTAAGCCCCCTAATAAAATAAAAAGCCCCTCCAAATAATAAAGGTCCCTACCCTATTCTAAATTAAAAAGTAACCAGCTCTTTTACCAGCCCTTAAAAGGACTTTTTGCGGGGCATGCCCAAAAGTAATCAGCTCTTTTGCCTGTAAAAAAAATACAACCCCCCAACATTAAAACCCACCACCCACATACCCCTACTCTAACCCAAACCCCCCTTAAATAAACCTAACACTACCCCCTGAAGATCTCCCTACCTTGAATCGTCTTCACCCAGCCGGGCCGAAGTCTTCATCCAATGGGGCAGAAGAGGACATCCAGACCGGCAGAAGTCTTCATCCTATCCGGGCAGAAGAGGACATCCGGACCGGCAGACATCTTCATCCAAGTGGCATCTTCTATCTTCATCCATCCGGAGCGGAGCCATCTTCTTCCAGCCGACGCGGATCAATCCTCTTCAACCGACGCCTACTCACCGAATGAAGGTTCCTTTAAATGACGTCATCCAAGATGGCGTCCCTCGAATTCCGATTGGCTGATAGGATTCTATCAGCCAATCGGAATTAAGATAGGAAAAATCTGATTGGCTGATTAAATCAGCCAATCAGATTAAAGTTCAATCCGATTGGCTAATCCAATCAGCCAATCAGATTGAGCTCGCATTCTATTGGCTGATCGGAACAGCCAATAGAATGCAAGCTCAATCTGATTGATTAAGTGTTCATATAACTTTAGATGAAGAGTCTGCTTTAAGTAAATTACCATAATATCTGCGGGTGTCAATTTAAAGCAGAAACAGGTTTTAGAAGCCAAAAACAAATGAAATTAATGTAAATTAAAATGACTGACTTTCTAGATGTAACAACTATTAATTAAAAACTAATCTAGATTGCTCCACAGAGGGTTAAATGAAACAGCAACAAATATGCCATGCAAAGGATTTTTTGTCCTGTATCATCAAGACCAAGCTGAGATAAATCAATACAAGAGGTCTTAAGTTGACCAATTTACATCTTGAAGAGTTCCAGCTAGTAAATAATCCACATTGTTCAATAATACCAATATTTCTGCTGCATTGGAGGAAATCGCAAACGCTTAAAGACAAGTCAATAAAAAGTTAGAATTTATTACGTAAATCAACTTTAGATGAAAAGGTTCTATTACCCAAGTAGAACAGTGTTTGGGTAACATTTGTTTAGAATCAAGTAAAAGATATTTATTTTACTAAACTAATTTATGGGTCAGGAATTACATAGAAAGGTCAGTTTTAGTAACACTTGCAGCTCAGCAAGATTTATGCTTTCTAAAAATTGTCAGTGAAACGTGTAGGCCCTGATAAAAATCTTTCCGATATTGTCTCCAGATAATGAAGTTTCAGACGATATGGGTAGCGTGTTTTTCAATTGATCACAATTCCAAAGGAAGTTTAGTTTTCAACTTCCAAATATTTGTTTTTGGTTGTTAAATTGGTGTTATCAGGATAGAAACTGGGAATCAAAGCGAAAATGACAAATACAATGAATGTTTAACACCTTTAAAGTTTATATCACTGGTGTTTTGATTAATTCCTTTGTACAGTGCCTGAGGGAAATCATCATTTACATGTGCGAGATAACCTATTGTATTCCAAATTAATCCTGATAATTGGTAAACAATATGAATTAAATTTGTATATGAGCATAGTGGGTATACTTGACATGTTTGCTCAATGATTATATAGACATTTTTATTTTTTTTTAAAGTATTTTTTTCCATATTTTCCAAACATTGATTGAGAAAATAGCGTTTTTGGGTTTGGTGTGATTTCAAATATGAAATCAAGAAAAACATTGCTGGAAATTGGTTTCTATTAGAAGAAAGTGGCAGCTACTGATATCTTCTAGATCAGGATTCTATCAGTTTACATACTGTAAACTGTTTACACAATTACAATAATGTAGTTGCAAAAATGCTGTCCAACCGTCAAACCTCACTATACAGAATGAGGTCTCTCTTAATTGAATTTCTATTGCTGTAAGAAGATTGAAACACAAGGTTCTAGATATTGTAAATCAAGGTTATTAAAAACAAAAATGATGGGATGTTTTAACATTGCAAATCTTGCTTCCCTTAAAGGGTCTAGTCAAAATTAAATTTTCATGATTCAGATAGCACATGCAATTTTAAACAACTTTCCAATCTACTTTTATCATCAAATTTGCTTTCCTATCTTGGTATTCTTTGTGGAAAGCTAAACCTAGGTAGGCTCATATGCTAATTTCAAAGCCATTGAACTACCTTTTATCTCATTGCACATTGACAGTTTTTCACAGTTAGACACTGTTAATTCATGTGCATCATATAGATAACATTGTGCTCACTCCCCTGGAGTTATTTTTGTGTCTACATTGCTAAAATGCATGTCTGTCAAAAGAACTGAGATAAGGGGGCAGCCTGCAGAGGCTTTGAAGCAAGGTAATCATTGCAGTACAATGTGTATTAATATAACAGTGTTGGTTATGCAAAACTGGGGAATGGGTAATAAAGGGATTATCTATCTTTTTAAACAATAAACATTCTGGAGTAGACTGTCCTTTAACTGTCAGATGTTTAAATGTAGATGCCAGGCCATGTGCTCACATATTTGAGGAAACTACTTACTTAATTACAGAATCTTTTGTTGCACACATTTTATTACAGGTTAGAAAGAACAAAAATGTGTTGTTTCTTATAGTTAATAATAAGTTCTAGTTTCACATGCCAAGGCAGATGAAAGCTATCTCTACTGCAAATCTGATAAAAATAGCCACTGGACCAAAGGCATATACAGACAACCTGCGTTCTATTCTACTAGGCGTTATTCGTGAGTAATGGTTACATGGCCTTTTTGTGTGAGCATTAGTGATACCCCTGATGTTTAAGTTGAGCAAATGAAAATGAATTAGGTATTCTGGATGAAAGATTGATTTGATCAGGTTTATTGTGACACCTAGACTGGGGTGCTGAGAGGTTATCCCAGGTATTGATAGGATTATTCATGTATGTTATAACGTATAATATTTTTCTGTAACACATATTTAATATAATCAATCATTCTTACTATTTTGGTAAATGTTTGAAAAGCATCCGTCAGAACAAATATTTGACATTCCTAAGACAGAGAAGGTCCTTATTCCTGATGCCTGTGCTTTTTTTAATGACTTGGAAACAATAGAAATCACCCTTCCAGGATATTTATATTCACCTAGATTCCTTTTTTATCTTGATGCAGAAAACGGATAATTAATTTTCTTTGCTAAAGTGCCAATATAGGTGTGAAACATATTCAAAAGTGTCTCATTAGAGACTATGCTATGCTTCTATTTCCTATCATTTAAATGTGGATATGAAAGATGTATTAACCTTTCATATAACACAATGGCTTTTTATTATGGTGGCCTGAGTGTATGTGGACTTCTGACCTGAGGTATTAGGCACATGTAAGGGATTGGAAACGTTTCACGATTCCATGCACAAATAATTAATCAAACAGTATATTAGCACTTTATATTAAAATGTTGCTTTTAGAGAACACATATAATTATAGGCAAATAAAAGGCCTTAGAAATAGGGCTTTGTTTACATCCCTGCTCCATGCACTACGTAAACAATATAGGCTTTCAGTATTGCATGGCCCTATGAGAAACTAACTTTAATATGACTAATTAATACAATGTATTTAGACAATTGGCAGGGAAGTAGAAATGTCACTGCTTGTTAATATATAGTTCACTGTCTTGTAATAAAAAGTTATTTATGTGATTCTGTGAAAGGGCGCAAGGGCTGCAGGGATGCCACAACTGTCTCTCTGACCCCATTCAGACAGAAAGTTCAGTGTTACTTTTGGGTATCATCACAGTGTTGAACCTGCACTGTCCAGTTGAGATGAGATTAGGCTGAACACCTTCTACAAGTGTTTGTTACCTGATGAGATGGAGTTCCTCCTATGTGTGATGATGTTATTTTCTTCCCTGCCAGTGTACGCAATCTTTAGCAACTAACAAGCCATTAACAATCAAAGCTAAGTATTGCCTAATGTATAATCATTGCTTTGTTTAGCATAATTTGTCAATAATCTATTTTACAGATTCCCTGTGTTCTCCCTTTATTCAGTACTAATAGTTACCTTAGCGCTCTCCCTAGTGCAAACAGCACAGTATTTGACTAAGTATAGGACTTGTTTTTGGTGACTCATTGATTATATTTCAAAAGAATAAAATGCCTCCATATGCTTTGTATAAAAATGAATATGTATCCTTTTGTTCCCTGGAAAGCTGGGAGATGAATTAAGAAGAAACATAACACACACACACACACACATATATATATATATATATATATATATATATATATATATATATATATATATATATATATATATATATATATATATATATATATATAGTCCCAAACAAAAAAGAAGCACTCACTGGTCTTCAGTTGACAAACAAATAGTTTCGGGGTAAACAAACCCCTTCCTCTGACAAAAAAACTGTGAAATAATAAGCCTTATAAAGCCTAAGAAGGCCCTCATCTAGCAGTCTGCCATTAGGAGAAAAGCATGTGCAAAAATCAAAACATATGTCATCAGAAATAAACAAATGCTGTACGTAATAAGTGATAATAAAAACAAACTCTATGGTATTCCCAATCATTCTCCTAAGGACACCCCAACAGTACTCTAATGCGCTAGACCAAGCGCAACATAAACGATACACATAGTGAAAAATTATAACAAAGTAGTAAAAAAATATACCAAGTGATTGCCGAAAATAACGCCCACTGATAGGTGGATGCTCTCCCACCCCTTCAAATAACTTATACGCCCAATTCCATTATAGAAAATAAACAAATAAACTGACAAACCCAAGTGCTATAAAAATACCTAGTGCAAGATCGATTATCTAATATCAAAACTAAAAATAATAACAACCACACCATATATATATATATATATATATATATATATAAATGGCAAAATAACTCCCTATGTTCAACATTATAATGTGTCAGATGCAAACTCATGGAAACAGACAACTGTCTCATCACCTAGATGAATCAAACTTAAAAGGGAAGGATAATCCCTCCAAGACTCATATGCGTCATTCACCTTCCGTAACCCAATATTTGTTCACTATAGGGCGAGGCTATAAGCACGACCAATCATCATGCAGCATATCCATGTGCCAATAAATAAATAAACAAACCACCACTAGCCCAAATCAAATCAGGACAGACCTAATGTCACAAAATAAACCACTAAGTGCATATCGCTACTAAAGCCTAACATATAAATCCGCCATATGCTCATCATAAACACAATCCATCAAAAAACAACAACTAAAACATCTTATAGGGGTGTGTCAATCACGGTGACATTATCCACAGCTGGAGATATAAACAAACAAACCCGGTCCCTTAAATGTGTTGTATTCAGTATAAAGTATAAATTTTGTATAAATTTACTAGCCCCCACAGGAAAGATAGAAATTGTAAATAAAAAAAATATACAACAACCAGACTAGGAACATCGTGTAAACCGTAGTACATTATATAAGCGGCATAAGCTAATTGATCATCAAAGGCAATATCCCCAAGATTACATTTTAATAAATCATCCATATAAAAGGAGAAGAATTATAACGCATATTATATCCAACACTAGAAATTTATATATACCAGCCAGTTACTACATATAATGATGTAATAATAAATAATAATAAATAATAATAATAATAATAAAACAAAAAAATATTAATAGTAAACGCTGAAACAATACATCACAGTGACTATGTATCTCATAGGGGTGCCCCCGTTCAAATATAAGGAACACCAAAGGTTCCAAAAGAGTACAAGTGAACCAACTGAGTAAAACATAAAAATTAGACATACAAATAAAAAATTTGACATACAAATGAAAATTATTACAAATTACAAATTAAAAACAGACCATTACTTGGCTACAGATCAATACATACACATCAATGATTGTATAACAGGCAGAACTTTAGGGTTACTAATCATAATAGTATCCAAATAAGCAACAATGTCCCATGACAGAGAATACAATGTGTAAAACAATAATCTGAAATACAAAATAAATCAAAACTCCTATACAGCTAGATATTCTCAGATGAATTAACTAAATGTCAGGAGATAAAAAGATGAAAGGAATAAAAAAGGAAAATAACATGGACTCTCTTTCACAAGTATACTCTTTGTTAATCCAGCCCTAATCACTGGGTATCTCGATAATGAAGTGTTGGACTCTCATTGTGAATAGTCTTTAAAGGAAGCATTGCCATCCCGTATTGACATTTAGTGCCTTAGGTGCAAGTGTTCCCAGCTCAAAGATCCACCTTGCTTCTCTCTTGAGGAGGATCTTTTCTCTGTTGCCTCCTCTCCATAGTGGAGGGACATGATCTATGATCCGGAATCTCAAGTCAATCACGGAATGTTTGGCTTTCAAGAAATGACCAGCCACCAGTAATTCAGCTTTGTTGGACTTAAGGGCTTGTCGAATAGAAGACCAATGGTTCACCATCCTTGTGCGTGCATCGTCACACGTTTTCCCAGTATAAAACCTTCCACATGGACAATGTAGGAGGTAAATGATGTATGTGGTTGTACAGGTCAAAAAGTGTTTCATCTGATATTTCTTTTTTCTATCGGGATGTTGAAAAGATGACCCAGTGAGCATGCTATTGCATGTCACACAACTCAAACACCGAAAACATCCTTTCTTGTTCCTTAACCACACATTTGGCATCTCTTTAGAAATATATCCGTTTTCATGAGCAGGTCCCTTAGGTTTCTACCTCTTTTATAGGCTATCCTAGGTGTATCCAAATGTGAAAAAGGAAAATTAGGATCCATCTGGATCAGTTCCCACTCATCACGGACAGCTCTTGTGACAGCATGTTTATCCGGTGTGTAGGTAGTTACAAAGATCAATCGCTGCTGTTCATCTGTGCTAGTTTGTTTTTTTATCTACTAGTGCCTGTTGTTTGTATTCTTGGAGTTGAACCGGCTTGTATCCTCTTTGTCTGAATCGGTTCGTCATCTCTTCAAGTTGTTTCAAACATTTATTCTGATCGGTGTTATTTCTCATCACTCTCTGGTATTGTGATGTGGGAATATTCCGGATCAGTGAGGGAGGATGACAACTGTCAGCTCCTGTCTGTTGCTTTCCGATAGTTGTCCCCAAATTATTCCCTTCTCAAAAGACTCTGACATCTAAAAAATCGAACTTCTCTCGATTTGCACTGTTTTGAAAACGAATCGCCACTGATATAAACCTATTCTAATATATAAACTGGTAACTCATTCATTTTATTAATATTTGAGTCTTATTGGAAGATTGCTTTAATTTAACTTGTTCTTCTAAAGGAACATAAAACGCAACATTTTCTTTCATGATTCAGATAGAACATACAGTTCTGCAGCACTAGATGGCAGCATTTCTGCAAGAATGGTATACATTAGCAAGAGCACTAGATGGCAGCACTATTTCCTGTCTTGCAGTGCTCGAGACATCTGTACACTACCTTTCTAGGTATCTCTTCAACAAAGAATAACAAGAGAACAAAGCAAATTTGATAATAGAAGTAAATTGGAAAACTTTTTTAAATGATATACTCATAGTGTGACAATAGCTTTGTGCCTTACTAGATTATCAATACATCACTATTTTTTTCATAACATATGTTGTAAATAAAATAAAGTGTATATATATATATATAAACAAGCAGGAAATTGCACTCCCAATAACCAAAGTCCTTATGCCCTGGGTGCAGCAAACAAAATATATAGAAATGCAGGACAAGCGCACTCAAAGGGACTTTTCAAAATCACTTTAATCAGTGTTAGCGTTTTCGGATGTAATATAGTCCGTCTTCAGACAAAAAAAACACTTTTTTGTCTGAAGACGGACTATATTACGTCCAAAAACGTTAACACTGATTAAAGTGATTTTGAAAAGTCCCTTGGAGTGCGCTTGTCCTGCATTTATATATATATATATATATATATATATATATATATAAAGTGCTTCTGCAGAAAAAGTTTTATCTAGCAACTGGCTTAAAGGGACAGTATACACTCATTTTCATATAACTGCATGTAATAGACACTACTATAAAGAATAAGATGCACAGATACTGATATAAAAATCCAGTATAAAACTGTTTAAAAACTTAGGCCTAGATTTGGAGTTTGGCGTTAGCCGTGAAAACCAGCGTTAGAGGCTCCTAACGCTGGTTTTAGGCTACCGCCGGTATTTGGAGTCACTCAAAAAAGGGTCTAACGCTCACTTTTCAGCCGCGACTTTTCCATACCGCAGATTCCCTTACGTCAATTGTGTATCCTATCTTTTCAATGGAATCTTTCTAACTCCGGTATTTAGAGTCGTGTCTGAAGTGAGCGTTAGAACTCTAACGACAAAACTCCAGCCACAGGAAAAAAGTAAGTAGTTAAGAGCTTTCTGGGCTAACGCCGGTTCATAAAGCTCTTAACTACTGTACTCTAAAGTACACTAACACCCATAAACTACCTATGCACCCCTAAACCGAGGTCCCCCCACATCGCCGCAACTCGATTAAATTGTTTTAACCCCTAATCTGCCGACCGCCAACTACGTTATCCTTATGTACCCCTAATCTGCTGCCCCTAACACAGCCGACCCCTATATTATATTTATTAACCCCTAATCTGCCCCCTCAATGTCGCCTCCACCTGCCTACACTTATTAACCCGCACTGCTACTATAATAAAGTTATTAACCCCTAATCCGCCTCACTAACCCTATAATATATATTATTAACCCCTAATCTGCCCTCCCTAACATCGCCGACACCTAACTTCAATTATTAACCCCTAATCTACCGACCGGAGCTCACCGCTATTCTAATAAATGTATTAACCCCTAAAGCTAAGTCTAACCCTAACACTAACACCCCCCTAAGTTAAATATAATTTTAATCTAACGAAATTAATTAACTCTTATTAAATAAATTATTCCTATTTAAAGCTAAATACTTACCTGTAAAATAAATCCTAATATAGCTACAATATAAATTATAATTACATTGTAGCTATTTTAGGATTAATATTTATTTTACAGGCAACTTTGTAATTATTTTAACCATGTACAATAGCTATTAAATAGTTAAGAACTATTTAATAGTTACCTAGTTAAAATAATTACAAAATTACCTGTAAAATAAATCCTAACCTAAGTTACAATTAAACCTAACACTATACTATCATTAAATTAATTAAATAAAATACCTACAATTACCTACAATTAAACCTAACACTACACTATCAATACATTAATTAAATACAATATCTACAAATAACTACAATGAAATAAACTAACTAAAGTACAAAAAATAAAAAAGAACTAAGTTACAAAAAATAAAAAAATATCTACAAACATAAGAAAAATATTACAACAATTTTAAACTAATTACACCTACTCTAAGCCCCCTAATAAAACAACAAAGCCCCCCAAAATAAAAAATGCCCTACCCTATTCTAAATTACTAAAGTTAAAAGCTCTTTTACCTTACCAGCCCTGAACAGGGCCCTTTGCGGGGCATGCCCTAAGAAGTTCAGCTCTTTTGCCTGTAAAAAAAACATACAATACCCCCCCAAACATTACAACCCACCACCCACATACCCCTAATCTAACCCAAACCCCCCTTAAATAAACCTAACACTAAGCCCCTGAAGATCTTCCTACCTTATCTTCACCATACAAGGTTCACTGATCCGTCCTGAAGAGCTCCTCCGATGTCCTGATCCAAGCCCAAGCGGGGGGCTGAAGATGTCCATGATCCGATTGAAGTCTTCATCCAAGCGGGGCAGAAGAGGTCTTCCATCCGATTGAAGTCTTCATCCAGGCGGCATCTTCTATCGACATCCATCTGGAGTGGAGCAGCAGCATCCTGAAGACCTCCGACGCGGAACATCCATCCTGGCCGACGACTGAACGACGAATGACGGTTCCTTTAAATGACGTCATCCAAGATGGCGTCCCTCGAATTCCGATTGGCTGATAGGATTCTATCAGCCAATCGGAATTAAGGTAGGAAAAATCTGATTGGCTGATTAAATCAGCCAATCAGATTTAGCTTGCATTCTATTGGCTGATCGGAACAGCCAATAGAATGCGAGCTCAATCTGATTGGCTGATTGGATCAGCCAATCGGATTGAACTTGATTCTGATTGGCTGATTCCATCAGCCAATCAGAATATTCCTACCTTAATTCCGATTGGCTGATAGAATCCTATCAGCCAATCGGAATTCGAGGGACGCCATCTTGGATGACGTCATTTAAAGGAACCATCATTCGTCGTTCAGTCGTCGGCCAGGATGGATGTTCCGCGTCGGAGGTCTTCAGGATGATGCCGCTCCGCTCCAGATGGATGTCAATAGAAGATGCCGCCTGGATGAAGACTTCAATCGGATGGAAGACCTCTTCTGCCCCGCTTGGATGAAGACTTCAATCGGATGGAAGACCTCTTCTGCCCCGCTTGGATGAAGACTTCTACCGGATCATGGACATCTTCAGCCCCCCGCTTGGGCTTGGATCAGGACATCGGAGGAGCTCTTCAGGACGGATCGGTGAACCTGGTATGGTGAAGATAAGGTAGGAAGATCTTCAGGGGCTTAGTGTTAGGTTTATTTAAGGGGGGTTTGGGTTAGATTAGGGGTATGTGGGTGGTGGGTTGTAATGTGGGGGGGGTATTGTATGTTTTTTTTACAGGCAAAAGAGCTGAACTTCTTGGGGCATGCCCCGCAAAGAGCCCTGTTCAGGGCTGGTAAGGTAAAAGAGCTTTTAACTTTAGTAATTTAGAATAGGGTAGTGCATTTTTTATTTTGGGGGGCTTTGTTGTTTTATTAGGGGGCTTAGAGTAGGTGTAATTAGTTTAAAATTGTTGTAATATTTTTCTTATGTTTGTAGATATTTTTTTATTTTTTGTAACTTAGTTCTTTTTTATTTTTTGTACTTTAGTTAGTTTATTTCATTGTAGTTATTTGTAGATATTGTATTTAATTAATGTATTGATAGTGTAGTGTTAGGTTTAATTGTAGGTAATTGTAGGTATTTTATTTAATTAATTTAATGATAGTATAGTGTTAGGTTTAATTGTAACTTAGATTAGGATTTATTTTACAGGTAATTTTGTAATTATTTTAACTAGGTAACTATTAAATAGTTCTTAACTATTTAATAGCTATTGTACATGGTTAAAATAATTACAAAGTTGCCTGTAAAATAAATATTAATCCTAAAATAGCTACAATGTAATTATAATTTATATTGTAGCTATATTAGGATTTATTTTACAGGTAAGTATTTAGCTTTAAATAGGAATAATTTATTTAATAAGAGTTAATTAATTTTGTTAGATTAAAATTATATTTAATTTAGGGGGGTGTTAGTGTTAGGGTTAGACTTAGCTTTAGGGGTTAATACATTTATTAGAATAGCGGTGAGCTCCGGTCGGCAGATTAGGGGTTAATAATTGAAGTTAGGTGTCGGCGATGTTAGGGAGGGCAGATTAGGGGTTAATACTATTTATTATAGGGTTAGTGAGGCGGATTAGGGGTTAATAACTTTATTATAGTAGCGCTCAGGTCCGCTCGGCAGATTAGGGGTTAATAAGTGTAGGCAGGTGGAGGCGACGTTGTGGGGGGCAGATTAGGGGTTAATAAATATAATATAGGGGTCGGCGATGTTAGGGCAGCAGATTAGGGGTACATAGGGATAATGTAAGTAGCGGCGGTTTACGGAGCGGCAGATTAGGGGTTAATAATAATATGCAGGGGTCAGCGATAGCGGGGGCGGCAGATTAGGGGTTAATAAGTGTAAGGTTAGGGGTGTTTAGACTCGGGGTACATGTTAGAGTGTTAGGTGCAGACGTAGGAAGTGTTTCCGCATAGCAAACAATGGGGCTGCGTTAGGAGCTGAACGCGGCTTTTTTGCAGGTGTTAGGTTTTTTTTCAGCTCAAACAGCCCTATTGTTTTCTATGGGGGAATCGTGCACGAGCACGTTTTTGAGGCTGGCCGCTTGCGTAAGCAACTCTGGTATCGAGAGTTGAAGCTGCGTTAAAAATGCTCTACGCTCCTTTTTTGGAGCCTAACGCAGCCTTTATGTGGACTCTCAATACCAGAGTTATTTTTATGGTGCGGCCAGAAAAAAGCCGGCGTTAGCTACGCGGGTCCTTACCGACAAAACTCTAAATCTAGCCGTTACTTAGAAGCTGTCAGTTTAGCTCTGTTGAAAAGGTAGCTGGAAAGCTCACTGCAAGTGGCAAATAACACACTCCCTTTACACAAACAGGAGCAAGCTGGAGAAGGTAGCTGACGGTATTCAAATAAAACTTTCGGGCTTGGTTAGGAGTCTGAAAATCAGAGCAATGTTATTTAAAAATAAGCAAAACTATACATTTATTTAAAAAAAAAACTTTATGGGCCATATAAATAGATCATCTACAAAACATTTATGCAAAGAAAAAAATGAGTGTATAATGTCCCTTTAAAATTATATACGCAATAAAAAAACAACTTAGAAATTGTTGCATGCAAAGCATATTTTAATGTACTGCGACTACTGAATATCTGTCTGCGTTCATAATTAATTAAAATCATTTAAAATGCAGTATGTAAATATGTAGTAAACCTTACAAAACAAATTTGGAAATGTTACTCTCCATCTAGTTTAAATACAGTTGCACAGACTAAAAAATGATTCAACTAAATATATATATAAAAAAAAGAATCATTAAATTAATTTGTTACTGAATATGTAAAAATTTCAATAAAAATTTATTTAAACAAAAAAAAAAAAAAAAAGAATCATAAACAGGATATGTTTGAATATCAACTAGTTGATATTATGAAGTTTATATAAAGCTGTTAGTGTTTCATAAATACAAACTCTGAGTTTTGCTGAAAAACAGTGGTTTATGGGACTGTCAAATTGCTCATAAAACCACATACACTGCAGATATAATTTTGCTGAATATTTTTAGTAACTGATTTAAAACGTGGCACTGAGAACATCTAAAATACAAGTTATTGCAACAGCTAAAATGTACAATGTTCTGCAAGATCCAATTTAACACGTCTCTAAGTACAAATGCAAAGCCACAATTTAACCTGTGCATTGAATTCCTGGTGCCCTCATGAACACATTCAACATTCCGTAAAAGTGTATCTATAAACTATCATGTTTTGTAATATATACTGTTAAATGAACCCCTTCATTTCAATTTAAAACTATTACTAGGAGAATCGCCCTAATGGAAATAAAATACTGTTAGAACTTAAAGGGAGACTAAACACTAAATAAATTTCATGCACTTCTTTCTAATCATGGGTGCCACCATTTTTAACATGGCGGCACCTATGACTAGCAGAAATTGGGGCACAACCTCAAAACTAAGCTTATAAAATGTATTTAGCATTTAATGTCAATTTAAAGGAACATAAAAACACAATTTATGCTTACCTGATAAATTTATTTCTCTTGTGGTGTATCCATTCCACGGATCATCCATTACTTGTGGGATATTCTCATTCCCAACAGGAAGTTGCAAGAGGACACCCACAGCAGAGCTGTTATATAGCTCCTCCCCTAACTGCCATATCCAGTCATTCGACCGAAAACACGCAGAGAAAGGAGAAACCATAGGGTGCAGTGGTGACTGTAGTTTAAATGAAAAAAATTACCTGCCTTAAAATGACAGGGCGGGCCGTGGACTGGATACACCACAAGAGAAATAAATTTATCAGGTAAGCATAAATTGTGTTTTCTCTTGTAAGGTGTATCCAGTCCACGGATCATCCATTACTTGTGGGATACCAATACCAAAGCTAAAGTACACGGATGAAGGGAGGGACAAGGCAGGTACTTAAACGGAAGGTACCACTGCCTGTAAAACCTTTCTCCCAAAAATAGCCTCCGAAGAAGCAAAAGTATCAAATTTGTAGAATTTTGAAAAGGTATGAAGCAAAGACCAAGTCGCCGCCTTGCAAATCTGTTCAACAGAAGCCTCATTTTTAAAGGCCAAAGTGGAAGCCACAGCTCTAGTAGAATGAGCTGTAATCCTTTCAGGAGGCTGCTGGCCAGCAGTCTCATAGGCTAAGCGGATTATGCTTCTTAGCCAAAAAGAAAGAGAGGTTGCCGAAGCCTTTTGACCTCTCCTCTGTCCAGAGTAGACAACAAACAAAGCAGATGTTTGACAAAAATCTTTAGTAGCTTGCAAGTAAAACTTTAAAGCACGAACCACGTCCAGATTGTGTAATAGACGTTCCTTCTTTGAAGAAGGATTAGGACACAAGGATGGAACAACAATCTCTTGATTGATATTCTTGTTAGATACCACCTTAGGTAAAAACCCAGGTTTGGTACGCAGGACTACTTTATCCGTATGGAAGATCAGATAAGGAGAATCACATTGTAAAGCAGATAACTCGGAGACTCTACGAGCCGAGGAAATAGCTACCAAAAACAGAACTTTCCAAGATAAATGTTTGATATCTATGGAATGAAGAGGTTCAAACGGAACTCCTTGAAGAACCTTAAGAACCAAATTTAAGCTCCATGGGGGAGCAACAGGTTTAAACACAGGCTTGATTCTAACCAAAGCCTGACAAAATGCCTGAACATCTGGAACATCTGCCAGACGCTTGTGCAAAAGAATAGACAGAGCAGAAATCTGTCCTTTTAAGGAACTAGCTGACAATCCTTTTTCCAAACCATCTTGGAGAAAAGATAATATCCTGGGAATCCTAACCCTTGGATTCACACAAATAAAGATATGTACGCCATATTTTATGGTAAATTTTCCTGGTGACAGGCTTTCGTGCCTGTATTAAGGTATCAATGACTGACTCGGAGAAGCCACGCTTTGATAAAATCAAGCGTTCAATCTCCAGGCAGTCAGTCTCAGAGAAATTAGATTTGGATGGTTGAAAGGACCCTAAAGTAGAAGGTCCTGTCTCAGAGGCAGAGTCCATGGTGGAAAGGATGACATGTCCACCAGATGTGCATACCAGGTCCTGCATGGCCACAAAGGCGCTATCAAAATCACTGATGCTCTCTCCTGCTTGACCTTGGCAATCAGTCGAGGGAGCAGAGGAAACGGTGGAAACACATAAGCCAGGTTGAAAGACCAGGGCGCTGCTAGAGCATTTATTAGCGTCGCCTTGGGATCCCTGGACCTGGATCCGTAACAAGGAAGCTTGGCGTTCTAGTGAGATGCCATTAGATCCAGTTCTGGTTTGCCCCAACGATGAATCAATTGTGCAAACACCTCCGGATGGAGTTCCCACTCTCCCGGATGAAAAGTCTGACGACTTAAAAAATCCGACCCCCAGTTCTCTACACCTGGGATATGGATAGCTGATAGGAGGCAAGAGTGAGTCTCTGCCCAGCGAATTATCTTTGAGACTTCTAACATCACTAGGGAACTTCTTGTTCCCCCTTGATTGTTGATGTAAGCCACAGTCGTGATGTTGTCCGACTGAAATCTGATGTACCTCAGAGTTGCTAACTGAGGCCAAGCCTGAAGAGCACTGAATATTGCTCTTCCAGAATATTTATTGGAAGGAGTGTCTCCTCCTGAGTCCACGATCCCTGAGCCTTCAGGGAGTTCCAGACTGCACCCCAACCTAGAAGGCTGGCATCTGTTGTTACAATTGTCCAATCTGGCCTGCGAAAGGTCATACCTTTGGACAGATGGACCCGAGATAGCCACCAGAGAAGAGAATCCCTGGTCTCTTGATCCAGATTTAGTAGAGGGGACAAATCTGTGTAATCCCCGTTCCACTGACTGATGCATAGTTGCAGCGGTCTGAGATGTAGGCGTGCAAACGGCACTATGTCCATTGCCACTACCATTAAGCCGATTACTTCCATGCACTGAGCCACCGAAGGGCACGGAATGGAATGAAGAACACGGCAGGAATTTAGAAGCTTTGATAACCTGGACTCCGTCAGGTAAATTTTCATTTCTACAGAATCTATCAGAGTCCTTAGGAAGGAAACTCTTGTGAGTGGGGATAGAGAACTCTTTTCCTTGTTCACTTTCCACCCATGCGATCTCAGAAATGCCAGTACTACGTCCATATGAGACTTGGCAATTTGGAAGTTTGACGCCTGTATCAGAATGTCGTCTAAATAAGGGACCACTGCTATGCCCCGCGGCCTTAGGACCGCCAGAAGCGACCCTAGAACCTTCGTAAAGATTCTTGGGGCTGTAGCTAATCCAAAGGGAAGAGCTACAAACTGGTAATGCCTGTCTAGAAAGGCAAACCTGAGAAACCGATGATGATCTTTGTTATCGGAATGTGAAAATAAGCATCCTTTAAATCCACTGTAGTCATATATTGACCCTCCTGGATCATAGGTAGGATGGCACGAATAGTTTCCATCTTGAATGATGGAACTCTGAGGAATTTGTTTAAGATCTTTAGATCCAAAATTGGTCTGAAGGTTCCCTCTTTTTTGGGAACCACAAACAGATTTGAGTAAAAACCCTGTCCCTGTTCCTCCTTTGGAACTGGATGGATCACTCCCATAACTAGGAGGTCTCGTACACAGTGTAAGAATGCCTCTCTCTTTATCTGGTTTGAAGATAATTGTGAAAGGTGAAATCTCCCTTTTGGGGGGGAAGCTTTGAAGTCCAGAAGATATCCCTGGGATATAATTTCCAACACCCAGGGATCCTGGACATCTCTTGCCCACGCCTGGGCGAAGAGCGAAAGTCTGCCCCCTACTAGATCCGTTACCGGATAGGGGGCCGTTCCTTCATGCTGTCTTAGAGGCAGCAGCAGGCTTTTTGGCCTGCTTACCTTTGTCTCAGGTCTGGTTTGGTCTCCAGACCGTCTTGGACTGAGCAAAAGTTTCCTCTTGTTTGCATTAGAGGAAGTTGATGCCACACTTGCCTTGAAGTTTCGAAAGGCACAAAATTAGACTGTTTGGCCCTTGATTTGGACCTGTCTTGAGGAAGGGCATGACCTTTTCCTCCAGTGATATCAGCAATAATCTCCTTCAAACCAGGCCCGAATAGGGTCTGCCCCTTGAAGGGAATGTTAAGCAGCTTAGATTTTGAAGTCACGTCAGCTGACCATGATTTAAGCCATAGCGCCCTGCGCGCCTGTATAGCAAAACCAGAATTCTTAGCCGTTAGTTTAGTCAAATGAACAATGGCATCAGAAAACAAAGGAATTGGCTAGTTTAAGTGCTCTAAGCTTGCCAAGTATGTCATCCAATGGAGTCACTACCTGTAAAGCCTCTTCCAGAGACTCAAACCAGAACGCCGCAGCAGCAGTGACAGGAGCAATGCATGCAAGGGGCTGTAGGATAAAACCTTACTGAATAAACATTTTCTTAAGGTAACCTTCTAATTTTTTATGCATTGGATCTAAAAAAGCACAACTGTCCTCGACAGGGATAGTAGTACGCTTTGCTAAAGTAGAAACTGCTCCCTCCACCTTAGGAACTGTCTGTCATAAGTCCCGTGTGGTGGCGTCTATTGGAAACATTTTTCTAAAAATAGGAGGGGAAGAGAATGTCACACCTGGTCTATCCCATTCCTTATTAATAATTTCTGTAATCATTTTAGGTATTGGAAAAACATCAGTACACACTGGCACTGCATAGTATTTATCCAGTCTACACAATTTCTCTGGCACTGCAATTGTATCACAGTCATTCAGAGCAGCTAAAACCTCCCTGAGAAACACGCGGAGGTGTTCAAGCTTAAATTTAAATGTAGAAATATCAGAAAAATCACCCACAGACTGAAGCTCTCCTTCCTCAGCTTCTGCATATTGTGAGGCAGTATCAGACATGGTTCTTAAAGCGTCAGTATACTCTGCATTTCGTCTAACCCCAGAGCTATCTCGCTTACCTCTAAATTCAGGTAGTCTGGTTAATACCGCTGACAGTGTATTATCCATGACTGCCACCATGTCTTGTAAAGTAATCGCTATGGGCGCCCTAGATGTACTTGGCGCCATTTGAGCGTGAGTCCCTTGAGCGGGAGTCAAAGGATCTGACACGTGGGGAGAGTTAGTCGGCATAACTTCCCCCTCGTCAGATTCCTCTGGTGATACATTTTTTTAAAGACAGAATATGATCTTTATTGCTTAAAGTGAAATCAGTACATTTGGTACACAGTCTAAGAAGGGGTTCCACCATGGCTTTTAAACATAATGAACAAGGAGTTTCCTCTATGTCAGACATGTTTGTACAGACTAGCAATGAGACTAGCAAGCTTGGAAAACACTTTAAATCAAGTTAACAAGCAAATATAAAAAACGGTACTGTGCCTTTAAGAGAAACAAATTTTGTCAAAATTTAAAAAACAGTGAAAAAAGGCAGTAAATCAAACAAAATTTTTACAGTGTATGTAATAAGTTAACAAAGCATTGCACCCACTTGCAAATGGATGATTAACCCCTTAATTCAAAAAATGGATAAAAAAAACGATATAGACGTTTTTTAACAGACACAACAAACTGCCACAGCCTGCTGTGGCCCTACCTTCCCCAATAAACGACTTTGGAAAGCCTTTGAGCCCTTTAGAGATGTCCTATAGCATACAGGGGACTCCTGAGGGAAGCTGGATGTCACAGTTTGAAATTTTAACTGCAACAACTGTAACTTTTATACTACAACAGTGGAAAGCCTCAGGAAACTGTTTCTAGGCAAAATTTAAGCCAGCCATGTGGAAAAAACTAGGCCCCAATAAAGTTTTATCACCAAAGCATATATTTTGCAATTTTATAAGGGTATTACCCCTGAGAGTAAGCATGATACCAGTCACTATTAAATCACTGTATTCAGGCTTAACTTACATTAATCCGGTATCAGCAGCATTTTCTAGCATTTTCCATTTCTAGAAAAAATTGTAACTGCACATACCTCATAGCAGAGTAACCTGCACGCCATTCTCCCGCTGAAGTTACCTCTCTCCTCAGACTTATGTGAGAACAGCAATGGATCTTAGTTACAACCTGCTAAGATCATAGCAAACTCAGGCAGATTCTTCTTCTATTTACTGCCTGGGATAAAATAGTACAACTCCGGTACCATTTAAAATAACAAACTTTTGATTGAAGATAAAAAACTAACTATATTTCACCACTCTCTCTTACTACCTCCATGCGTGTTGAGAGTTGCAAGAGAATGACTGGGTATGGCAGTTAGGGGAGGAGCTATATAACAGCTCTGCTGTGGGTGTCCTCTTGCAACTTCCTGTTGGGAATGAGAATATCCCACAAGTAATGGATGATCCGTGGACTGGATACACCTTACAAGAGAAAGCTTTTTTTTCTTTGAATTAAAATATATATATATATATATATATATATATATAGTATGTGTGCATGCATATATACATATGCATTATATGGTATATATGTATATGTATATATATATATATATATATATATATTTATATGTGTGTGTGTGTGTGTGTATGTATATATATATATATATATATATATATATATATATATACATGTATATAAGTGTAAACATGTGCATTTATGTATGTGTGCATTTAATATTTATGTGCACACATACATACACACATAAATACACATGTATACACTTATATACATATACATAAACACGTTAGAGCCCTTACTATTTAAATAACTTTAAACATGCTATATCATTTTTATTAATTTTGAATGTGTTATAATGTGTTCTGAAAAGAAACAATTTATATGCCAATGTTCCTCACATAGAATTGTTTTTTTAATTTCTATTTAAAAATAATTTTATATATCTGTATATACTATATATATACTGTGTATATATATATATATATATATATATATATATATATATATATATATATATATATATATGTATATTCATATACATATATAGATAAATATTTTACAAAAAAATATACAGAGATATATATAGAAATATATATTTTAAAATAAAAAGAAAATTTTCCTCTATGTGACTGTAAAGTATTCAGAATTCACTTCAGGTTTAGATCAGTTGATATATATAAAACAGGGTTTCTTATTAGCCTGCTCGCTAGCCTGGCCACATTACTTGTAATCTGGCCCATTGTTTTTAGAAAAACAGATGTTCTTTTAACAAAATATATATTGCCATATGCTTGATGATTTTCCACCAATAGGGAGCTGTTGATATTTGCCAGTGAGCTATTTGTCCCAAGGCTTATCCAAATCACAGAGACTGCTTCCATAGTCCATATTGAAGTGGACCGCCAAGATTAATAATACTGTATCTCCACCAAGATAAACGCTCAAAAATCAGCATACCTTGGAGAGACCCACAGCTTTCATAGTCCAGAATAAAGTGGACCGCCAAGACTAACGAGATTTTATCTCCACCAAGACAACTTCGCTCAAAGACCGGCATAAGTGCCTTGGAGAAACCCACAGATCAGAAACCTCTGATTTACCCGTGGTGAATACAGACATCTACAATCAAACCAGACCGGAGAACCCGCTCAGTACATTCAGCAGTGATTTTAAAAAAACAACCGGCAAACTGACCAATCAACAGAGACAGGCTGACAAAGACGCGCACAATTGATAATAACCGCCGAAGCAGCAGCTGCAGCCTAAGTCCCCGCCAGCCACACAGAGTGTACTTCAAGTGCACAGAAAAGTGGACCGCAAAGCTTCTTTTACAGAAACAAACTCCAGAGAGGAAACCAGTAAGATAGATGAGACCAACGTTTTAAAAAACACGGACGGAACACCAAATAGGATCCAACTCAAGTGAGTAGACACAGAATACTGCCTAAAGGATCTAAACACCAAATATCAAATAAGGTCAGAAACATCCGCCACTTTGCTCGCTAAAACAGACTTCCTTGGGACACAGGTAGCACAACCTTTTTATGGTCATTTCACTAAGACTTTCAATTCCAAACTATTGTATCGGATTTGTTATGATTACTGTTCCGTCTTACTGTATCTTACCAACTGCTACAAATATTTCTATAGCATACATTATTGTATAACCAGCAGAATTTGATTGCCTAATGCTAATATATACACTGCCATTACAAATAATTCTATTTGGGTTAATACTCATTGTGGATACTACTGTCTACCTATAAGTAATCCATATTTAAGAATATCTCATTCTACTTCAAAAGTCTAGAAAGTCGAATCCATAAAAATTATTTTAACTAGAGCTTTATTTTGGATTTTACTATCTCCATTGTTTTTTATATAGAAAATCACGCTAAAGAAAATAGGATTTTTATGGTTGGCCAACCAGTGATATTTACACAATCTGTTCTTTGTATCTTGCTATTAAGATTGTATTTCCAAATATTATTTTTTTTTTTTTTTTTTTTTTTTTTTTTTTTTAAATCAAAGTTTTTTATTTAAGGTATTTAACAATACAAACTGTATGTCAGTACAACAGGCGCATCAACTCTATGACATAAAAAAGAGAAAACAATAAAGAAAAACAACACTCCTCTGTATACAATACACCTCAGAGATAATTCACCTAAATTTCAAGGCAACATTTCAGAAAATAGATAAACATACATAATATATCATAACATATATGAGGGCTACAATAGTCATTACTAATACAAGAGTGATGGGCCAGTTTGATACCTTAAACTTTTTGTATATTTTCAGATTTACTGATGTACCTCTTTACAAGAAAAGACTGCCTATTAGAGAGATAATTTAAACTGAAATATTTAGAATAGTGGCAAATAATATGGTAGGTACAATACTTTATAATCATGCAACAAACTGCCTAAATGAAAGGTGGCGGATTAATACCGCAAAAATAAATTCACCATATTGGGTGAATAAATAATATCCCATGCAAATAATATAACAAAATTGAACTAGAAAGTAGGTACTAGCATAATACATTTTAGGTGATTTAAAAAGATAGCCCCCTTCAGTAGCTCTCACTCTTTGCAAGGTGGGGTTTATAAAACTTGAGGCAACAGGGGATAAGATTAAATATGGTACCATATAGTAGATATTATCGTGGCTAAAGAATGACTGGCATCAAAATAAACATAAATACTTTTAGGGAGGGGGAACATTCTCTTATTTAAATAAAAATGAATTACACAACTAGTGTGGGCTGTAAGGGCTCTTGCATGGATCCCCTGAATATGTGGGCCCATCATATAGAGAACTTTGAAGACATATCTTATTTGTATAGCATTTGCTAATCTCATCTGAATGGGTACATAAATACAAAACCCATGTTGGTCAGAATAATTGAAAATAATTGTTTGGGCCCTCAACTACACCTCAGACTAGAGAGTCGTCATTAACAAATTGAGAGCAATACAGTCAAACCGCCAATATGACCAAGGTTATATAAAGCAAAATCCTAGATAATGCAATCTCCTGTAACACTTTTCTAAATAAAAGATATCTCCAACTAAGCCAGTTGCGGGGGCTCAGTCATCCAGTCTCATAATTAGGAAGTCATCAATATCTTTTGGGGGTCTGTCAAGCATAATGATTCCATCTGTACCAGGACAAAGTTATCCGATCCCCCTCCTGACGTTGCTAATCTTATTACCCATGTAGTTTGAGCTCCAAATGGAGGACAAGATGAGCGAGTGTAGGCAGATGGGCTCTTCAGATTGCGACTGAGGCACCGGGGTTGAAAATTGTAGGTAAGTATGAAGGCTCAAGATCGCATCGGTCACTGATAGTGAATGGCCCACATGAAAATGCAGGTCTCCGGTCAGCAACGGAACATCGGGTAACATTGCACAGTATATCGGATGGTCGGCCGCACCCATCCGCACTAGTTTCTGCTTTCCCTTGATTCCGCTCCCAATCCCGGAGAGAATATAGGTAGGTAAGTCCAGTCTGTTGCGGTGCCATAAGCCAGCTTCCTGCAACTTTATGTTTGGAGCCCTCTGTGGAACTAAGTTGATAGGAGTATTCTCTACTATACTGAGAGAAGGCTGCGGTTGGCTATGCTGCAAGTCAAGCTCCTTTGCAGTCGCCATTAACAAATTAGTCTCCTGCTTCTTTTGAGGGCGGGCTTTTACAAGTTGTATTAGGTGGGTAAAATTAGCGTCTATTTTTTATATTTTCAGATTTACTGATGTACCTCTTTACAAGAATAGACTGCCTATTAGAGAGATAATTTAAACTGAAATATTTAGAATAGTGGCAAATAATATGGTAGGTACAATACTTTATAATCATGCAACAAACTGCCTAAATGAAAGGTGGCGGATTAATACCGCAAAAATAAATTCACCATATTGGGTGAATAAATAATATCCCATGCAAATAATATAACAAAATTGAACTAGAAAGTAGGTACTAGCATAATACATTTTAGGTGATTTAAAAAGATAGCCCCCTTCAGTAGCTCTCACTCTTTGCAAGGTGGGGTTTATAAAACTTGAGGCAACAGGGGATAAGATTAAATATGGTACCATATAGTAGATATTATCGTGGCTAAAGAATGACTGGCATCAAAATAAACATAAATACTTTTAGGGAGGGGGAACATTCTCTTATTTAAATAAAAATGAATTACACAACTAGTGTGGGCTGTAAGGGCTCTTGCATGGATCCCCTGAATATGTGGGCCCATCATATAGAGAACTTTGAAGACATATCTTATTTGTATAGCATTTGCTAATCTCATCTGAATGGGTACATAAATACAAAACCCATGTTGGTCAGAATAATTGAAAATAATTGTTTGGGCCCTCAACTACACCTCAGACTAGAGAGTCGTCATTAACAAATTGAGAGCAATACAGCCAAACCGCCAATATGACCAAGGTTATATAAAGCAAAATCCTAGATAATGCAATCTCCTGTAACACTTTTCTAAATAAAAGATATCTCCAACTAAGCCAGTTGCGGGGGCTCAGTCATCCAGTCTCATAATTAGGAAGTCATCAATATCTTTTGGGGGTCTGTCAAGCATAATGATTCCATCTGTACCAGGACAAAGTTATCCGATCCCCCTCCTGACGTTGCTAATCTTATTACCCATGTAGTTTGAGCTCCAAATGGAGGACAAGATGAGCGAGTGTAGGCAGATGGGCTCTTCAGATTGCGACTGAGGCACCGGGGTTGAAAATTGTAGGTAAGTATGAAGGCTCAAGATCGCATCGGTCACTGATAGTGAATGGCCCACATGAAAATGCAGGTCTCCGGTCAGCAACGGAACATCGGGTAACATT
This sequence comes from Bombina bombina, assembly GCF_027579735.1. NCBI lineage: Eukaryota > Metazoa > Chordata > Amphibia > Anura > Bombinatoridae > Bombina > Bombina bombina. The sequence goes on along the minus strand of NC_069503.1, from coordinate 926,453,048 downwards.
GCACAGTATATCGGATGGTCGGCCGCACCCATCCGCACTAGTTTCTGCTTTCCCTTGATTCCGCTCCCAATCCCAGAGATAATATAGGTAGGTAAGTCCAGTCTGTTGCGGTGCCATAGGCCAGCTTCCTGCAACTTTATGTTTGGAGCCCTCTGTGGAACTAGGTTGATAGGAGTATTCTCTACTATACTGAGAGAAGGCTGCGGTTGGCTATGCTGCAAGTCAAGCTCCTTTGCAGTCGCCATTAACAAATTAGTCTCCTGCTTCTTTTGAGGGCGGGCTTTTACAAGTTGTATTAGGTGGGTAAAATTAGCGTCTATTTTCTGATCTAGTGCAGCCAAAAGGGCTTGTAGCTCATTAGGCGATGTCACATCCATGTCTACAAAGAGCTGTACTCTCTAGTATTGGTAACGGGATATGTCTGCTTTACCCAGCAGACTGGGGGGGGGAATTCTGATGAAAAATAAAGGCCGCTGCTGTGCCCATCCAGACACCCTAAACGATGATTCTACATAAACGATCTGCATATATTGGATATCGATCAGTCCAGCTGTGCTTCAGGCTCCCAATTCTGTAAGAAGAAACTCCGGTCCTCTAGTTGGTGAACAAATAAACAACATATTCTTTTTAAGAGGCCCGGAGCTCCTGCATTTTGCATCTGGATATGGCGGCTGCTAAGTCACGCCCCCTACATAAAAAACACCATACTAAGTGCTGAGACTGTAGCAGCTTATTCCATACAACAGTAACTACATGTCTGCAGCGATCTAATTGCACTGTCTTCCCAAATATTATTTTTTATGATCTTTTAATCATCTTAATAAATTTTCCTTATTTATCTTGAATTTTACAGTGTAACTTGATATCTTTCCTTATCGGGTAATTAAGCACAAGCGCTTAAGAGTCTTATCCATCCCAAAAATTGCTTACACTTTGAAGTTTTGAGATTACTTCATTAGACTCAATAGTTTTTACCCCCACAGTGCATCGTTTATTAACCTAGTAACTATTTATCCCAAGGACCAGCAGTGAACAAATAAGCACTTCTGGTTTCAGCTTTGATCAACTATTTCTTATTTTCCTTGTAAGTCACACAATGATGGTATGGATTTTATCAATGTATTCAAACCCATTGTGGGAATACATATGTAGTTTACGGAATGTAATTACTTCCAACATTTGTGGCTAGGTATTAGGAATTCAGGAGATTGAAGGAAGGGCAAAAACATTTTTGGAGAGGACGGAGTCAAAGGTGGATAGTTGATAGGGTCATGTGTGTGTGTGTGGCAGTTCATGGTAATTTCTAGGTGGTCTATGGGTGGGGTATAAGGAAATTCTGCTAATTGGAACATATGGCTATTTTAGAGGGACAGCGGAACAGACATCAAAATTAGGGATTATCCCTTTCAAATAGGGACAGTTTGGAGGTTTGCTTCCCATGTAGTAAATATAACAGTGCTCTTGTTGTAAAATCTTGTGTAGAATGCCTTTGTTAATTATATTTAAGCTATTTCTATATCCTGCATGTCTCTGTTCTCAACACTCTCTGAGGAAAATTTTGCAGTGATTTGCTTGTTCAACATGTACTATTATAGGCAATTAATACCATTTTTTTTTTCTCAGGTCTATTTTATGTATACCATTGCCAACTAAATGAATCTTCTCATGCATCCCTAAATAAATCTGTCGGCTATAGATCGTTTTTGTGCTGCTCCTTAGTAGTGAGAATGTAAGATATGAAGATACTTTCAGTAATGATGGTGTCTATGTAAGTGTTCCGTGTGAGGAATCTGAAATGAATTGCATTGCAGCACACACAAACTCATTTCCACGGATTAGATTGCAAAGCTTTTAGCTCAGGAAACAAAAAAACTTGGCTTTGGTACAGATACCTTTGAGAATATCTGATTCACTGTACCCAAGGCACTAGCAATACTTGCTAAATTATTTTCCTCAAGCTACTCTGATATAAATGCTGTGTTCTTCACCTTAATATTGGTGGTTTAAAATGTATTAAAGGTCTGCATTGCAATAAAAGGCTTATACTGCGTATCTTACTCAAAAAAACATTTCTGGGCAAAAAACAGTTGTTGTTCAATACTCTTCATAACACAAAACCCTTTTTCTATTTGTTAACTGATGTTGATTATAATAAAGATATTATTTCTAATTATATTTCATATAATCTGACTGTAATCTCTGCCCTCTGCACAGCTTACTAGGAACTCGCAACCCTAGTGCATAAGAAATTCCTATTTCCTATTCTTTTGGAGGAACAATTACACCTTTGAAAGGAAATTAAACAATAAAGAAAACAATATAGTGTTATACTTACCATATTATGGTTGTATTTCCAGAACCAAAAAAAAAAAAATTAACATAAACACAGTTTGAAAGAAAACTACAACAAAAAACTTCTATCAATGAGTTGAGCCAGACTGCCAAAAGACTGCTAAGTAAGGCTGCCTAAAGATACAATTACCTGAGCTAGGCTGCCTAAGGGTACAATGACCTAAGTCAGGCTGCCTAAGGATACAATGAGCTGAGCCAGGCTGCCTAAGGATACAATGAGCTGACTCAGGCTGCCTAAGGATACAACAAACTGAATCAGGCTTCCTAAGGATACAATGAGCTGAGCCAGGCTGCCTAATGATACTATGAGCTGAGCCAGGCTGCCTAACAATACAATGAGCTGAGCAAGGCTGCCTAAGGATACAATGAGCTGAGCCAGGCTGCCTAAGGGTAGAATGAGCTGAGCCAGGCTGCCTAAGGGTTCAATGAGCTGAGCCAGGCTGCCTAAGCATACAATGAGTTGAGCCAGGCTGCCTAAGGATACAATGAGCTGAGCCAGGCTGCCTAAGGATACAATGAGAGTCAGGCTGCCTAAGGATACAATGAGCTGAGCCAGGCTGCCTAACGATACAATGAGCTTAGCCAGGCTGCCTAAGGATACAATGAACTGAGTCAGGCTGCCTAAGGATACAATGAGCTGAGCCAGGCTGCCTAACGATACTATGAGCTGAGCAAGGCTGCCTAAGGATACAATGAGCTGAGCCAGGCTGCCTAAGGATACAATGAGCTGAGCCAGGCTGCCTAACAATACAATGAGTTGAGCCATGCTGTCTAAGGATACAATGAGCTGAGCCAGGCTGCCTAAGGATACAATGAATTGAGCCAGGCTGCCTAAGGATATAATGAGCTGAGTAAGGCTGCCTAAGGATACAATGAGCTGAGTCAGGCTGCCTAAGGATACAATGAGCTGAGCCAGGCAGCCTAGAGATACAATGAGCTGAGCTAGGCTGCCTAAGGGTACAATGACCTAAGTCAGGCTGCCTAAGGATACAATGAGCTGAGCCAGGCTGCCTAAGGATACAATGAGCTGACTCAGGCTGCCTAAGGATACAACAAACTGAATCAGGCTTCCTAAGGATACAATGAGCTGAGCCAGGCTGCCTAATGATACTATGATCTGAGCCAGGCTGCCTAACAATACAATGAGCTGAGCAAGGCTGCCTAAGGATACAATGAGCTGAGCCAGGCTGCCTAAGGGTAGAATGAGCTGAGCCAGGCTGCCTAAGGGTACAATGAGCTGAGCCAGGCTGCCTAAGGATACAATGAGTTGAGCCAGGCTGCCTAAGGATAAAATGAGCTGAGCCCGGCTGCCTAAGGATACAATGAGAGTCAGGCTGCCTAAGGATACAATGAGCTGAGCCAGGCTGCCTAACGATACAATGAGCTGAGCCAGGCTGCCTAAGGATACAATGAACTGAGTCAGGCTGCCTAAGGATACAATGAGCTGAGCCAGGCTGCCTAACGATACTATGAGCTGAGCAAGGCTGCCTAAGGATACAATGAGCTGAGCCAGGCTGCCTAAGGATACAATGAGCTGAGCCAGGCTGCCTAACAATACAATGAGTTGAGCCATGCTGCCTAAGGATACAATGAGCTGAGCCAGGCTGCCTAAGGATACAATGAATTGAGCCAGGCTGCCTAAGGATATAATGAGCTGAGTAAGGCTGCCTAAGGATACAATGAGCTGAGTCAGGGTGCCTAAGGATACAATGAGCTGAGCCAGGCAGCCTAGAGATACAATGAGCTGAGCCAGGCTGCCTAAGGATACAATGAGCTGAGCCAGGCTGCCTAAGGATACAATGAGCTGAGTCAGGCTGCCTAAGGATACAATGAGCTGAGTAAGGCTGCCTAAGGATACAATGAGCTGAGCCAGGCTGCCTAAGGATACAATGAGCTGACCCAGGCTGCCTAAGGATACAATAACCTGAGTCAGGCTGCCTATGGATACAATGAACTGAGTCAGGCGGCCTAAGGATACAATGAGCTGAGCCAGGCTGCCTAATAATACTATGAGCTGAGCCAGGCTACCTAACAATACAATGAGCTGAGCAAGGCTGCCTAAGGATACAATGAGCTGAGCCAGGCTGCCTAACAATACAATGAGTTGAGCCAGGCTGCCTAACGATACAATGAGCTGAGTCAGGCAGCCTAAGGATACAATGAGCTGAGTCAAGCTGCCTAAGGATACAATGAACTGAGTCAGGCTGCCTAAGGATACAAATGAGCTGAGCCAGGCTGCCTAAGGATACAATGAGCTGAGCCAGACTGCCTAAGGATACAATAAGCTGAGTCAGGCTGCCTAAGGATACAATGAACTGAGTCAGGCTGCCTAAGGATACAATGAGTTGAGCCAGCCTGCCTAACGATACAATGAGATGAGCCAGGCTGCCTTACGATACAATGAGCTGAGCAAGGCTGACTAAGGATACAATGAGCTGAGCCAGGCTGCCTAAGGATACAATGAGCTGAGCCAGGCTGCCTAACGATACAATGAATTGAGCCAGGCTGCCTAAGGATACAATGACCTGAGTCAGGCTGCCTAAGGATACAATGAACTGAGTCAGGCTGCCTAAGGATACAATGACCTGAGCAAGGCTGCCTAATGATACAATGAGCTGAGCCAGGCTGCCTAAGTATACAATGAGCTGAGTCAGGCTGCCTAAGGATACAATGAGCTGAGCCAGGCGGCCTAAGGATACAATGAGCTGAGCCAGGCTGCCTAATGATACTATGAGCTGAGCCAGGCTGTCTAACGATACAATAAGCTGAGCCAGACTGCCTAACAATACTATGAGCTGAGCCAGGCTGCCTAACGATACAATGAGCTGAGCAAGGCTGCCTAAGGATACAATGAGCTGAGCCAGGCTGCTTAAGGATACAATGACCTGAGCTAGGCTGCCTAAGGGTACAATGACCTAAGTCAGGGTGCCGATGGATACAATGAATTGAGCCAGGCTGCCTAAGGATACAATGAGCTGAGTAAGGCTGCCTAAGGATACAATGAGCTGAGCCAGGCTGCCTAAGGATACAATGAGCTGAGCCAGGCTGCCTAAGGATACAATGAGCTGAGCCAGGCTGCCTTAGGATACAATGAGCTGAGCCAGGCTGCCTAAGGATATAATGAGCTGAACCAGGTTGCCTAAGGATACATTGAGCTGAGTCAGGCTGCCTAAGGATACAATGAGCTGAGCCAGGCTGCCTTAAGATACAATGAACTGAGTCAGGCTGTCTGAAGATACAATGAACTGATTCAGGCTGTCTAAAGATACAATGAACTGATTCAGGCTGTCTAAAGATACAATGAACTGATTCAGGCTGCCTAAGGATACAATGAGCTGAGTCAGGCTGCCTAAGGGTACAATGAGCTGAGTCAGGCTGCCTAAGGATACAATGAGCTGAGCCAGGCTGCCTAAGGATACAATAACCTGAGTCAGGCTGCCTATGGATACAATGAATTGAGTCAGGCGGCCTAAGGATACAATGAGCTGAGCCAGGCTGCCTAATAATACTATGAGCTGAGCCAGGCTACCTAACAATACAATGAGCTGAGCAAGGCTGCCTAAGGATACAATGAGCTGAGACAGGCTGCCTAAGGATACAATGAGCTGAGCCAGGCTGCCTAACAATACAATGAGTTGAGCCAGGCTGCCTAAGGATACAATGAGCTGAGTCAGGCAGCCTAAGGATACAATGAGCTGAGTCAGGCTGCCTAAGGATACAATGAACTGAGTCAGGCTGCCTAAGGATACAATGAGCTGAGCCAGCCTGCCTAACTATACAATGAGCTGGGCCAGGCTGCCTAAGGATACAATGAGCTGAGCCAGACTGCCTAAGGATACAATAAGCTGAGTCAGGCTGCCTAAGGATACAGTGAACTGAGTCAGGCTGCCTAAGGATACAATGAGTTGAGCCAGCCTGCCTAACGATACAATGAGCTGAGCCAGGCTGCCTAACGATACAATGAGCTGAGCAAGGCTGACTAAGGATACAATGAGCTGAGCCAGGCTGCCTAAGGATACAATGAGCTGAGCCAGGCTGCCTAACGATACAATGAATTGAGCCAGGCTGCCTAAGGATACAATGACCTGAGTCAGGCTGCCTAAGGATACAATGAACTGAGTCAGGCTGCCTAAGGATACAATGACCTGAGCAAGGCTGCCTAACGATACAATGAGCTGAGCCAGGCTGCCTAAGTATACAATGAGCTGAGCCAGGCTGCCTAAGGATACAATGAGCTGAGCCAGGCGGGCTAAGGATACAATGAGCTGAGCCAGGCTGCCTAATGATACTATGAGCTGAGCCAGGCTGCCTATTGATACAATAAGCTGAGCCAGACTGCCTAACAATACTATGAGCTGAGCCAGGCTGCCTAACGATACAATGAGCTGAGCAAGGCTGCCTAAGGATACAATGAGCTGAGCCAGGCTGCTTAAGGATACAATGACCTGAGCTAGGCTGCCTAAGGGTACAATGACCTAAGTCAGGGTGCTGAAGGATACAATGAGTTGAGCCAGGCTGCCTAAGGATACAATGAGCTGAGTAAGGCTGCTTAAGGATACAATGAGCTGAGCCAGGCTGCCTAAGGATACAATGAGCTGAGCCAGGCTGCCTAAGGATACAATGAGCTGAGCCAGGCTGCCTTAGGATACAATGAACTGAGCCAGGCTGCCTAATGATATAATGAGCTGAACCAGGTTGCCTAAGGATACATTGAGCTGAGTCAGGCTGCCTAAGGATACAATGAGCTGAGCCAGGCTGTCTTAAGATACAATGAACTGAGTCAGGCTGTCTAAAGATACAATGAACTGATTCAGGCTGTCTAAAGATACAATGAACTGATTCATGCTGTCTAAAGATACAATGAACTGAGTCAGGCTGTCTAAAGATACAATGAACTGAGTCAGGCTGTCTAAAGATACAATGAACTGAGTCAGGCTGTAACTATGCTTTCATCTTAAAGCCGGTGTCCTGACGAAAAAAGCTACCTTGTCAAATATTCTATGTTATGTGCAAATTTACTGTGCAAACAAAAGGCGGCCTAAGGATACAATGAGCTGAGCCAGGCTGCCTAATAATACTATGAGCTGAGCCAGGCTACCTAACAATACAATGAGCTGAGCAAGGCTGCCTAAGGATACAATGAGCTGAGTCAGGCTGCCTAAGGATACAATGAGCTGAGCCAGGCTGCCTAATGATACAATGAGTTGAGCCAGGCTGCCTAAGGATACAATGAGCTGAGTCAGGCAGCCTAAGGATACAATGAGCTGAGTCAAGCTGCCTAAGGATACAATGAACTGAGTCAGGCTGCCTAAGGATACAATGAGCTGAGCCAGCCTGCCTAACTATACAATGAGCTGAGCCAGGATACATTGAGCTGAGTCAGGCTGCCTAAGGATACAATGAGCTGAGCCAGCCTGCCTAACTATACAATGAGCTGAGCCAGGATACAATGAGCTGAGCCAGGCTGCCTTAAGATACAATGAACTGAGTCAGGCTGTCTTAAGATACAATGAACTGAGTCAGGCTGTCTAAAGATACAATGAACTGAGTCAGGCTGTAACTATGCTCTCATCTTAAAGCCGGTGTCCTGACGAAAAAAGCTACCTTGTCAAATATTCTATGTTATGTGCAAATTTACTGTGCAAACAAAAGGCGGCCTAAGGATACAATGAGCTGAGCCAGGCTGCCTAATAATACATCATCAAAAAGAAGAGACTGTGTTCAGAATCAAATAATCCCCTGGTGCTTAAAAACGTATATCAAAGCACCTAGTCGTGGGGAAGTTCTCGGTCCCAATTAACTGTGTATTTGTAAAGAACCAAAAAAAAGTCAATATAAAAAGTCACTGGGGTAGGAACAGAGTCCGTTGTGCCTTATGGACAAGGTATGAAATGAAATGAAAGTAAAGTTCCACAGTTTCCAGGTGTCTCAAAAGCCTAATAGTCACGGGTGGCAGTGTTAAATCACAGTATTGCGTCTTCGATCAATTCTTACCCTCCAATCCGATGGTGGGGTGCCTGGGAACACTCCTGTACTTCTCCTCGAGTGGACGATGAACCCTTTCGGGGGGGTGCAGTCTGTGTTTCCCTTCTCGGCGTATCAGTGGATCCAACGCAAGGACGTTTCCTCAGTACCTAACCCGTGACGTTGCAAGGCTGGACCAAGTGGTGAAAGGCAAGTAATAACGGCTCTGTAACCCGGAGGTGGCTTGTGCTGGTATGTGGTGCTTAAAGCGGTAAACCCAGCCGCTTGGACTTTATGCCTAATAATACTATGAGCTGAGCCAGGCTACCTAACAATACAATGAGCTGAGCAAGGCTGCCTAAGGATACAATGACCTGAGCTAGGCTGCCTAAGGGTACAATGACCTAAGTCAGGGTGCTGAAGGATACAATGAGTTGAGCCAGGCTGCCTAAGGATACAATGAGCTGAGTAAGGCTGCTTAAGGATACAATGAGCTGAGCCAGGCTGCCTAATTATACAATGAGCTGAGCCAGGCTGCCTAAGGATACAATGAGCTGAGCCAGGCTGCCTTAGGATACAATGAACTGAGCCAGGCTGCCTAAGGATATAATGAGCTGAACCAGGTTGCCTAAGGATACATTGAGCTGAGTCAGGCTGCCTAAGGATACAATGAGCTGAGCCAGGCTGCCTTAAGATACAATGAACTGAGTCAGGCTGTCTAAAGATACAATGAACTGATTCAGGCTGTCTAAAGATACAATGAACTGATTCATGCTGTCTAAAGATACAATGAACTGAGTCAGGCTGTCTAAAGATACAATGAACTGAGTCAGGCTGTCTAAAGATACAATGAACTGAGTCAGGCTGTAACTATGCTCTCATCTTAAAGCCGGTGTCCTGACGAAAAAAGCTACCTTGTCAAATATTCTATGTTATGTGCAAATTTACTGTGCAAACAAAAGGCGGCCTAAGGATACAATGAGCTGAGCCAGGCTGCCTAATAATACTATGAGCTGAGCCAGGCTACCTAACAATACAATGAGCTGAGCAAGGCTGCCTAAGGATACAATGAGCTGAGACAGGCTGCCTAAGGATACAATGAGCTGAGCCAGGCTGCCTAATGATACAATGAGTTGAGCCAGGCTGCCTAAGGATACAATGAGCTGAGTCAGGCAGCCTAAGGATACAATGAGCTGAGTCAAGCTGCCTAAGGATACAATGAACTGAGTCAGGCTGCCTAAGGATACAATGAGCTGAGCCAGCCTGCCTAACTATACAATGAGCTGAGCCAGGATACATTGAGCTGAGTCAGGCTGCCTAAGGATACAATGAGCTGAGCCAGCCTGCCTAACTATACAATGAGCTGAGCCAGGATACATTGAGCTGAGTCAGGCTGCCTAAGGATACAATGAGCTGAGCCAGGCTGCCTTAAGATACAATGAACTGAGTCAGGCTGTCTTAAGATACAATGAACTGAGTCAGGCTGTCTAAAGATACAATGAACTGATTCAGGCTGTCTAAAGATACAATGAACTGAGTCAGGCTGTCTAAAGATACAATGAACTGAGTCAGGCTGTCTAAAGATACAATGAATTGAGCCCGGCTGCCAAGTCTGTAACTATGCTCTCATCTTAAAGCCGGTGTCCTGACGAAAAAAGCTACCTTGTCAAATATTCTATGTTATGTGCAAATTTACTGTGCAAACAAAAGTTTTAATGTCAATAGACCCTTTTCACAAACGAGCATTAAACAGCCCTGGCTAACAGAATTAGAAAACACACTGGGGCATATATATCAAGGTCTGGGGGACCTGATCCGACACTGTGGATCAGGTCTGCCAGACCTCGCTGAATTCGGCGAGCAATACGCTAGCCGTATTCAGCATTGCACCAGCAGCTCACAAGAGCTGCTGGTGCAACGCCACCCCCTGCAGACTCGCGGCCAATGGGCCACCAGCAGGAGGGTGTCAATCAACCCGATCGTACTCGATCAGGTTGTATTGTGGCAATGTCTGTCTGCCTGCTCAGAGCAGGCGGACAGGTTATGGAGCAGCAGTCTTTGTGACCGCTGCTTCATAACTGCTGTTTCTGGCGAGTCTGAAGACTCGCCAGAAACAGGGGCCATCAAGCTTCATACGGAGCTTGTTAAATAGAGCCCACTGTCTGAATTAGCTACTGGCAGTTTAAAGTATGCATGCACATGGAGATCACCGTTTTAAGATTTAAAAGGAGACTCATTTTCATCTCTGTCAAGATTAGCTACCCACGCCTGTGCAAATGTTTATAATTGCATAATTGGATTCCAAAGATTCTTTTGAATCATCTGTAGAATGCAATTACATAATTGTAAGCATGCGCATGTCGAGGTAGCTAATCTTGACAAGGTAGCTTTTTTTGATAGAACACCGGCGCCCATGGGGCAGGCAACATTATACATCACAGTCTGTTTGCACATGGGAACTGGCTGAAAAAAGTAGTGCATTCTTCTTTACTTGCCATATTTTATTTGTGCCATAAAAATAAAAAAAACACTTGATAGAATTTTTATGTCAGATCTGCATATACAATAGCACTTGCTATTGATTTTTAATTGTTATTGTTAAATGTCCCTTTATGCACAATTCCCATATTCCTTCAATCCCCAAAACAATGAATGACACACTTTATGAAAGCTTTTAATAGTAAACTCTATTCTCACACAAATCTCTGGTGAAAAGCATTTGTCAGTCCCAATTTATATGGTGATTATTTAGCACGTGAGAAAAAGATGAGTTATGGGCTTGCCCTGCAGCAAATGTGCTTATGGATAAGAAAAAAAACCCATAATTTAAGTGTTCATATATGACTACATTCATATTGTTTGCTGCAGGGGATTTTAATATCTCACAAACAAAGTAAAAAATACAGCTGGTGTCAGCAATGTAAGTGTCCCTCTGTGGCCTCTTGAATTATGAAGAAGTGGGAAATAAAGGAAAAGGTAACATATCTACAGTTTTAAGAGAGGGCTTGAGAATAAGCTCTGTATTATTGTATTAAAGGGACATTGAACTAATTACTGTCATGCATATGGAAGAGCACTAAACATGCTAAATATATATATATATATATATATATATATATATATATATATATATATATATATATATATATATATATATATATATACTGGTACACTTGGTGGATTAGTAGACACTGGCACAAGCAAACATCAAAATGATTTATTTTTCAGAACATTGACATCCATTTTTTTCCCAAAAACCTATACTACAAAGTAACAGGTCTTCTTTTTGATGCAACAAAGAAAAAATAATATATTTTTAACTTCACTTCAATTATATCAAAATTAGTAACTGGTGGTCATCTAGCATTAATGTGAGTTTAGTAGCATTGGCTTTATACAATATAATATTGCTTTATTAAAGGGACTCTTCACTGTAAAATAATTTTTCCCTGAATGTGTTCCCAATAATTTGTTATACCAGCTGTAGTGTATAAAATGTATGAGATGGTGCTCATTTATGATTCTTTTTAGATTTGCTCTTTGAAACCACAGCCCATCAAAATAGGCTAAGCTTGCAGACAGATCAGATCTCGTTATCTTATCACTCAAATGCTTCCCTTTATTATCTCTGTCTCTGTACAATACTTAGAAAGAACAAATGAAAATGAACATTTTAGAGCTTTATCTCTTCCCCCTCCCACTGTAAGTGTAATTTCTTCTGCCGGCTGTGGTTACATAGTTTCTCAATAACCTATACCTATGTATAGAAACTTTCAGTATAGGTAGGGATACTACAGGCTAAATCAGCTATTTCAAATGACAATATAAAGGCTAAGGAGCTTTTTGTAAACAATTGAATACACCCCAGCAGGTAAAATAGATCATTGGGGACAAATTAAAGGTGAGAAAGTGTTTTTACCAAAGAGGTCAACAATGCTTTTACCATAGCAATGTGGTGCAGATTTCTGTTGCAGCTAAGGCAACATTACTTCATTATTAAAATGACATGGGCACAGTGTCTTTTTACTTTACACAGAGCAAGATTCATAATAATTTTCTTTTTTTAGAGATATAGCAAATTGTTAATTTCATATTTCAGCCTTATACCTAATTAAATTCTAACTATTCCTGTGTACTAAAAACTAGCTGTGTTAACAAAACAACTTGTTACTCTGCCCTTCTAATTACTTATAATTATACCAAATAAATATTTTAGCACTAGTGGGAATGTGGAATTGCATAAATAGATTTATTTGCCAAATGTTGCAGGTTGCAATTATAGTTTTTCTCTGTCTTAATTAAGTTAATGTGTCACATCTGAGAATAGATTGGGAGAAAGTGAAAATTCTGCCACTGAGAATTATCATTCATCAATGCTTTTGCTTATTGCTAAGAAATATGTAAACAGATGGTGTTCAGAACTGTCTTCACAGTGTTTTAATTTCCTTCAGTAACTATCTATTTCTGGAATTGATCAATATATGCTCCAGGTTTTATATACAAGTTTTATATACAAGCTTTATATAGAAGCTTTATTTACAAGTTTTATATACAAGTTTTATATACAAGCTTTATATACAAGTTTTATATACAAGCTTTATATAGAAGCTTTATTTACAAGTTTTATATACAAGCTTTATATACAAGTTTTATATACAAGCTTTATATAGAAGCTTTATTTACAAGTTTTATATACAAGTTTTAAATACAAGTTTTAAATACAAGCTAAAAATGCATTTTAATGTTGCAATTTCAGTTAACTTATTCAGAAGTAAATAAGCCAACAAACTTCTTGATTTTAATGTTTCTGTTTTGATTTATTTCTTACATGCACCAGGTACAACTTTCAAATGCATTACCATTATCAAATGTAGTTCATTCCCTTTTGTGTCTATTGTTGAAGGAGCAATGCCCTAAAATTGGGTGAGCCAATAACAAGAGACAAATGTGCAACCACCAATCACCAGTTAGCTCCAAGCAGTGCATTGCAGCTCCTTAGCTTATCTAGGTATGCTTTTCAACAAAGCATACAGAGTCAAAAAAGCAAATTAGATAATAGAAGTAAATTGGAAAGTTGCTTTAAATTGGATGCTTAATTGATAGCTTAATTTTGACTTTACTGTCCCTTTAAGTGTGATTAAGCAAGTGATGACACAGGGTTCTCCCTTGCCTAGAACAATGCCCAGTGTTGAAGTCGCTTCCACATTGATAGCGATGCCAGTGCTATTATAGACCCTATATCTCATTTCACTTACTGCTGATTTTAAAGAGCAGAGCCTGCTCTATCAAATGAGGGATACAATGTTTGAGACAGCTACAACCACTGGCAGGGAACATTAAGAAAAAGCAGAGCTCACTCCCACCCCTCTGCTCAAGCTACCCTGTGTGACCCATCTTGATGCTGGCTATTCTTAGTGAGGTTGGTAGCATGGCTGCTGATTGCCTGATGATAGAAAATTCAGATTTAAATAAAAGCATAAGCTGTGTCAGTGGCTGGGGTGAGACTAGATAGGTGTACAAACCAATAAGATATATGATGATTAAAGACCTGGGAATACCATTAAGATGCTAAATAAAACATAATAAGTAAAATAACATTTTAAGAAGCAGAATTTAGTGTCCTTTTGAGTTAATATGTACAACAAATGCATTAATCTAATGGGAAATAAAACAAATGCATATTTTACTTTGTGGAAATTCATTTCCTTGCTCCTTATCATCTACGTGTTTTTTTTTCTGCACATGACATAGTACTATAAGGTAAAAAATAAATATATATTTGTCCATCTCTATAGAATTCCCAAGCTCCGTAAATAATCTTGTGTCAAAACATTTGCAGCAATAGGTTATTTGAGCTGTGCAGCTAAAATATATCCTACTTCTTTGGTTAGCAGTTATAAACCTAAGGCCACAAATGTGTCCATAGGTCCATTTCAGTCCCTTAGCAATTCTGTTTAAGTCTGCTCTTGAAATCTTAAATCACTTTGCATTGCTGCGCTAGCTTTTTGCCAACTATAATCAATTTAGCATGAGCATCACTGAGAAAAGCACAGGCAAAAATAACATAAACGGCAGCAGTTTTTTTTGTTTTTTTTTAAATGTCATAATTGTAATTCTCTTGAGGTTATCTGAGGATATTCTAACAGCCTACATGTTTTATGAGCAGTAGTAATCTTTATTTAAACTTGAAATTAATCAGGATATTTTCTGTTACAATAAGGATCCTATTTTTCTATTTTTATTGTAGGGTAGATATGTTTGATGTATTGATTTTAAAAGCTGTATTATCTAAGGATAACATCACATATGGTTCTAAATGAGTGGAAAATCAGGGGAACTTTAAAAAGTGTTCTAAATGTAACATTCCCGGTAAAAAGTCACAAACAATCAGCCTTTTATTAAAACCATCACAAGGGTATCTTCAGATGCAGCTTCAGATTGTATTAAAATATAGCTCAACGCGTTTCAGCAAAACAAGCCTTTCTCAAGAGCATAAAATCAATATATGTCAAAGCAAGTTGGAGTAGCTGTACACAATATTTATAGCCCTCAGCTCTGCCTGCCTTTCTCAGACCGCACCCATTCACAGGTGTGCTGAGTCTGGCACACATCAGAGCTGTAACCTATCTCTATCCTGTTTTGTTAGGAGGTGTCAGGTGAAAATACAGATCATAAAATCAAATACAGTATGCCATTAAAAAACTAGTGTGCAAAAATATGCAGATAAATCTGAATCACTTTGCCTTTTGACACATTATAACAAAAGTGAGCCAGACTCAGCACACCTGTGAATGGGTGTGGTCTGAGAAAGGTAGGCAGAGCTGATGGCTATAAATATTGTGTACAGCATTTTGCTAGGCTACTCCAACTTACTTTAACTTATATTGATTTTATGCTCTTGAGAAAGGCTTGTTTTGCCAAAACGCGTTGAAGCTGCATCTGAAGATACCCTTGTGATGGTTTTTGTGACAGACCCTTCTGTCAGGACTGAAGGAGTTAACTGTGTTTAGCTTTAAGAAACTATTTTCTAAACACAAGTTGCTGGCTCCAGCTATAACTTAATTAGTGCTAAGCATTCTATTGTTTGATCACCTCCAGAGAGAAAACGCCTAAGTGATAAGAAGGGCCAAGAGTGTCTTGTGGTTGAAGTGTTTAAGTAATATAATTCTATTGTATCATGTCAAAGGGCTTGTTCCCTCCATGTAATGTACAACAGTCTTTCAACCCCCATCTGGGGGGGGGGGGGTCAGACCTGCATAAATACTAGGCATAGCCTTTTAATAAATGTCATTCTGTTTTAAACCTGAAATGTGGAGCTTGGTCTCATGTTTGAGGGGAAACTGATCGGGGTTGTGAATTGCTGATTGTCTATGCAGGACATTGTCATCTGGTATTAACCCTTGGTATCCTGTTGGTACCGTAACAGTTTTAATAAAAGGCTGATTTAAAAATAAAATCCTGTGAGTATGACCTGTTTGTGCGCCTACCGTTTATTTTGAAACGTGCTACACCATTGTGAGCTTTTTATCTTGGAGGTGAAAGAAGGAAGGTTTCACAGAGGAAAAGAGCAGCTTGCATCCCCTGAGGTGATAGAGCGCCACCACATTCAATATTTTTTGGGAGAACCGGGGCTGGAAGCGAGCATCTGAAAGGAAGTGCTAACATAGCTTCATACTTTACTGCTATTTACAAGTCACAAACAATATAACTGTGGCTCTGCTCCAATGACATTAAGTGCTTCATGCTCTGTTGGGTATAGGTACAAACAAGTACAGGTTGCTGATTTAAAGTTAAGTGCAATGAGAACAAGGACTCATTGTAATAGATTTATTAAAGATTGCTAGGATTGGGAACTGTAGCTGTGAAATATGTCAGGTTTGTTAGGTTTTTCCGGATTAGGGAAATATTACACTGAAAAGTCATAAAGGGGAAGAAAATGAAATACCTTTTGGCACACAGTAAATATTGGAGCTTTATATACTATAGAAGTTCATATTTACTTGTATTTACAGCATATTTAAATCCATAGTACCACACTTAGGTTATCTATTTACCATCACCAATAGGTTTGCCATGCCTTGGAACTTGATGAATTTCACCCAGAGTCTTTAGATTTAAGTAATAAGAACTAGTCCCTGGCATAGTTGTCTGTGTCTTTGGTGAAGGAGTGGTGCAGTGCTCTCCTTTACAGCATAGATTAGCACAATGCATGTACATTTTTTTCCTGATTGTCAAGAAATGAGAAAAGCAAAGTGGTCTCCTCCTCTATTGTTACAGAAAGGCACCATGCATGGTGCTTAAGAGGAAGCACTCTGTGCACAGGTAAACTAAAGCAGCAGACTAATGTGGGTATGGGGCTGACAGATGGGCTATAGAGAAAGAGGTATGATAGGTCTTCATTTCAGTTTGAATATTCAACTGGGTGGTTGGACATTTGGAGAGAAATGGGTTGGTGAAGGCTGGAGCCAGAGAGACTTTTAAGATGGACTGAGTATTTTGTAGCACTTCAACTTTTTTTCTTGTGAGTAGGTTTTTTATTGTGCATTTTCTTGCTTTAGTTAACAAATTACAGTTGAATTATTATTGCTGGACATACCAGTCAAGCCCTTGCCTTATGGCAACTGTTTATAGCAGAAAAATCCAAAATGGCGTCCAGTTTGGTACCTTGAAACGGATTCTGCTACAGTGAACAAAGGCTTGAAAACAGCTAGACATAAGGTTGGGCGCCATTTGTGTTTTGTCTATGGGGGTAGGGAAAGCTTAAAACATGTTTTGTTGCCAAGAAGAGCCTATCTCTAAGTAGAGGCAATAAGTAGACTGGCAACAAGAATATCTCCCTGGGGTGTCTGTCTCACACAGCAGTATGGGCTTGGATATTGGGTCTAAAAGGACAATGGGAGAATGTCCCTTTGAGTAGCAGAGGGAAGTGAATGCTCTTCAAAGATACCCTGGCTGTAACCCTCCTACTACCCCAGCAGCTTATCAATGTTCCCGGATAACAAATGAACAATTAAGAGACTGAAGGTTTAGTTTATTTGTTTTATTCCCATTTATTTTATACATGCAACTGTAATTGTGTTCCCTGCATTGTCTTCTTTTACCTATTAAACTCCTATTTAATAACTCTTCTTGGCTGGTTGATTGTAAACTCACGTGCTTAGAGAGACAGTTTATTATTTGACCTGATTTACACTATTAGCCCTTAAAACACCACACCCTAACATCCCAAACTTCCCACTACTTTATTAATCCCCTAATCCGCCACAACCCCCAGCAGAAAACACCCACTAAAATTTAAACCCCTAACCAGCTAATCCCTCTAACCTAACACCTCCTAAAATAACCCCCCAAAAATAACATTACCTCAAAAAAAACAACTTAACCTTACCTTTCATCAAATGAAAAAACACACCTAACCTTACCATGAAAAAAGCTACCATTACAGAAAAATACAAACAAATTACTATAAATAAGTTATGCATATTCTTAAACTAAAGCCCCACACCAAAATATAAAAAAAAACTATACTAACACAAAACTATAGCAATAGTCCTTAAAAGGGCTTTTTGTAGGGCATTGCCCTAAAGTGATTTAGTTTTTTTAAAAAAAAAAAAAAAAAAAAAACTACACCATTTTACAATTAACCCCCCACCCACTGAAAAAAATGCTATCTAACAAAAAGCTACCCTAAACATTGCACTGAAAAGGGCATTTGGCTGGACATTGCCTTTAAAAGGACATTTAACTATTTTGCTGCCCCCCAAAAAAACTAAAAAAAACAACACTCAAAACAATCTTATCACTAAACCCTAAATATAGTACTTACCAAAGCTGAATCCTGGCGGCGGCGCTCCATCTTCATCCAGGTGGTGCTCCATCTTCATCCCAGCAGTGGTCTTCTACCTTCATCCTTGCAGCGGTCTTCTATCTTCATCCATCTTTGGATCTTCCTTTGCCGATGTCCTCCTTACATGGTCACCTGCCGCACACTGAATTTTGAATGTGAGGTACCCCTTTATATAGGGGTACTCTTGCATTCTATTGGCTGAATTTCAAATTCTAATCAGCCAATTTCATATCGCCCACAGAACACCCATGTTCAGACCATTTTACGAAAAAATTACGCTGTGTATTTTTTACTTTTGAGTACAAATGGGTTTTTTTGCACATGTGTACGTAAATTATGATTTATGCTGTGCATAGTTAATACGATTTATTCATGGGTAATTTGCCTAGAAATGTGACATTTTTTATAAAATACAATTTTTTGTGAACAAATTTGTTACAAATTTTGATGCACCTTAACAATACATTTTTTTCCTGCGTATTTTTGCAGAAATGGTTCAATTATTTTTTTTTTAATTTTTAAAATGCAGATTTTATTGTGTACTTTTGTATTGTATGCATGTCCTTCCCCTACAAAAATGCAGTATATGCCCCTTAGTCAGACACCCGTTTTCAGAGTAAAATGTGGCTATATCATTCCTCCAGGAAAATAAAAGGACTGACGAGCATTCTTATAGAATTTCACGACCCCAGGGATCTTTTTAGAATCAGGGCCTTGATGAGGTGTTTTACCTGCTTTTCTGCAAGATAAATGACATTTATTTATCAACATTAAAGGGATACTAAACAATTTTTTTTCTTTCATGATTCAGATAGAGCATGCAATTTTAAGCAACTTTCTAATTTATCCCTATTATCAAATTTTCTTCGTTCTCTTGCTATCTTTATTTGAAAAAAAAGGCATCTAAGTTAAGGAGCCAGCCAATTATTGATTCAGGATGCTGGACAGCACTTGTTTATTGGTGGGTGCATTTAGCCACCAATCAGCAAGCACAACCCAGGTTGTGATCCAAAAATGGGCCGGCTTCTAAACTTACATTCTTGCTTTTCAAATAAAGATAGCAAGAAAATTAAGAAAATTTGATAATAGGAGTAAATTAGAAAGTTGCTTAAAATTGCATACTCTATCTGAATCATGAAATAATAAAATTTTGGTTCAGTGTCCCTTTAAGCAAAAAATTAATCGTCATTATAAAAATACTATAAATCAGTTTTTAAACCATGATTTTATTCAGTCTAAAGAGGGCTAATTATTATCACTGTATATTATTTTTAAATATGTAAAATCATATTTTAATTGTCCTCTTTATTAATCTGTTTGTAGTGTAACTAAAATATCCATTGTCTAATTGCATAAGGGCTCTTAAATTTGTATATTCGTTTTACATTTCTATTCTTCTACAGTTTGTCATCCATATAAAACAAAGTGGTCTTGATAATTTATATCTCAAACCCATAGCACACCTTTTATAACTAAAAATTTACTATTCAATTTTTTTTGGAACGCTGTATAAAAATTTTAAAGGCACCAAATTATATTACATATTTATGGCCTAGATTAGAAGCCAAATGCAACTGATAACACGCCTCAAGTTTGTTTGCTCTTGACCTAATGCAAACAGTAAGGCACAATTGGGTATTAAAAGTTGTTGGTTAAACCATTTTATCCATCACATTTCCAACACATTTGATACATAAATAGCGCACCATATATAATTTCAATGGGAAGAGCTAGTAGCGTGCTCATTAAGATTGTATTACAAGTTGTCAGTTAAGTGTTGTGCTCACAATCTGATATACCTGCTTTTTCAATTAGCACTTTTAAAGACCAGGTAATAACTGCTATCACTTGTCCACTCAAACACATGGAAGGTGTATAGCAAACATCTTAACCAAAAACTTTGCTCTCCAGTTCTTTAACACTCAAGCGTTATCCAACATGAGTTTAGTATGAGCCCTCATAGAAATCTAGTATGTCAGGGAAGAAATGCACCTGGGCTATCCGACATTAATTATTATCAGTTATTTATAAAGCGCCAACAGATTCCTTTGACTCTTCCACTAGGAACTTACCTAAAATAAAGACATAACCACAAAAGTGGGGTACAAAGGCCACAGCTTTTTATTAACTTAACACATAAATCACATGGTAAATCATTGAATACACCAAAACCCACAACAGAGCTTGCCCGTAGTAGTCACTTAACCCATTATCCACCACATTCCACTACCTTCTCTCCTGGCCTTCCAGGAGGTACCCATCACTGCTATCCCACCAGGCAAGCACCCCGCCAGCTAGCTGCGACTACATTCCATAAACCCAGGGAGGGAGGGAGCTTCTTCCCCCACGGACCTTGCAAAGAGGAATTTTGGCGCTCTTTCTAGGCCACCCCTCCTCCTTACATACTTGCCTCATGGCCCCTCCTCCTACCCTCTAGTTGGCTGTCCTATGATGGGGTCAAATGCCCCTCTGTGGTAGGCACCTCCTCCAGGGCACGCTATATTAGTGCATATTATGCTACAGCGCACGCAATATATATTACTTATGGAATTGTATTTTTGCCCTCCACTTGTAATCTGGTCCTATGTGTTTAATGAATAATAATCCAATTTATAAGATAGCAAGCTTGTTATAACTTTTATTACTAAGTGTTTAATGACATTTCTAAATATAACACTGTTGCAATCATGCACTGAAATTGCAAGTGTATTTTATAAATGATCTGTGAATGTGCAGTACTTCTGTGAAAGGGTGTGAGAATTTGTAACTCCAAGATGGCAGCAACCATTGTTAAAGTGCCATAAAACAAGTTGAGATCTGTGAATATCCTAAAAGGGCTAATTAAGTGAAAATAGTTTGCAAAAAAAATTGTTTAAAAATTGCTGGCAAGTATTTTAAAATAATTTAAAAATAAGGAAAATTTGTTACAAAACTGTGCTGTCTGGAGCAGCAAACCCCCCCCCCCCCTTCAACTGAGTTCACAGCTTCTAGGCATGCTCCAGCAGATAATCCCTATTCACTTCTGCATTTTACCAAAACAAAGGTGGCTATAGCTACACCCATAAAAGGAAATATGTGGGGGGGAGTTAGAGCTCTACAATTCAGAAACTAAAAAGAAAGGGTTAATGACAAGGCACTGCAGTCTTAATTTGCAGGTAAAGTAATTAAAGTACATATTATATTTTTTTGTCTCTATCCCAACTTGTTTTATGTCCCTTTAATATGCTGAACCAGTACTTTTGAAGGGTTAACGGGACAGTCTAGGCCAAAATAATGATTCAGATAGAGCATGTCATTTTAAACAATTTTCCAATTTACTTTTATCACCAATTTTGCTTTGTTCTCTTGGTATTCTTAGTTGAAAGCTTAACCTAGGAGGTTCATATGCTAATTTCTTAGACCTTAAAGCCCACCTCTTTCAGATTGCATTTTAACAGTTTTTCACCACTAGAGGGTGTTAGTTCACGTATTTCATATAGATAACACTGTGCTCGTGCACGAGAATTTATCTGGGAGAAGGCACTGATTGGCTAGACTGCAAGTCTGTCAAAAAAAACTGAAAAAAGGGGCAGTTTGCAGAGGCTTAGATACAAGATAATCACAGGGGTTAAAAGTATATTATTATAACTGTGTTAGTTATGCAAAACTGGGAAATGGGTAATAAAGGGATTATCTATCTTTTAAAACAATAAAAATTCTGGTGTAGACTGTCCCTTTAAAATAAGAGAATATATTTAAAGAGAGGTGCAGGCACAAGAGGGAAATAAGTAGTATGGTGAGTAGTAACCACACAAATTTAGTTGTACCTAGCAGTTTAATGTCCCTTTAAGGAAAGATGTTCAAAAGTCATAGCGGCTTACTGCACCTGTCTTTTCTAGCATTTCTTTAGTGAGCATTCCTTCCATTAACATATAGAGAGACCTAGATTACAAGTAGAGCATCTTCGACTTATTGCACCTTTGGGTTAGTGCTCGAGAGATAGCCAAGACCTGAGTGTTTTAGTGCAATCCATAGAGGTTTATTATGAGAGGGCTTTAGTGTGGCCACTCAGAGTCGAATTCTAACATTTTACTTTCAACTTGTAATATGGAAGTAAAAATGTAAGCACTCTGGATAGTGCTATAACAAGGTTAGTGTACCATATCGCTAACATGTTTATGCTTCAGATTATAGCGTTAAATGCCCCAATATCTCACACAGCAAACTAGAAATGCTAGCAATGGGAAAAAAACAATAATTACAAAAAGAGACTAATAAGCCTTGTTCCTTATTGTGCAAGGACCTACAGAGTACCCTGGGAGCCGACGAGTGATGTCATCCGGAGGCGCTAGACACACGCACTGCGTTGGTAGGAAGGAGCGGTGAGAGCTCTTGGAGTGTTTAGTAATCGGACCGGTGACATGGTTGATGAATTAACGTGAAGGGGAAATTAATGGTTATTTACCACGGTCCCTGCAAAGTTTTGTCCCCCATCAAGCCCATCCTCAGAGTGGTGAGTCGAATTTGAAATCCCTGGTTTTGGTCTCTGTCTGTACAATCTTGAACATCCTGCACATAACGCTAAATATAGATATTTATGATTTAAAGTGGGCCAAGCTGTATAAAGGGGCATCGTTTAAATTATATAAGAGGGACTCTGAACATTAGTACTTATTAATGCTAATAAAAAATGCTCTAATGAATTAGATTTTTTAAGGACTATTGGTTGTTGTCCATACCTATGTGTTTAACCTCAGCAAGAGTGCACTGCCAATCCTGAACTGAACACAGCTGCCCTAACACATTACAGCATTTTCTCGTTGCAACTCTTTGTCCCTTTAATAGTATATTTGTAATCATTAAACAATTTTGAATAATTGTGGATTTTTTTTGGCCAAATTATGGTATAAGAATAATCAGAAGAAAAAAAAAAAAACATGGTCAACATAATAGTGCTACAGGGGAAATTACAAGTACAGTTTTGTAGAGACAGTTTGTGCAGAACAAATCCATCAGTAATAGACATAAAATAATCTACTGCTACCCCCACCACGTTTCGCTCTGCATTCTGCATCTATTTTTGCCAAGTGCATTGTAACATATTCCAAAGAATTAAGTGCAATTTCTGTGTATCAGCAGATTTGGTGCTTGCTGCAGGGAGAATTCTGCTTAGGAAGTATTGTAGCTAATTTTCTATAGTAAGAGCTGTAATGCCAGGAAATAAACTTGCTTTTGTGCTGGTGTTTGGATTTTAACATTTGTTACTTTACTTTTTATAGTCAGAGCATTAAAAAATACTAATACATCTGAATAGTTTATATTCATAAGAACATTTGTCCTGCAGTGTAAATCATGAAATGTCTGTTGATAAATTTAACCTCTTGGCTTCCAGAAATGTATTTGAATATACATTAGCAGACCTACTCAACAGAGGGTCCTGGTGCAAGCATTTTTTTGGACCCCCCCAAAGAGAACTCATTAGTAATCAATAGTAATAACCTGCTGCTCTGTATAATGAATTTGAGGATTCAGAGATAGATAGAATTAACCAGCAACCTGCACTAATAAAGGCTCCCCAGTATTAGGATTGTACAAATTCTACACATGCCTATGTATAGACTGGCTGCTATGGTCCCCTCCCAACATTTGGGCTCTGGTGCCACTTCGCCTGCTGCACTAATTGTAGTTCCGCCCCTGAGTGTATAGCCACTTCATGGAGACAGTGGCAATAAAGAAGAAAAGTCGGGACAGTAATGAGTGTAGAGTTGCTAATATAACCTGCTTTCTTAGCACCAGATTCACTGTAGCTCTCTGCTCTGGTGAAATGATCTGTTGTGAAGTAATACCCTAATAAAGAGTAGTAGTAGTGCTGTGTATTTATTGAAGAATTTCATGTGGAATAAGAGGTAAGCATAGCTCTACTGTAAAAGCAACCTGCATGCTCGGAAGGACTTATATTGTTTTGTACTGTTCTATATGTTTGTTATTGAACTTATCTAAAAGCAAATTCTACCTTGATAGCTGAGTATATCATCAAAGGGTGTATCTATCTATCTATCTATCTATCATCTACATATATATATATATATATATATATATATATATATATATATATATGTGTGTGTGTGTGTGTGTGTTTCTATGTGTGTAAATATGTATTTATATGTGTATATGTATTTACAGACATATTTACACATATAAAAAAATGGGGGATAGCATTTTTACTGGCAGATTATTGTTATCAGTAAACTTAAAATTGTCCGGAACAACTAATTAAAAATAAATAAATATGTAATTAACAAATTAGTGTTCAGAATTATGGACTAAGATTACTACATACCCATTTAATAAAGTATGCACTTTCAATAGTGGATGTTAGACAGACAAAACACAGTTTAAAATAAACACACGCTCTATAGAATAGAGCAGGGGTCTTAAGCTCACTGTATCTAGGGACCAATGGACACGTGTGCTTCTCCGATGGGGGACACTTGAACAGAGTGAGCGCTCTGGAACTGGATATACTAGGAACTGGAAGTGACAGTTACCCAAGAAGTAGTGTACATTGATAGTTTTAGCCCCCAACAAACATACACAGTTGTATATATTTATCTAGTGAGTGCCAAGTGAAGTGATCATTCTGGAACTGTATAACTGTTAAAAGTGACATTTATCCAACCAGTACATGGTGGGAGTCTACAATGGACAATGCATGCTTGTGTTTATATATATCTAGTGAGTGCCTGTATAGAACACCAACTTGTTACACACCTCTTAGAACCCTAAAAAATTATGGGGCTCAAATACATAATTTCATAATAAATAAGGGAGGGCCAGATTAAACTATCTTTAGGGATGCATATGGCCCCAGGGCCTGTACTTTGAGACCACTGCAATAGAGTTTATCTTCCATGTGTCAGCAGAGAGCTTCAAATAGGAGACCTTACCATGAAGCCACCTAAACAAGCCCATCACCTGACATAGTCATCAAGGACTGTGACTGGTCTGGGCAATCACAGGCAGCTGCCCTTATAATTAATCCATGACCCTTCTATACGAAACCCCTTTTTTGGGCATCTATGTTAAAACATTATACAATAATGAGTATAAAAAAGTTCTACAACTGGTGTCAGTTGGCAAGACAAAAACATAAAAACACAGTTTAACAAACAAAACTTAGTAGTGTAATCAGGGCTCGACAAACCCAGGAGCATGGCAGCCACTGGCTCCTAGAATTTTACCCCTGGCTCCTAACTTTTTTGGTTATTCTCCATATGTCTATATACAAATCCAACTGTCTGGCTCCTAAAAATATGCCTGGCTCCTAAATATTCTTACTGGCTCCTAATGTTTAAACAGATATGTCAAGCACTCTAAATATTCTTATCTCAATGGACATTTAAGGAAAGATTCTTCAAAATTGCTCTGTGCATTCCCCATTAATTTTCTAGATTTAGGCAGATATGAGGCACTTAAAGGGACAATCTAGGCCAAAATAAACTTTCATGATTCAGATAGAGCATGTAATTTTAAACAATTTTCCAATTTACTTTTATCACCAATTTTGCTTTGTCTCTTGGTATTCTTAGTTGAAAGCTTAACCTAGGAGGTTAATATGCTAATTTCTTAGACCTTGAAGGCCACCTCTTTTCAGATTGCATTTTAACAGTTTTTCACCACTAGAGGGTGTTAGTTCACGTATTTCATATAGATAACACTGTGCTCATGCACGTGAAGTTATCTGGGAGCAGGCACTGATTGGCTAGACTGCAAGTCTGTCAAAAGAACTGAAAAAAGGGGCAGTTTGCAGAGGCTTAGATACAAGATAATCACAGAGGTTAAAAGTATATTTTTATAACTGTGTTGGTTATGCAAAACTGGGGAATGGATAATAAAGGGATTATCTATCTTTTAAAACAATAAAAATTCTGGTGTAGACTGTCCCTTTAAAGTCTGCAAAACCATACAGAAGCACATGCTACAAAGGATACACATGCTGCACATGCACACATACAAATAAACATGCACACACACAGCAAAACACACTACAATACATACACTTATACATGCAAACACACAACAACCAAACACACACTGCACAGCATGAAAATAAACACCTGCAACAACACATTCTACACAGACACTGCACAGCATACACACACACATACAGCAACAAACGCTACACCACTTTCACAACATATATACACACATACAGCAACACACACTACTCTACATTCACGCATACACACACGGCAATACACACTACTCTACATTCACGCAATACACACTATACCACATTTACAAACAAACACACACAGCCATACACACTACACCGCATTCACAGCGTACACGTATACGCAGCAACACACAATACACCACATTCACAGTATACACGCACACAAACACACACACACACACACAAACACACTACACCACATTCATAGCTTACATGCACGCACACACACAGCAATATGTATTACTCTACATTCACACACACACACAGCAATACACACTACTCTACTTTCACGCACACACACAGCAATACACACTGTACCACATTTACGAACACACATTCACAGCATACACGTATACACATCAACAAAAAATACACCAAATTCACAACATGCACTCACACTCACACCAGAGAGATGGCTGCATGTAGAAGCCACTGGTACAACATTAAAGTGATGGTAAATCCTAGCGTTTTTTAAAAGCTAGGATTTATCTTTGCTATAAATATAGGGGACTTTCAGTCATGAAGTTTAAAAAAAACTTCATGTGGAAAGTTCCTTTACTTGCCTGCAGTTTACGCTGAGCTGAGCACTTCTGGCTGCCCACTACAAAATGCTATTTTTTAAATGAGGTGACGTTTCCACCTCTTAGCCAATAGCAGTTCTTGCCTTTTGGCATTATGCTGTATGGCTAGCACGCTAATGGCTAAGAGTTGATAACACCACCTCAATGAAAAAATAGCATTTTGCAGCCAGAGGCGCTCAGCTTGGCATAAACTACAGGCGAATAAAGAAACTTTCAGCATGACTGAAAGTCCCCTTCATTTGTAGCAGTTAAAAATCCTTATTGTAAGCACATGGTTCTGATTGTTTTTAATGTTTTAGTGATTTGTACAGGGAGTGCAGAATTATTAGGCAAGTTGTATTTTTGAGGATTAATTTTATTATTGAACAACAACCATGTTCTCAATGAACCCAAAAAACTAATTAATTTCAAAGCTGAATAGTTTTGGAAGTAGTTTTTAGTTTGTTTTTAGTTATAGCTATTTTAGGGGGATATCTGTGTGTGCAGGTGACTATTACTGTGCACAATTATTAGGCAACTTAACAAAAAACAAATATATACCCATTTCAATTATTTATTTTTACCAGTGAAACCAATATAACATCTCAACATTCACAAATATACATTTCTGACATTCAAAAACAAAACAAAAACAAATCAGTGACCAATATAGCCACCTTTCTTTGCAAGGACACTCAAAAGACTGCCATCCATGGATTCTGTCAGTGTTTTGATCTGTTCACCATCAACATTGCGTGCAGCAGCAACCACAGCCTCCCAGACACTGTTCAGAGAGGTGTACTGTTTTCCCTCCTTGTAAATCTCACATTTGATGATGGACCACAGGTTCTCAATGGGGTTCAGATCAGGTGAACAAGGAGGCCATGTCATTAGATTTTCTTCTTTTATACCCTTTCTTGCCAGCCACGCTGTGGAGTACTTGGAAGCGTGTGATGGAGCATTGTCCTGCATGAAAATCATGTTTTTCTTGAAGGATGCAGACTTCTTCCTGTACCACTGCTTGAAGAAGGTGTCTTCCAGAAACTGGCAGTAGGACTGGGAGTTGAGCTTGACTCCATCCTCAACCCGAAAAGGCCCCACAAGCTCATCTTTGATGATACCAGCCCAAACCAGTACTCCACCTCCACCTTGCTGGCGTCTGAGTCGGACTGGAACTCTCTGCCCTTTACCAATCCAGCCATGGGCCCATCCATCTGGCCCATCAAGACTCACTCTCATTTCATCAGTCCATAAAACCTTAGAAAAATTAGTCTTGAGATATTTCTTTGCCCAGTCTTGACGTTTCAGCTTGTGTGTTTTGTTCAGTGGTGGTCGTCTTTCAGCCTTTCTTACCTTGGCCATGTCTCTGAGTATTGCACACCTTGTGCTTTTGGGCACTCCAGTGATGTTGCAGCTCTGAAATATGGCCAAACTGGTGGCAAGTGGCATCTTGGCAGCTGCACGCTTGACTTTTCTCAGTTCATGGGCAGTTATTTTGCGCCTTGGTTTTTCCACACGCTTCTTGCGACCCTGTTGACTATTTTGAATGAAACGCTTGATTGTTCGATGATCACGCTTCAGAAGCTTTGCAATTTTAAGAGTGCTGCATCCCTCTGCAAGATATCTCACTATTTTTGACTTTTCTGAGCCTGTCAAGTCCTTCTTTTGACCCATTTTGCCAAAGGAAAGGAAGTTGCCTAATAATTATGCACACCTGATATAGGGTGTTGATGTCATTAGACCACACCCCTTCTCATTACAGAGATGCACATCACCTAATATGCTTAACCTTTTAACGCCGTTATGCCGTTCTATTCCGTCATATTTACACTGGGCTTTAAAGCCGTTATGACGGAATAGAACGTCATATCAAACGGCTGTCCTGAAGCCTTCTGCGCTTCAAGGACTTGATCGCGGTCTGGAGGGCGTTCCTAGGGTTGTAGGGACGCCCCCCAGATGCGATCCAATAATTGAAATCTCGCGATCGTATGCACGATAGCGTAGTTTCAATTTGTCTACATCGGAACAGGTGTTCCGATGTAGACACTTTTACACTGTCACGAAAGGGTTAATTGGTAGTAGGCTTTCGAGCCTATACAGCTTGGAGTAAGACAACATGCATAAAGAGGATGATGTGGTCAAAATACTCATTTGCCTAATAATTCTGCACTCCCTGTAGTCTTCTGACACAGACCTACTCACAGCTCACTCTGCAAACTATTACCCTGCACACTGTCTTTAACAATTAAAAAAAACTAAATGATATCATTCTAAAATACATATTTATGTAGAGCTTTGTAAATTATTTTTATTTTGGAAGAAAAAAAAAAAACATTATTATTTTTATATGCTTTACTGGGAACCTAACTGGATATTACTGCAATGTCCAAATAGAATAATGTCAGACGTATTCATTGTTTGGCACAAAGGTTTATTAACATGACCTGAATTGTAGACTATGCAATGGAAAACTGTCTAGTCAGTTAAAGGTCTGCATGGAGCAAATACTTTTCAGACTCAATGCTATTACAAAATAATACTTTTTAAAAACTGCAAATATTGCATTTACCATTCTGAGGTTGCCAGCTATAATGCTTTCCTATTGTTAAAGCAATGTTTGATTTCTTTATGTTAGCACTAATTTAATATTGTTAAATAGAAAAGTAGAATAAAATCAGCTTAGAAAAATTATCTTTTGTTTCCCCTTAAATGGCATAAATGCATATTCATTTATTTTACAGCAAAACCAGAACATGTTCTATTCAAACCATGGCACACAAAAGGGAATTTAAAATGATAAATAGCAGGCAAGAGAAGGCAGCGATCAAAAATTGGTACTTTGTGTGGCTGTAATAGGTTTGGGCTTTGATGTGACTCACTGCATACTGATGAAAGGAAGAGTAGATAGACTTAATGCTGCTGTATATAATTATGAAGTACATTTTAACCCCCAGTCATGTAAAACATTTCCCTTCCACACAAACTCCGACATAGCCTCTCAAGGTGTATGCCCATTAATTTTATCAGTGGCTTGTACACGGTTATTAAATAACCAGTTCATTAAAAGGACATTTTATGAATCGCCCACTCCTAATACATAAAAGCACCACTGCTCTACAAGAAAAAATAAACTTTATCTTAGTTCTATCTATTTTAGTGTTTGTTATAAAATGATCTGCTTTATTTGAGAAAGCACTGGAAAACAAACTGTCAACAATAACTGAAAGACTTGTATCAAATCTCAAAGCAAGAGTAGCATCTAGTCTCAATTAGAGAATTGCACTAGTATAGCAACTAATGAACATATGCAAAGGAACAGAATTTAATTTTTTCAAATTTGACAAATTATTTGTCAAAGATCTTAAGAGTTTATATTTGCATCATATGTATATCAGTAAAACTGTATTTAGTATTTACTATAACTGTAAAATTAACCAAACTATTTCTTCTGGTTAAAGACAAGATAAAAGCAAACAAGTAATGAGTGTATTAAAGTGGGAAGCTAGGTATGTCTTCAAGTTTATGTATAATAGGTTTTTATATCCAAATTTACTCAGAATCAATATAAATTAATGTCTGTTTTTCTGTATCCAACAACAAGTTATCATGTATTTATTTGCAGGTTTGGTTTCTAATATATACAAGGAATATTTAAAGTATAAGAAAATCACATACTAAAGGCCTGATACTATAACATTCTCTTGGCTTGTGAGATTCTATATGAAATCTCACCAGTACAGGGAAGCCCCTGCCCTATCTCTATAAAGGCAGTTTTTACCTTAAGAACAGTGTGCTTGGCAAAGGGCTGTTCCCTGCTTTTAAAGGGACAGTTTACCCAAAAATGTTCTCTTTAATTTGTTTCCAATGAACCATTTTACCTGCTGGAGTGTATTTAATTGTTTACCCTTAATTCGACATTTGCAATAGCTGATTTAGCCTGTGGTATCCTCACTTATACTGAAAGTTTCTATACAAAAGTCCAGCCTATTGACAGGCAATGTAGTAGAATTACTAATAAAGTAATAATTTTCTATTGTTATCTCTAAGAACAGAGCTTTGGTTTACAGACAGATATAAGATAAGGAAGCAAGTTTGTGTACACAAAAGTCATAACATAATGAGATCTGATTTTACCCGCAAGCTCTAATAGGCTGTGGTTTCAAAGCACAAAACAAGCTAATTCATATACACAAATAAACCTAAAAATGCAATTTCTTATACATTCTATACTCTGCAGCTGGTATAACAAGTCATTGGAAATAAATTAAGGGAAAAACTATTTTACAGTATACTGTCCATTTAAGTATGCGAATGCAATGCATATATTTTAATAGAGCTCATAAAAATTTGTCATTTAAAACCAACAACAAAAAAACAAACAAATTAAAGATTTAAATAAAAATAAGCAGTACAAATTGTAATGTTTAATCTCATTAAAACCTGTAATGAAATTATTCTGCAACAATCGTATTTGCTGAAAAAAATAAATTTTGTTTTGAAATTGTTCAGGAAATGATTTAAGGTACACAGTATAAATCATAATAAAACTTCACTGCATATGCAAAAACCCCTGTAATTTCAGGGGTGTCATATTGGTGATACGGAATTTTTGTGTTCGTATGGTGCCTAAATAAAATGTTGACTATGCTAAATTAAAGTGTTTTAAATAGTGAAAATTCAAAATATTATCATGTTTGGCAAGATTTATAGACACCTGCAAGGTCGCTGAAGGTCCTTGTTGTAAAGATGAGATTATGTATAAAATTAATTGAGCATTGTTTCACCTATATTTTCCATAGTTTTTAATGGGCATCGTTTCCCTTAACGTCTCTAATAGCAGGTGGTGCTCAATACATGATATCTCACACATTAAACATAAACTACTAGCAATGTGAACAAACAATGGCCTTAATTACAAGTGAAGTGCAATCGATAGAGCAGGGTGCTCTATTCGTATCACAACCCTGCACTAACATGTTAAAGCATTAATATATGCAAAACAAGACATATGTATAATATATTAAAATAAAGTAGTTCACTGCCATACTTAAATGAAAAATATAGATATTTTTATTTAGGGCCAGACTACAAGTGGAGTGGTATTTAACACACCCACTTGAGTGCTAACTCCCCTAGAAGTAAGTTTTTTGCACGCATCGAGTAGCGCTCGTATTGCAAATTAAAAGTAAACAGTTTTCACTTGCGTAAAAAGCTGAACACAAAATATTGTGTGCGTGTTAGCGTATTCCCCCATAGAAGTCAATGAAGACAAAAAAGTATACTCGTGTATAAATCCGATCCCATATTCTCAAATGCGCTAACCTGACATAAATATATGAATATTTCACATTCCAATGTTCTTCCAATAGAAGAATATATTCTATGTATTCATAAATACATTTATCTACCTATACCTGATGTTCTTTTGGTACAATATATATCTTTACATATATAGATGATTACATATATAGGCATAGATATACTGTATACAGATATATATATATATATATATATATATATATATATATATATATATATATATATATGGAGGGTCATTTAAGAAAAATATTTCTTCATCAGGGTTTGCAGTGGCAAGCAGTTGCTAGTATTGTGACAGTTGCTGGTGCAGCCTCTTATTGGTGTGACTCTTTGTCTGATCTAATTTCAGAGGAGACTACTACAGAGGAGATCCATTATAGGATCAAGGCTCTAAAGCTGGCTAATATTTTTATCTGTGATGCCAGTATGCAAGTTTTTAGGCTGGTAGCCAAGATTTCTAGTTTTGCTATAGTAGCCCGAAGAGCCCTTTGGTTAAAGTCTTGGTCTGCAGATGTGACTTCTAAATCCAAGCTTCTGTCTCTACCTTTTAAGGGTAAGACTTTATTTGGTCCTGGTCTGGCAGAGATTATTTCCATGGTTTATGGTGAGAAGGGAGTTTTTTTTTTTATCACAGGATAAGAAGAATAGACCCATGGGTCGTCAGACTTCTAATTTTTGTTCCTTTTGTGACTTTAAGGGACAGAGATTTTTCTCGTCTTCTAAATCTGAGCAAGCCAAGACTTCTTGGAGAGCTAGCCAGCCCTGGAACAAGGGTAAGCAAAGCCAGCATGAAGGGGCCGCCCCCGATCCAGTTCTAGATCAAGTAGGGGGCAGGCTTTCCTTTTTTCAGCAGGCTTGGATTTGCGACGTTCCAGTTCCTTGGGCAGTGGATGTAGTCTCCCAGGGATACAGGATAGGATCCAAGTCTTGTCCCCCCAGGAACAGATTCCTATTATCAAGATTATCTGTAAACCAGGTAAAAGGAGAGGCCTGGCTCCTAAATATTCTTACTGGCTCCTAATGTTTAAACAGATTTGTCAAGCACTCTAAATATTCTTATCTCAATGGACATTTAAGGAAAGATTCTTCAAAATTGCTCTGTGCATTCCCCATTCATTTTCTAGATTTAGGCAGATATGAGGCACTTAAAGTCTGCAAACCCATACAGGAGCACATGCTACAAAGGATACACATGCTGCACATGCACACATACAAATAAACATGCACACACACAGCAAAACACACTACAATACATACACTTATACATGCAAACACACAACAACCACACACACACTGCACAGCATGAAAATACACACACGTAACAACACATTCTACACAGACACTGCACAGCATACACACACATATATATATGTACTGTGTTTATCTGGCATTTTATTACTTCAGTTGATTCAACTACTCCAAAAATGTGCATGCAAATATGACATTCTGTCAGGTTGTCATCCTCTCTATGTATACAACATAACAAACTTGTCTCACTTTAGGACCCAGCAGCTTACTCTCAACAGCTTTATAAGGCTCACCTGCCTTATTCTCATTGCTTAGTATTGGAGACAGATAGTATCCTTACAGCCATCCTCTACCTGAAGAGCTATTTTACAAGCTCCCTCTTGATCCAGCTTATTTTGTGAACGCTGTTCACAAAGCACCTACTGCTTCATCCTCACAACCTCCACGCCTCACTCTGAGATGCAGCATTCTCCTTCTTGCAACGGCCGCAACTTACACTTAAGTTTATACCGGTAAGAACATCTGCTACATGTATACATTTCTTGTGGAAAGTGTTAAGCTGCCATATATGAACTTATAAGCGCTTGGATAAAAATAT
Source organism: Bombina bombina (assembly GCF_027579735.1). Taxonomy (NCBI): domain Eukaryota; kingdom Metazoa; phylum Chordata; class Amphibia; order Anura; family Bombinatoridae; genus Bombina; species Bombina bombina. The sequence goes on along the minus strand of NC_069503.1, from coordinate 926,418,945 downwards.
ATGCATATATTACAAAGACTTATCAGAATCTCTGCAAACAATCTCTCTAAATTTAAAATCCATTTTGTGCACACTACAAAAAGCACTCTTGGCGCTTCATTATAGTTAAGCTGACAGCTTGTAATATTTCTTAGATTTAAAGGGCTGTTATAACTACTCTATTTCAGACTGCAGTTTTCAGTAATACTGATATTTGGTTTTGTATTTCACATTTGAACTGTTTGCTAGTTTTCCTGCCACACCTATTCAGTGTATCAATATACACATGTGGTGGCTATAGGAACTACTAACAAACGCCTTCAATATATTATATCCTGCTGTATGGTTTTATGGACTCAACTATGCTGCCAGATTTCTCTATGCTGCATCCATTAACCAGTTCAGCAACATACACAAATTAATCTAGCTAAATCCCAGCAGTTGTGGTTCACTTATCTAACATGGCCCAAACATTCTAATTCTTTTAGATACCATAAGGTTGAGCCTGACAGAATACTAAGCCAATTACAACATGGACCCAGCTGGGATCAACGCCCATATGCAGTCATTAAACCAAAGGGTTGATATACTAACAGAAGGTTTAAATACACTCAAGGCTGAGAATGATACATTAAAAGCATATATTAGGGATGTTGTTGATAAAAGACTTCCCATAATAGAGCCTCAGGTCAGTCCTCCTTAGAAATTTCATGGTGATAGGTCTCTCTATAGAGATTTTAAAAATGCCTGTTTACTAATGTTTTCTCTCAGACCCCACACTTACCCTAACGATAGAGCTAGGGTTCTCACAGTTATATCTTACCTAAGGGGAGAGCCCCGCACGTGGGCTAATGCTTATTTTGAGAGCAATGATGATATATTGAATTCCTTAGAATTTTTTTTTACTGCGATGGGTCAACTCTATGAGGACCCATACAAACAAATCACTGCAGAAAATGCTATGAGAAGTCTTGCACAAAAGAAAAGAGTAGTTCAAGACTACATTACTGACTTTAAAAAATGCGCAAAAGATACTTTATGGAACGATATTTCATTGAGAAATCAATTCAGACTAGGTCTCTCTGATGGAATAAAAGATGAACTTTCTAGATTAGAGTTACCACCTACACTTGAGGAATTAATGACCCTTACTATAACAATAGACAGACGTCTTAGGGAACGACAGCAGGAGAGGTCTTATCACGACACATACCCAAAGAAACAGACAACACCTCACATAGTCAAACCTACATCTGAACCTATGGACATAGGTATGATAAAAGGTCCTCTGTCGCCTGAGGAAAAGATCAGGAGAAGAAGAAACAACCTCTGTTTGTATTGTGCATCTGATAACCACACTGTCAAAGAATGCCCAACTCTCCAGAGGCAAAACAAGGGTAAGACTATTATGCAACCATTCTGCTGCAGTACTCTGATACAACCATCATCCTACCTAAATTTATCCCTTCTATTACAGTGGGACCATCACCGAGTCAACGCTTCCGCGATAATTGACTCAGGAGCAACAGCCTCATATATAGATAAACAATTCACACATGTAAATAAAATACCTTTGGTGCACAAACGGACTCCTGTTTCTTTGAGAGGCATTGATGGCAATCCCATCACTTCTGGCCCAGTAGAATTTCAAACAATCCCCCTACTAGTAGTGACCGCAGAAAATCACAGGGAGTATATTACATTCGATGTTATCTCCTCGCCTATTTCACCCATAGTTTTAGGCATCAGTTGGCTCACTACACATAATCCTCACATTAACTGGGCTAATCAATCCCTTACGTTTAATTCCAGTTTCTGCTTGTCTACCTGTTTTCCAGTCACTGTTTTACAAACCACTGAAGACTTCCAGGATGTCAACATTCCTGAAGTTTACCAGGATTATGCCGATGTGTTTAGTAAAACAGATTCTGAAAACCTGCCTCCCCACAGGAAATATGATTGCCCGATTGAAATCATACCAGGCTCTGAAATTCCATCCGGGCATATATTCCCTCTATCAGAGCCAGAGCTCAAACACTTGAAATCATACCTTGATGAAAATTTAAAAAAAGGATTTATACGTCCTTCCACATCTCCGGCCAGTGCCGGTATATTTTTCGTAAAAAATAAAGATGGGTCTCTTAGACCAATTGTCGATTACAGGCAGTTAAACAAAATAACAGTCAAAAACCGTTATCCCCTGCCCCTCATTCCAGAACTCATAGAAAGATTGGAGGGGGCTAAATTCTTCACAAAATTAGACTTAAGGGGTGCATACAATCTCATACGGATTAGGTCAGGCGATGAATGGTTGACAGCATTTAGGACCCGCTACGGCCTATTTGAGTATGTCGTTATGCCGTTTGGCCTTTGTAACGCCCCTGCAACCTTTCAGCACCTGATCAATGACCTATTCAGAGATATCTTAGATGTCTATATAGTTATTTACTTAGATGACATCTTAATATACTCTAAAACTTATCAAGAACATGTCCTCCACGTAAGGCAAGTCCTCTCTAGGCTCAGAGGTAACCATCTATATGCAAAAGCTGACAAATGTTTGTTTAACTCACAGTCTATATCATTTTTGGGTTATGAAATAACTTCTTCTGGTATTCGTATGGAAAACAAAAAGATAGAAGCTATTCTAAACTGGCCTATTCCCAAAACTAAACGCCAGGTACAATGCTTCATGGGTTTCGCGAACTTCTACCGCAAGTTCATAAATTTTTTTTCAAAACTCGCAATACCTTTAACAGCCCTAACAAGAGCGAATACACCTTTTAAATGGACCCAGGAAGCTCAAACTGCTTTTGACTTCTTCAAACAAAGATTTACTACAGCACCTATTCTGCGTTTCCCCAATATGAAACTTCAGTTCATACTGGAGGTTGACGCCTCCAACCTCGCCATTGGGGCCATCTTGTCACAGAGAGAAGATTTAACAAAACCTCTGCATCCTGTAGCTTTTTATTCCCGTACTTTAAATACAGCTGAACAAATCTATGCAATTGGTGACAAGGAACTTCTTGCAATAAAACTTTCATTAGAACATTGGCGTCACTTGTTGGAAGGGGTCACCATTCCTACATTAATTTACACAGACCACAGGAATTTGCAATACCTGAAAAGTACTCGTACCTTGTCAGCTAGACAAGTCAGATGGAATCTTTTCTTCTCTCGCTTCAACTTTCTTATCACTTACCGACCTTCTGGAAAAAAACAGAAAGCTGATGCTCTTTCCAGAATTGCATCTGAGACTTCAGTATCCACAACGGAACAATCTATTATCCCAAAGGATAAATTCCTTCTATTTACTTTTTGAATCTTTACCGACAGTCCTGAAAGAACAAAACAAAGATCACAATAAACCATTACATATGATACAACTCCATCCAGACGGTTGTTATTACCATGGTTCAAAACTATACATTCCACCATCACTCAGACCCTCACTACTTCGCTCTGTCCATGAATCATCTCTAGCGGGTCATCCTGGGGTTACCAAAACCCATGAATTAGTCACAAGACACTACTGGTGGCCTCATTTGTATAAAGATATCAAAGAACACGTTCTTTCTTGTCCTGTCTGCACTATCTCTAAAAGAGATAAACATCCACCTTATGGCTTGCTCATGCCTTTACCTACCCCTACAAGACCATGGTCTGAAATCGCATTGGATTTCATCGTCGATTTACCGGTGTCATCCAGAAACACTACTATCCTCGTCGTAGTGGATTTATTTACCAAAATGTGCCATTTTATACCCTTTACCAAACTACCAACTGCAATGGAGACCATACATTTATTGCTTAATCATGTATTCAAGCATCATGGTCTTCCCACTACCATTCTCAGTGACCGTGGTACACAATTTTCCAGCAGATTATGGCAAGAATTTTGCAAAACATTCTCTTTACAAAGAAAACTCACTACAGCCTACCATCCTCAGGGAAACGGTCAAACCGAAAGGTGCAACCAGTGGTTGGAACAATTCCTCAGGTCCTTCTGTTCTTCCCAGCAACATCACTGGTCTGACTTTATATCCTATGCTGAATTCTGTTACAATAATACGCATCATTCTGCAATTAATCAAACACCCTTCTTTGCTAACTATGGATTTCATCCTCGGTTCCACCTACTGCCAACATCCGATACCTTATCGCCCAGTATTTCCCAATTATCTGAAGATATCTCTTCGAACTTCAAGAATATTGAATTAGCTATAGTTAAAGCCAAGGATCAGTACAAGAGGTATTATGATCGCCGAAGATTGCCTGCTCCTCACTACTCACCAGGTGATTTGGTCTGGCTTTCCACCAGGAATATGAAATTGAATACACCCTCGAAAAAACTCTCTCCTCTGTTTGTTGGTCCATACCCTGTTGAGAGAGTTATTAACCTCAATGCTGTTCGTTTGACCTTACCGAATTCCCTTAAAATCCATCCGACATTTCATGTTTCCCTGCTGAAACCCTATAAGGAGCTCCGAGCCTCGACTACTGTAACTCCTCATCCTACTGTTGCTATAGACCCTAACCTGGAATATGAGGTTTCCTCTATCTTGGACTCTCGTCGAAGGAATGGTCGGTTGGAATATCTTATAAACTGGAAAGGTTACTCTTCTGATGAAGACTCCTGGGAACCAGCCTCTAACATTTCTGCTCCTCGACTTGTATCCCGGTTTCACCAACGCAATCCGGATAGCCCTCGACCCTGAGCACCGGGAGTTGCTCCTTGAGAGGGGGGTCCTGTCAGGTTGTCATCCTCTCTATGTATACAACATAACAAACTTATCTCACTTTAGGACCCAGCAGCTTACTCTCAACAGCTTTATAAGGCTCACCTGCCTTATTCTCATTGCTTAGTATTGGAGACAGATAGTATCCTTACAGCCATCCTCTACCTGAAGAGCTATTTTACAAGCTCCCTCTTGATCCAGCTTATTTTGTGAACGCTGTTCACAAAGCACCTACTGCTTCATCCTCACAACCTCCACGCCTCACTCTGAGATGCAGCATTCTCCTTCTTGCAACGGCCGCAACTTACACTTAAGTTTATACCGGTAAGAACATCTGCTACATGTATACATTTCTTGTGGAAAGTGTTAAGCTGCCATATATGAACTTATAAGCGCTTGGATAAAAATATATGCATATATTACAAAGACTTATCAGAATCTCTGCAAACAATCTCTCTAAATTTAAAATCCATTTTGTGCACACTACAAAAAGCACTCTTGGCGCTTCATTATAGTTAAGCTGACAGCTTGTAATATTTCTTAGATTTAAAGGGCTGTTATAACTACTCTATTTCAGACTGCAGTTTTCAGTAATACTGATATTTGGTTTTGTATTTCACATTTGAACTGTTTGCTAGTTTTCCTGCCACACCTATTCAGTGTATCAATATACACATGTGGTGGCTATAGGAACTACTAACAAACGCCTTCAATATATTATATCCTGCTGTATGGTTTTATGGACTCAACTATGCTGCCAGATTTCTCTATGCTGCGTCCATTAACCACTTCAGCAACATACACAAATGTATCTAGCTAAATCCCAGCAGTTGTGGTTCACTTGTCAAACATGGCCCAAACATTCTAATTCTTTTAGATACCATAAGGTTGAGCCTGACACATTCTAAGGCTACTGTGTCTTTAACCCCCACAAGGCAGTAGAAATATGATTAGGGCAGTGGACTCATCTGAAATGTATGATTTTAAAGGTTTTTATGATTTAATAAAAAAATAAGTAACAGGTGGACAAATTTCTATTCTAAATTTTATAGTTTAAAAGGACATAATACTCATATGCTAAATCACTTGAAAGTGATGCAGCATAACTGTAAAAAGCTGGCAGGAAAATATCACCTGAGAATCTCTATGTAAAAAAGGAAGATATTTTACCTCACAATTTGCTCAACTCACCAGAATAAGTTCTGTGTAAAAAGTTATACTTCAGCTGCTGTCCAGCTGTCCTCCCTTTGTGGAGGTTAAACGCATAGTAATCGAGGGTCGATAGTCTTAAAATTAAATTCTTAGATTATATTTTTTTTTCTTTATATAATGGCCCTTTAATTTACAAAAAAATCCCTTTTTTTTCCCCTTTCTGCCCTCATTCATTGGTGTCAGTGTGGCTAATGGGTGCACGTGCACGCGCGCGCATGCGCACATGCATGCTCACGTGCACACACGCGCATCGTGCACGCGCGCGCATCGTGCACGCGCACGAGCACCCTCACACCTGGCACTATCGCTACCGGTGCAGAGAGGGCCACAGAGTGGCTCTCTCTGCATCGGGGGCTTGTAAAGTGGTATTGCAGGATGCCTCCATATCGAGGCATCACTGCAATACCCTCAGAGCTGCTGGAACCATTTGTGATCGCTTCCAGCACTCTGTTAGACAACTGACGTACCAGGTACGTCCATTGTCATTAACTGCTTGTTAATGCATGACGTACCTGGTACGTCAGTTGTCATTAAGGGGTTAAACTGCGTAAGGGATTTGTTCTCTCTGGGAGTGATTATCAAAGTTCTTCTAGCAGAACAGGGTCAGGTAATTTATTCAAATATTTTTGTAGTTCCCAAAAAGGAGGGAACTTTTCGACCCACTTTTTTGGATTAACATTTCCAATTCATAGCCCTGACTTTTGGCCTCGCCACTACTCCTCAAATCTTTACGAAGGTACTAGGGGCTCTTTCGGCTGTGGCCCAATCTCTAGGGATTGTGGTGGCTCATTACCTGGACGAAATCTTGGTCCAGGCTACATCTTTTCAGTTAGTAAGATCCCATACAGATTCTCTGTTAGCTATTCTCCGCTCTCAAGGGTGGAAGTTGAATCTAGTGAAAAGTTCCTTGGTGCCAAGTACCAGGGTATGTTTCCTGGGGACAATCATAGACTCAGTATCTATGAAGATTTGTTTAATGGAGGTCAGAAAATTCAAGCTTCTGGAGATCTGTTGTTTTCTTTAGTCCTCTGTTCGTCCATCGGTGTCATGGAAGTAATTGGTCTCATGGTGGCATCCATGGTCATTGTTCCATTTGCTTGCTTCCATCTGAGACCTCTACAGTTATGTATGCTCAATCAATGGAATGGAAACCACTCGGATCTCTCTCAGAGGATAGTTATAGACTCTTAGACAAGGATGTCTCTGTGTTGGTGGATCTCCCAGGACGATTTGTCTCAGGGCACTTGTTTAGGATACTTGTTTCCTGAGACCTTCTTGAGAGATTGTGACCATGGATGCCAGCCTGTAAGGCTGGGGAGCAGTTTGGGGATCCCTAAGAGCTCAGGGACTTTGGACTCTCAACTGAGTTTAGTCCGGTTATCAGATTTCAATTGGACAACATCATTTCGGTGGCGTATATCAACCACCAAGGAGGAACTCGGAGCTTGTTAGCTATGAAAGAGGTGACTCACATTTTTCAGTGGGCATCTCTCTGCCATTCATATCCTAGAGGTGGACAACAGGGAAGCGGATTATCTGAGCAGGCAGATGTTTCATCCAGGGGAATGGGCTCTCCATCCGGAAGTTTTCTCAAAGTTAACCCTCAAGTGGGGAGTTCCGGAGCTGGATCCGATGGCATAGAAACATAGAAACATAGATATTGACGGCAGATAAGAGCCATAGGCCCAGCAAGTCTGCCCCACCTTACCTAACAGTATAAACTTATCTAGTTCGTAGGATAGCCCTATGCTTGTCCCATGCATTTTTAAAGTCCCCCACAGTGTTTGTTGCTACTACCTCTTGAGGAAGTTTATTCCATAAATCAATCACTCTTTCTGTAAAGAAGTGCTTCCTCAAATTACTCCTGAATCTACTACCCTTTAGCTTGAGCTCATGACCCCTTGTTCTTGAATTTTCCATTTTATGTAAAATACCCACAGCCTCAGTTTTACTAAACCCTTTAATGTACTTGAAAGTTGCTATCATATCACCTCTTTCCCTTCTCTCCTCTAAGCTATACATATTTAGGTCATTGAGCCTATCCTGGTAAGTTTTATTTTTTAGACCATGTACCATTTTGGTAGCCCTCCTTTGCACAGATTCAAGTTTGTTAATATCCTTCTGAAGATATGGCCTCCAGAACTGCACACAATACTCAAGATGAGGCCTAACTAATGATCTATAAAGTGGCATAAGAACCTTACTATTTCTGCTGCAAATACCTCTACCAATACATCCAAGCATTCTGCTAGCCTTACTCGCTGCCTTACTACATTGTTTACTAAGTTTTAAATCATCTGAAATAATAATTCCCAAGTCCTGTTCCTCGTCTGTAACAGTCAGTAAAGTGTCATTGAGTCTGTAATTAACATTTGGATTTTTCTTCCCTAAATGCATTATTTTACACTTTGCTGTGTTAAACTTTAGATCCCAGTCGTTTGTCCAATCCTCCAATTGTTGTATATCACTTCTCATTTTGTCTACCCCCCCTGGAACATCCACTCTGTTGCAAATTTTTGTATCATCTGCAAAGAGGCATACTTTCCCCTGTAGCCCTTTGCTGATATCGCAGATAAATATGTTAAACAAAACAGGCCCCAGAACTGACCCCTGAGGAACACCACTAGTAACAGCCCCCTCAGCTGAATGAACTCCATTTACTAAGACACTTTGTTTTCTGTCCTTAAGCCAGCATTCCACCCAGTTCACAATTTTTGAATCTAGACCAAGGAGATATAGTTTGTGAATAAGTTTATTGTGTGGGACGGTGTCAAATGCTTTACTGAAATCTAGATATGCTACATCAACTGCTCCTCCTTTGTCTAATACTTTTGTTACATAATCAAAGAAGTCAATTAGATTAGTCTGACATGATCTCCCTGAAGTAAAACCATGCTGATTTTGGTCCTCTAAATTGTTTGTCTTTATGTAAGTCATAATTCTTTCCTTTAAGAGGCTTTCCATTAATTTCCCTACTACTGAAGTTAAACTAACTGGCCTGTAGTTGCCAGATTCTTCTCTACTGCCCTTTTTATGAAGAGGTATTACATTTGCTATTCTCCAATCATCTGGGACAGCTCCTGTTAATAGTGACTGATTAAACAGATCAGTTAATGGGACAGTTAGCACTGAACGAAGTTCTTTTAAACATCTCGTCTAAACGCCTAGCTTTCAAGATACAGAACAAGATCAAAAGATCCTCAAGCAGCTCTGATAGTGCCATGGGTTTTCGGTCTAATTTATCTGTTTCCTCTGCTTGCCCTCCTTCCTCAGGTGATAGCTCCTATCAAACAGGAGCAGGCTTTTGTGATTCTAATAGCTCCAGCGTGGCCTCACAGAACTTGGTTTGTGGACCTAGTGAGGATGTAGTCATTTCCCCTGTGGAAATTGCCTCTGAGTAAGGATCTTCTACTTCAGGGTCCCTTCCACTATCTGAACTTAGTCTCTCTGAAGCTGACTGCTTGGAGATTGAACGCTTAGTCTTAACCAGACAAGGTTTTTCTGTGAAAGTTATTAAGACTATGATTCAGGCTTGTAAGCCTGTTACTCGCAAGATTTATTATAAGGTATGGCGTAAATATCTTCATTGGTGCAGATCTAGGGGTTTTTCTTGGAGTCAGGTGTGAATTCCCTGTATTCTGTCCTTTCTTCAGGAGGGCCTGGAGAAGGGTTTATCAGTCAGTACCCTAAAGGGTCAGAATTCGGCTCTGTCGATTCTTCTGCAGAAGCGTCTAACAATTTTGCCAGATGTTCAATTTTTTGTCCAGGCTTTAGTTAGAATCAGGCCTGTGTTTAGGTCAATTGCTCCTCCTTGGAGTCTTAATCTGGTTCTTAAAGTTCTGCAGCAGGCTCCATTTGGGCCTATGCATTCTGTTGATATCAAGTTATTTGCTGGCAATTTCCTCTGCCCAGAGAGTTTCAGAGCTTTTGGCTCTACAGTGTGATTCTCCTTATCTTATTTTTCATGCGGATAAGGTGGTTCTCCATACTAAATTAGGATTTTTAACTAAGGTGGTCTCAGAATGCAATATTCCTTCATTTTTTCCTAATTCTTCCTCTAAGAAGGAGTGGTTATTGCACAATCTGGATGTTGTGCGTGCTTTCAGGTTCTATTTAAAGGCTACGAAAGATTTTCGTCAATCTTCAGCTCTTTTTGTTGTCTTTTCTGATAAACAGAGAGGTCAGAAGGCCACTTCTTCTACTCTCTCCTTCTGGTTGAGAAGTGTTATTCGATTGGCTTATGAGACAGCTGGACAGCAGCCTCCAGAGAAAATTACGGCTCACTCCACTAGGGCTGTCGCTTCCTTTTGGATCTTTAAAAATGATGGTGGCCACTTGGTCATCATTGCACACTTTTTCCAAATTTTCCAAATTTGACGATTTTGCCCCAGCTGAGGCTTCTTTTGGGAGGAAAGTTCTTCAAGCGGTGGTGCCTTCTATTTAGGTTCGCCTGTCTTGTGTGTCCCTCCCTTCCATTCTGTGGACTCTAGCTTTGGTATTAGTTCCGACAAGTAATTGAATGTATTTGTAGACTCTCCATGCCATTGGAAAGAAAACATAATTTATACTTACCTGATAAATTATTTTCTTTCCTGGCATGGAGAGTCCACGACCCGTTCTTATTTTTAAGACAGCTTTTTGTCATTTATCTAAACCTCAGGCACCTCTATACCCTATGTGTCTTTTTATCTTTCCTTAATTCCTCAGCTGAATGACTGGGGATTGTGGGTAGTGGGAGGATACTTGAAGCTTTGCCTCCATCTGGTAACCAGGAGTTGAATTCCCACTAATAATTAAATGGATTCGTGGACTCTCCATGCCAGGAAAGAAAATAATTTATCAGGTAAGTATAAATTATGTTTTTTACTACAGTTTAAAGAATTAGATTATTAATTTTTTTTTTGTTAAATGACATGAAAAGGGGGCAAAATAAATAATGAAAATATATTGCAAAGTTGTTTCATTATGCATAACTAAACATTTTATATAAAAATCATTTTAAGTGTTAAAATTTGTTAATTTTGTGGAAAGCGTTCCCAGAAGACTTGCGGTGTTCCCGCAAAGGGAGTTATCTCCATATTATTGTCCCAACGTTTGAAATGGGATGGCCAAAAAAGCTCATATTGGTGTGATAGTCAGGTGACAACATACTTTGGCCATATAGGGTATATTGCTTGCAAATAATATACATTTTGGAGACATGTTAGTGTTTCTGTAAATTTAATTAAGTTTGAAAAATAGCTAGCTTTGCTTTGCAATGTAATATTGTAATTTCAAAATATTAGTTCCTGAGAAGGACATACTACACATAGATACATGAGACACATGTTTCCTACCGATGCACTCCGCTATTGCACATGATGATGTGACACGCTCCTAGTCGGTTGCAAAGTTCTGAAGTCACAGAGAGTAATCCAACTCCTGAGGCACCACAAGCTGTGTTTGCACAAGCTGCTGTTCGATTGGAATGAATAAAACAGTCTACCAGCCGATATAATTCATCCAAAGCATTGAGTGGCCTCATTAGCTACAAAACATGAAAAAGCATAGGCTTCATTAGTGGCACCGATTATGAACTAAATAATTGTGTGAAAAGAACATTGATTTATGAAATTGTTAAGACGATGTACAACTAATAAACACAGGTGGTTGTAGCAGCTCATTAGCAGATAGTGAACTTTATTAAAGGCTGAATAAATAAATGTGTACTGTTTTTATCTGGTGTTGATTACTTCAATGGGTTCAGCTACCCAGGATATGAGCATGCACATATGAAATCTTAATATAGTTATAGGCCACTAGTTTTCAAACGTGTCCTCAGGACACTTTATGAGTATATCTGAACTGCAGCACAAATGAAATAATCAGCTGATTAATAAACATGGTAATTTTACCTGCTCTCAACCAAGGTAATCCTGAAAACCTGGTGTGTTGGGGAGGCCTGAGTACAGGTTTTTAAACCAATGTTATAGGCTGAATAAATATATGTACTGTGTTTATCTGGCATTTTATTACTTCAGTTGATTCAACTACTCCAAAAATGTGCATGCAAATATGACATTCTAAGGCTACTGTGTCTTTAACCCCCACAAGGCAGTAGAAATATGATTAGGGCAGTGGACTCATCTGAAATGTATGATTTTAAAGGTTTTTATGATTTAATAAAAAAATAAGTAACAGGTGGACAAATTCTTATTCTAAATTTTGTAGTTTAAAAGGACATAATACTCATATGCTAAATCACTTGAAAGGGATGCAGCATAACTGTAAAAAGCTGACAGGAAAATATAGCCTGAGAATCTCTATGTAAAAAAGGAAGATATTTTACCTCACAATTTGCTCAACTCACCAGAATAAGTTCTGTGTAAAAAGTTATACTTCAGCTGCTGTCCAGCTGTCCTCCCTTTGTGGAGGTTAAACGCATAGTAATCGAGGGTCGATAGTCTTAAAATTAAATTCTTAGATTATATTTTTTTTTCTTTATATAATGGCCCTTTAATTTACAAAACAAAGAGACAAATCACAAGAATCATTATAATAGGAGTGTCTAGATCTTAGTAAATGGGCATGTGTTCTGTTGCTGAATTTGCCAGTAAGACCTATTTGTGAGCAGAGGGGGATGGGAGAGAGCAAACAGAGGGGTATGGGGCAGAGCAAACAGAGGGACATGGGACACTTTGTTACATAGCTACACTATATACATATATCTCAATTGTTAATAAGCAACATCCTCATAGCTCTATTGGTGGCAAGTGACACACCCACAATAATAAATAACACAATTGTTTTTTTTCTTAGTAGTGTCAAGTACAATGTTTACACATAGGCTACATGGTCAACACAATATATGAACACATATTAGTAACTGTTTTTGTGATGTATATGCTTTTCATTTATTATTTTATGAAGGGCCTATGAGTACCCAAAAACTCTACTCGCCCAATGGGCGAGTAAATGACAAACCTTACTTGCCCAAGCGTTACAGTATGTAGTGTGTATAGATCTTATAAAATAAATAAATAAATCAAAGTAAATAGTGTTAATATAATCGCACAAAGCATTGCAAGTAAATATCTGATGCAAAACTGAGTAGCAAAAAAAAACAAAAAAAATAAAAAAAATAGCTGCTATTGTGCTCACAAAAAAATAAGCAGGGATAGGCAAGGTGTCCGTACACGGACACAGGTGTCCATGACTAGCCCGTGCAGTGTCCACCATAACCTTAGTATATCTTTCTTTCTGAATTAATAATAGGAATAAAAAAAATATGTAGTGTGAATAAAGTTAGTGGCTTGTCAAGAGACTGCTAGCGATATTGGGTGAGATTTTATGGAATAAATAAAGCCTGAGTGAAATATTGGATGTGTATCTGCATCTGTATAATAACACTCAGTTCTATACAAAGACACAGTAGTGACACTGGCACATGCGTATAGCCAGACAAGGGCTGGTTATAGGATCAGTGGTATCTGCATCAGTATAATAACACCCAGTGCTATATAATGACACAGTAGTGACACTGGCACATGGGTATAGCCAGAGGAGGGCTGGTTATAGAATCAGTGGTATCTGCATCAGTATAATAACACCCAGCGCTATATAATGACACAGTAGTGACACTGGCTCATGGGTATAGCCAGAGGAGGGCTGGTTATAGGATCAGTGGTAATAACACCAAGCACTATACAAAGACACAGTAGTGACGCTGGCAGATGGGTATAGCCAGAGGAGGGCTGGTTATAGGATCAGTGGTATCTGCATCAGTATAATAACACTCAGCACTATATAATGACACAGTAGTGACACTAGCACATGGGTATAGCCAGAGGAGGGATGGTTATAGGATCAGTGGTATTTGCATCAGTATAATAACACCCAGCACTATATAATGACACAGTAGTGACACTGGCACATGGGTATAGCCAGAGGAGGGCTGGTTATAGGATCAGTGGTATCTGCATCAGTATAATAACACCAAGCACTATAAAATAATGTTTTTAATTTCAAATGTACCTTGGTGTCCTTCACTGTGTGTCTGTGCCTATCCCTGAAAATAAGTGCATCTGCACAGGGCTAGACTGAGACGAAAAACAGGCCCAATAATTTTAAGTCAGAGCAGCCCACAAACCCCACACCATTATTTAACCATACACTGTACATTACAAGTATAATGTATATAATTTGACAAACTGATAATTGTTTATGGACATGTACAGATTGTTAATGAAGTAGATCTGTCATCCAAGTGACACATATAAATACATAGATACTGTATATAATATATACACACACAATTACAGGCACACATACACATATATATTTTTATCTATTAAATAACTGAAGGACACAGTAATATTTCAGTAGTGAAATGAGGTTTATTGGATTAACAGAAAATGTGCAATATGCATCAAAAACGAAATTAGACAGGTGCATAAATATGGACACCCTTGTCATTTTGTTGATTTGAATATCTGTAACTACCTAGCACTGATTAATTGGAACACACAATTGGTTTGGTGAGCCCATTATGCCTTGAACTTCATAGACAGGTGCATCCAATCATGAGAAAAGGTATTTAAGGTGGCCAATTGCAAGTTGTTCTCTTTAACTCTCCTCTGAAGAGTGGCCTCAAAACAACTCTCATAGAGATATGTTCTGGATTTATAAGCTTGAGACCCTCATCCCTAAAGGTCTGAATAAAGATTTCAATTGGAACCTATTTCTTTAAATTACAGTTTTAAAAGGGCATCTCTAATTCTATGTAAATTATTTAAATGGCTTTTTCTGTTTTGCTCTAAGTGAACTTGCTGCTAGTGCTATGTTCTCCTCTTTTAATTGTATATATAGGTTTGTATGAGTTTTTAATGTAATAAAAACAATTGAATTATTCCCATGGGATCATTTGATAAAGTATAATGGATGCAGTATGATTTACATCCATAAAATGTCACTATTGTGCACAAGATAATCCCATGTGAATAGGTAACAGGTGGAGGTATACAAGTCACAAACCTGTGTATAATTAAGTATACATGACTAAGGGACTAATGCAGGCCTGAAACGTATGCTTTTTTCTCTTGGACCCTACATGAAAGAATAAAGTTTTTTTTTTTTATCTAGTTGGAGGTTGGAATTTTTTCTGTTATTTGATGAAACAAAGATTGAATTAATTGGCCATAACTAGGGACGTTATGCATAGCGGCAAAAGAACACAGCGTTCCAAGACAAGCACTTGCTACGCACAGTTAAATTTTGTGGATGTTCCATCATGCTGTGGGACTATGTGGCCAGTGCCGGTACTGGGATTTTTGTTAAAGTTGAGGGTCGCATGGATTCCACTCAATATTAGCAGATACTTGAGAATAATATTGAGGAATCAACGACCCAAAACACTGCTCAAAATCTACTCTGGCATTTATGCAGAGGAACAAGTACAATGTTCTGGAATGGACATTCCAGTCCTCAGACCTGAATATCATTAAAAATCTGTGGGGTGATTTGAAGCGGGCTGTCCATGCTCGGTAACCATCAAACCTAACTGAACTGGAGATGTTTTGCAAGGAGGAATGGTCCAAAATACCTTCATCCAGAATCCAGACACTCATTACAGGCTATAGGAAGCGTCCAGAGGCTGTTATTTCTGCTAAAGGAGGCTCTACTAAATATTGATGCAATATTTGTGTTGGGGTGTCCAAATGTACG
Organism: Bombina bombina; assembly: GCF_027579735.1. NCBI lineage: Eukaryota > Metazoa > Chordata > Amphibia > Anura > Bombinatoridae > Bombina > Bombina bombina. Next base: position 926,403,310 of record NC_069503.1, on the reverse strand, counting down.
CACCTGTCTAATTTTGTTTTGATGCATATTGCCCATTTTCTGTTAATCCAATAAACCTCATTCCACTACTGAAATATTGTGTCCTTCAGTTATTTGATAGATTAAAATGAAATTGCTGATCCAAACACCCAATTATTTATGAATGAAAATCATGGAAATTGTCAGGGGTGCCTAAACATTTGCATACGATCGTACATATATACCTAAACAATCACACACAAACACATTAATGCAGACACAAAAAACTGCAAGAATTGCTCTTTAGAAACTTTTTTTAAATTTATTTTGTAAGATCACTCACTGTGCCTATATTAGAGGATAAATTATGTGCACAAAGTGAACAAGTTCACAGTACTGTTCCATGTACTAGCTAGGGATGGGAGAATGTTTCTAAGAATTCGAAATTTAAAACAAATTTTGATACATTCGTTCGTATCAAATTTCAAATGTTTATATAACATTCTAACATTCTATTTTCGAATTTTCGTTTTCGAATTTTTCAATAAAATTCGAAAATATAAATTCGAATAATAGAATGTTTAACTATGTATTCATTCAATTTCGAAAAGTAATATTCGAATGTGACATTCAAATTCGAATGTGACATTCAAATTTGAAATAGTATTTCTAGTCTACAACTGTGTTTAATAAATGTAATATTCGAATTCGAATGTCACATTCGAATTTGAAATAGTATTTCTAGTCTAATACTGTGTTTTAAATGTGATATTCGATTTGAATGTGATATTCGATTAGAATGTGACATTCAAATTCGAAATAGTATTTCTAGTCTAATAATGTGTTTTATAAATGTAATATTCGAATTCGAATGTGACATTCAAAATAGTGTTTCTAGTCTACAATTGTGTTTTATAAATGTAATACTCGAATTCGAATGTGACATTCGAATGTAACATTCAAATTCGAATGTCACATTTGAATTCGAATGTCACATTTGAAAACTGTAAACAACATTCGAAAATCGAATTTTTAAGAATATTCGTCCTTATCAACATTCTATTATGTAAATCGAATTTCTATGATAACATTCATTCTAACATTCGAATTCGGATATATACACATTCGCCCATCCCTAGTACTAGCATGACAGTACCATACACCTGCTCCTAAAAGCCCTTAGATCTCACAGCGACCTAAGCACATCAGAACGATGTACTATTTAATCCATACTAAATTCCCACACACACTCACCGCTCTAGCACAGAAGCATGATGTTTGCCTTACCGCGCAGACAACCTTAGGGTCGAGAAGTAACAGCTGACAAGGAGAAGATTGAGAGCCATGCTGAAAAGGGGAGGTTGTTTGTATGCTTTAGACAGAACCTCTCCTTTCTTCCATCCTTTCCCTGTGTGCGAAGGGCAGTTTGACTGTTTTCTTTTTTCTTTTTACTCTTACTGATGTCCCAATTAGGTAAATGTCAGGTCGCCGGTCCGGGCTGGTAAGTTAAAAATTTTACTTACCCGCAAGGAATTTAAGTCGCATTTGGCGACTGGACTGGTCTATTCATCTGCCCTGTTTATGTATTAATTTTTTTATATGGAAGAGATCAAAGAGAGAAGTATGGGAGATAGAAGCAAAGAGATGGGTTCTGGGAGAGAGCAAGGAGAGGGGGTGTGGGATAGAACAAGTAGACATAGTAAGGGAAGGAGGGAGCAAGGAGAGGGGGTGAGGGAAAGAGCAAGGAGAGGTGGCACAGGAGAAAGCATGGCTAATGTTAAGAAAAGAGCTAGGAGAGAGATGAGGGAGAGAACAAGGAGAGGGGACAAGAGAAAGAGCAAAGAGAGGGGGTGAGGGAGAGAGCAAAGAGAGGGGCCAGGGAGAGAGCAAAGAGAGGGGGTGAGGGAGAGAGCAAGGAGATGGGACAAGGGAGAGAGCAAAGAGAGGGGGTGAGGGAGAGAGCAAAGAGAGGGGGCGAGGGAGAGAACAAGGAGAGGGTCGAGATAGAGAACAAAGAGAGGGGGTGAGGGAGAGAGCAAGGAAAGGGGATGAGAGAGAAAGCAAGGAGAAGGGTAAGGGAGAAAGCAGGGGTGGAACTACCGGTGATGCAGCAGTCGCGATTGTGACCGGGCCCCCAGGAGGTCCCACATCAGGAGGACCCCAGCTTCAGCACAATTTTTTTTATTTTTTTTAACTTTTTTCAAAAATTTTGCGTCCCCCTGCGGCCCTGCACTGCAGCCCCCAGGAAATCCCACATCAGGGGGACCCCAGCTTCTGCACAATTTTTTTTATTTTTTTTTACTTTTTTCAAAAATTTTGCGTCCCCCTGCGGCCCTGCACTGCAGCCCCCAGGAAATCCCACATCAGGGGGACCCCAGCTTCAGCACAATTTTTTTTATTTTTTTTAACTTTTTTCAAAAAATTTGCGTCCCCCTGCGGCCCTGCACTGCAGCTCTCATAGCTGATTTAAGGGCTTAACCGTTTGAGTTAAGAAGTGACCGGAGTGGAGAGGAAAAGGCGGAGCCAGCACTACTGCACAGGAAGAGTCAGAGTGGCAGGGATAACTGTCCAGGAAGAGCAATGCACACTCGCAGTGCTAAGTGCTCAGAAATTTGAAGAAAACAGGCAGGACACTAGGACAGGACTTTACTAAAGGTTAGACCTTTAAAGCAACAATGTCATAACCACATGGGCTAAAAAGTGTCACACACACTTTGCTGAAGTGAGCTCTGCTGCAGCTCACTCTGTAGCATTGGCAGCTTATGTCCCATATTCTGTGTGCAATTAAGTGAGATCACAGTCATACCCCCAGCATCCCATTTGAAAAAAAGGTTGAGACCCTGGTGTTTGTATAATGTATTTGCTTGTTAGGCTTCTCATACAGATTTTTATTTTTTTATTTTAAAGCATAAAGTTGCCTGTATGTATATGTTTTTGGGTGTCACATGGTGCAATGTGCCAAAACTCGGTGAACATTAGCAAAACTTATGTGTGTGGTATTGTGTCTGACCTGGTATTGGGTGTGTGTCTGTGAACACAGACATGGTATTGTGTGTGATGTGTGTGTGAGATGGTATTGTGTGTGATATAGTATTGTGTGTCTGTGTGTGTGATATGGTATTATGTGTCTGTGTGTGTGATATAATATTATGTGTGTGTGTGATATAGTATTGTGTGTGTGATATAGTATTGTGTGTGTGATATGGTATTGTGTGTGTGATATGGTATTGTGTTTGTGATATGGTATTGTGTTTGTGATATGGTATTGTGTTTGTGTGTGTGTGATATGGTATTGTGTGTGTGATATGGTATTGTGTTTGTGATATGGTATTGTGTTTGTGTGTGTGTGATATGGTATTTTGTATTGTGTGTGTGATATGGTATTTTGTATTGTGTGTGTGATATGGTATGTGTGTGTATATATGTATGTATATATATATATATATATATATATATATATATATATATATATATATATATATATATATATATATATATATATATATATATATATAAAGAGAAATTGTGAATGGAAAATTTGCTATTATTAGTGTTGCTACAAGTGCTCTAGTAACAAAGCACTTTATTCCCACTTATTTTTAGCAAGTCTATATAAGTGGAATCTAAACAACCGGTGCAGACCCATAAAAATATTATCATATAAATTGAAGAAGAAAGAAAAGAGGTTTATGATATAACCTCTTGAAAGACTGGGGTTTCAGCACTCTTTTAATGAAAATAATCAGAGCAACACAAAATGCAGTTTAGAAAGAAGGTTTTTAATTCACGCACCTCGCCGGGTGCCGATTCAGCAAAAAATTAAACAGATAGAAATATATTAACAACCTGTACCTAAAAAGGTTTATATAAAAAGTGCATACATGTACTGCACTAAAAATGGACCGGTCCAAGTGACTGAGCTACGCTTGTGATGAAGGAACCAACAGTATGAGTACACATAGCATATGCAAATACAAATAATCCATACTAATATGTATATGGAATATATGAAAAAAACAACGGGTTAATGACACAGACAAAAGTTTTAGTAAACTGTGTTAACCAAGTATTCTCATATATGCAATATAAGACATATGTACACAGTATAATGCAATGCAACAACAATAGTTACTAATATCGTAAATGAATGCCACATTCATAGCTACAGTGGGTGGCCACTATAACGATGATATATAGAGTCCCAAAGTTGCTGACATAATTTTTCCAAGCAATGTGCATATACTGACAATGTTGTAAGTTCTGTTAGAGCTATAGAGAGTGAGCTGTAGAAAGTAAGACGATGAAGTCATTTAGTGAGCCAATGCATATAATAGTAAGCAAAAGTCAAGCGGCACACAGGGAGACATGCGATGCAGCAGACAGAAGCGAAAGAGTAAGCAAGCAGCTGGACAAAAAAGTGGATATGCAGGAGGATTTAGATAGATATACATATACAAATCCCTCTGTCAACTGCAACCACTTGAACATGTAACTTCATGATCTAGAACTAGAATGAAAAAGTATAATTTTTTTTGGGTTCGGGGGCCCTTCATGGATTCTTGCACCGGGGCCCTGAGGTTTCTAGTTACGCCTCTGGGTGAGAGAAAGGATGGGTGGAGAGAGAGAGCAAGATTGGGTGGGTGGGAGGGGAGAGAACAAGGAGAGTATAAAATTACTGCTCTGTGTGTGTTACACTGAACCATTGGGGTAAAATCTGTGCTCTTTGTCTTTACTGAGAACTGAGTTTAAAAGTATTGTGCGTGTGATATTGGCAGTCAATGGGAGTCAAATCACACCTGTATATGTGTCACTGGTAGCAAAAGATGGAAAGTCATTTATTTGTATGCTACTTTCATCCAATGGATACAATCATCAGAATGGTTTAAACTCCAAAATTTAGAATGAGAATTTGTCCACCTTTTTAGTTTTTTTTTTTTTTATTAAATCACAAAAACCTTTAAAATCATACTTTGCTTACATCAAGTGGATTGCTAAGTGTTTTTCTCTGCAAAGCAAATAATATAGGATATTTTTCTCCCTGTGGCATTTGCTTTTATGGGTTCCTGTAAGTTATGTAGGTTAACGGAAGTTGATTCACCTGACTTTCACTGGTTTTAGAAACAGAGCCCAGTATCTTGTCTCAGACTCAAGATGTTGATGGATAAAATGCATTTGTATAAAAAGATCTAAGGCAGATAATCTTTTTTTTATTTGTCTTTCTTTATTTGACATCATATTATCATATTTATTGAAATTTTATATAATCATTTTTATACATATCAAATATGTTGTTTCCTTTGTAATGTAAATGACGTGTAATTTACCTTATCAATGAACGCTGCTTTAGATGTTGTATTTGGAGGCAGATTCGTCTTGTCCAAATAAAATGCCCTAAGGGAAAGACAATTAAATTAACAATCATTCTAATGGAAAAATAATGATGTTTAAGTGCTGGAAAAATATAGCAAAGCTGAGCAATGAAACATATTAAATAATGAAAGCTCTAGCTATCTATCTAATGAAACATTGGTTTGTCTGTCTATATATCTATCTATCCATTGATGTATATCTGTCTGTCTATCTATGCTAAATAGTGTAGAAATTCAGAAATTTAAGTCCCTTATCAAATGATATATTTTAATATTATATGACTATAATACGGGCCAATTTTTTTAAGTACTGCGGTCCCACCCCTTGCTCTCTCTCCCCCCTTTTTTTTGGTGCTCTCTCCCCCCTCTCTTTTGCACTCTCTCTCTCCCTCTTTTGCTCTCTCTCTCTCTCTACCATCTCTTTTGCTCTCTTTCTCTCTCTCCCCCTCTCTTTTGCTCTCTTTCTCTCCCCCTCTCTTTTTCTCTCTCTCCTCTCTTTTTTGCTCTCTCCCCTCTTTTTTGCACTCTCTCCCCTCTTTTTTGCTCTCTGTCCCCTCCCTCTTTTATGCTCTCTCTCCCTCTCTTTTGCTCTCTCTCTTCCTCTCTTTTGCTCACTCTCTCCCTCTCTTTTGCTCACTCTCTCCCTCTCTTTTGCTCACTCTCTCCCTCTCTTTTGATCACTCTCTCCCTCTCTTTTGATCACGCTCCTCCCTCTAATTTGTTCTCTCTCCCCCCCTCTATTTTGTTATATCTTCCCCCTCTCTTTTGCTCTCTCTCTCCCTCTCTTTTATGCTCTCTCGCCCTCTCTTTTGCTCTCTCTTCCTCTCTTTTGCTCCCTCTCTCCCTCTCTTTTGCTCTCTCTCCCCCCTCTATTTTGTTCTCTCTCCCCCCTCTATTTTGTTCTATCTTCCCCCTCTCTTTTGTTCTATCTTCCCCCTCTCTTTTGTTCTCTCTCCCCCTCTCTTTTGTTCTCTCTCCCCCTCTCTTTTGCTCTCTCTCTCCCCACTATTTTACTCTCTCTCCCCTCTTTTGCTCTCTCTCCCCCCTCTTTTGCTCTCTCTCCCCCCTCTTTTGCTCTCTCTCACCCCTCTTTTGCTCTCTCCCCTCTCGTTTGCTCTCTCCTCTCTCTTTTGCTCTCTCTCTCCCTCCTCTCTTTTGCTCTCTCTCTCTCTCTTCTCTCTCTTTTGCTCTCTCTCTCTCTCTCTCACTCCTCTCTTTTGCTCTCTCTCTCTCACTCCTCTCTTTTGCTCTCTCTCTCATTCCTCTCTTTTGCTCTCTCACTCCTCTATTTTGCTCTCTCTCTCCCCCTCTCTTTTGCTCTCTCTCTCCCCCTCTCTTTTGCTCTCTCTTCCACTCTCTTTTGCTCTCTCTCTCTCTACCCCTCTCTTTTGATCTCTCTCCCCCTCTATTTTGCTCTCTCTCCCCCTCTCTTTTGCTCTCTCTCTCTCTCTCTCTCTCTCTCTCTACCCCTTTCTTTTGCTCTCTCCTCTCTTTTGCTCTCTCTTCCCACTATTTTGCTCTCTCTCCCCATTATTTTGCTTTCTCCACTATTTTGCTCTCTCTCCCCCTCTTTTGCTCTCTCTCCCCCCTCTTTTGCTCTCTCTCCCCCCTCTTTTGCTCTCTCACCCTCTTTTGCTCTCTCCTCTCTCTTTTGCTCTCTCCTCTCTCTTTTGCTCTCTCTCCCTCCTCTATTTTGCTCTCTTTCTCTCCACTCTCTTTTGCTCTCTCTCTCACTCCTCTCTTTTGCTCTCTCTCTCACTCCTCTCCTTTGCTCTCTCTCTCCCCCTCTCTTTTGCTCTCTCTCTCCCCTTCTCTTTTGCTCTCTCTCCCCCTCTTTTTTGCTCTCTCTCCCCCTCTCTCTATCCCCCTCTCTTTTGCTCTCTCGCTCTCCTCTCTCTTTTGCTCTCTCTCTCACTCCTCTCTTTTGCTCTCTCTCTCACTCCTCTCTTTTGCTCTCTCTCTCACTCCTCTCTTTTGCTCTCTCTCTCACTCCTCTCATTTGCTCTCTCTCTCCCCCTCTCTTTTGCTCTCTCTCTCCCCTTCTCTTTTGCTCTCTCTCCCCCTCTTTTTTGCTCTCTCTCCCCCTCTCTCTATCCCCCTCTCTTTTGCTCTCTCGCTCTCCTCTCTCTTTTGCTCTCTCTCTCACTCCTCTCTTTTGCTCTCTCTCTCACTCCTCTCTTTTGCTCTCTCTCTTCCCCTCTCTTTTGCTCTCTCTCTCTTCCCCTCTCTTTTGCTCTCTCCCCCTCTCTGTTGCTCTCTCTCCCCCTCTCTGTTGCTCTCTCTCTCCCTCTCTCTTTTGCTCTCTCTCCCCCCTCTCTTTTGCTCTCTCTCTCCTCTCTTTTGCTCTCTCTCTCCTCTCTTTTGCTCTCTCTCCCCACTATTTTGCTCTCTCTCCCCACTCTTTTGCTCTCTCTCTTCACTATTTTGCTCTCCCTCCCCCCTCTTTTACTCTCCCCCCTATTTTGCTCTCTCACCCTTCGTTTGCTCTCTCCTCTCTCTTTTGCTCTCTCTCCCTCCTCTCTTTTGCTCTCTCTCTCTCTCCTCTCTCTTTTGCTCTCTCTCTCACTCCTCTCTTTTGCTCTCTCTCTCACTCCTCTATTTTGCTCTCTCACTCCTCTCTTTTGCTCTCTCTCTCCCCCTCTCTTTTGCTCTCTCTCTCCCCCTCTCTTTTGCTCTCCCTCTCCCCCTCTCTTTTCCTCTCTCTCTCCCCCTCTCTTTTGCTCTCTCTCTCCCTCTCTCTTTTGCTCTCTCTCTCCCACTCTCTTTTGCTCTCTCTCTCCCCCTCTCTTTTGCTCTCTCTCTCCCCCTCTCTTTTGCTCTCTCTCTCCCCCTCTCTTTTGCTCTCTCTCTCCCCCTCTCTTTTGCTCTCTCTCCCCACTATTTTACTCTCTCTCCCCCACTATTTTGCTCTCTCTCTCCAATATTTTGCTCTCTCTCCCCCCTCTTTTGTTCTCTCTCTGCCCTCTTTTGCTCTCTAATCTCTCTTTTGCTCTCTCCTCTAACTTTTGCTCTCTCTCCCTCCTCTCATTTGCTCTCTCTCTCTCACCTTTCTCTTTTGCTCTCTCTCTCACTCCTCTCTTTTGCTCTCTCACTCCTCTCTTTTGCTCTCTCTCTCCCCCTCTCTTTTGCTCTCCCTCTCCCCCTCTCTTTTCCTCTCTCTCTCCCCCTCTCTTTTGCTCTCTCTCTCCCCCACTATTTTGCTCCCTCTCCCCCTCTCTTTTGCTCTCTCTCTCCCCACTATATTGCTCTCTCTCCCCTCTCTTTTGCTCTCTCTCCCCTCTTTTGCTCTCTCTCCCCCCCTTTTGCTCTCTCTCCCACCTCTCTTTTGTTCTCTCGTCCTACTTTTGCTCTCTCCTCTCTCTTTTGCTCTCTCTATCCCCTTCTCTTTTGCTCTCTCTCCCTCCTCTCTTTTGCTCTCTCTCACTCCTCTCTTTTGCTTTCTCTCACTCCTCTCTTTTGCTCTCTCACTCCGCTCTTTTGCTCTCTCTCTCTCCCCCTCTCTTTTGCTCTCTCCCCCTCTCTTCTGCTCTCTCTCCCCCCCCCCCTCTCTTTTGCTCTCTCTCTCCCCTGCTCTTTTGCTCTCTCTATCCCCCTCTCTTTTGCTCTCTCTCCCCCTCCCCTCTCTTTTGCTCTCTCTCTCATCCCCTCTCTTTTGCTCTCTCTCTCTTTCCCCCCTCTCTTTTGTTCTCTCTTTCCCCCCTCTTTTGTTCTCTCTCTCCCTCCTCACTTTTGCTCTCTCTCTCTCTCCCCTCTCTTTTGCTCTCTCTCTCCCCCTCTCTTTTGTTCTCTCTCTCTCCCCCTCTCTTTTGTTCTCTCTCTCTCCCCCTCTCTTTTGCTCTCTCTCTATCTCTCTCCCCCTCTCTTTTTCTCTCTCTCTCTCCCCCTCTCTTTTGCTATCTCTCTCTCCCCCTCTCTTTTGTGCTCTCTCTTTCCCCCTCTCTTTTGCGCTCTTTCTCTCTTTCCCCCCTCTGTTTTGCTTTCTCTCTCCCTCCTCTCTTTTGCTCTCTCCCCTCTTTTGCTTTCTCCCCTCTGTTTTGCTTTCTCCCTAGTCCCTTCTGTTGCTTTCTCCCCCGCCCAGCCATGCCCATTCGTCATGCCTGCCGGCCATGCCCCTGTCACAACACGTCCGCTTAGTTACACTCCCATCATGGCATGCCCCGTCACGTCCGGTCACGCCCCCATAACAACATGCCCGGTCACGTCCCCATCAAAGCATGCCCGGCCACGCCCCCCTCATGACGCTCCCGCCCGGCCATGCCCCCTCCACGGCAGCTTCGAAAAACACTTTCTCTGCTGCTCAAGTCCAGGTATGTTTGTCCTCGCACAGTCTCTACTGCGCATGACTGAATCTGACAAACATACCTGGCCTTTTATTATATAGGATTATATTATGTGAATTGTATATAGTGTATGTGCACTATATGCTGTGTGTGTGTCTAGTGTATACATGTGTGTAGTATGTGCGTGTAGTGTGTACATAGTATGTGTGTGTGTGTGTGGGTCTAGTGTATATGTGTGTTATGTAGTGTGTGTACAGTGTATGTGTACTGTATGCTGTGTGTGTCTAGTGTATATGTGTGTGTAGTGTGTACATAGTATGTGTGTGTGTGTGTGTGGGTCTAGTGTATATGTGTGTTGTGTAGTGTGTGTACAGTGTATGTGTACTGTATGCTGTGTGTGTCTAGTGTATATGTGTGTGTAGTATGTGCATGTAGTGTGTACATAGTATGTGTGTGTCTAGTGTTTATGTGTGTAGTATGTGTGTAGTGTGTATACAGTGTATGCGCACAGTATGCTGTGTGTGCCTAGGGGGTGTGTGTGCTTTGTATGGCATCTACTAAGTTAATTAAAGGGACATTAAACATTATGAGGTTTTATAATAAATTGTTTAATTCTGTTTAGTACCAAAAACGTATTACAATATAATTTCAATATCTATTTTGTCCCTCTTTACCGTAATTTAACTCTATAAAGTGTGGGCTTTTCAGTTCCTGTTAAAAAAGGAAAAGCAGACGTCAGACTGCTATATTCCACATTGTCACTACCTAGCATACCTAGATAGGCTCAGAAACATGCACATGTATGTAGAAATATATGATAGCTGTCTGCAACCATGTACAACTGTTAGAAGCATTGTTGCAAACACTGTAGTGATATAGCTTTCAAGATACATCCTAACTCCTGAGCCTACCTATGTATTCTCTTCAACAATAGATACCAAGGGAATAGAGTAAATTTGACAACAGAAATATGAAAGTTTTTTTACATTTGTTCATGTTTCATTAATGACCATGATAAGTGTATAGAAAACCCTATTCTAAACAAATTATAAGAGGAAAAGTTGGGGGAAGCTGAAGCAATGTCCAATTAAAAACTGCCAACCCTATGTACTGTGCATGTGCATTTATCATACTTTCAATCATTTATTTTTCAATGTTTAGTAGTCATATTAACTAAGCAATTTCCAAAGTTTATCAGGCTGGATGATTCTTTCTTGTTCCTTTAAATAAAACCAACATTCTTCTGTACACCATCCATTTTATCATGTTGTTATGGGAAATATTTAAGTTATTAACCTGGCCCTTATATTTTGTTCAGTGCACTTCCTAGAACATTTACCAGAACATTTTTATGCACATAAGCTGATTTCAAAAGTACATTCAGTTAAATGATTTCTCAAACTTATTTGTACTGACAACATTAACAAAATAGATAAAGAAGAAGATGAATGATTCTCATTACAGCTAGAAACACATTTGACTCAAAGTAATGAACATTCCCCTTTTGTTTTACAATAATGAAATAACAAGTAGTTCATTCTTAACTCTAGTTTTGCTGATTTAAAATAAAGGGATCCCTGATGTATAGGGCTCTCCTCAGTTTATTGTACAAAACTAAAATAGCAGATAAATGAAAACTCCCATTAATTATTTTATGATTGCGACTAGCAGCATAAGTTAATGACCAAAAACAGTTAGGGCTAGATTATAAATGGAGCGCTAAATTATCGCGTGCCCATTAACAGGCACATTTTCCCGTTTGCAGGTGCGCTGTAGCAATTAGCGCTTATAAAATTAACCATTAGCCACCAAAATACAGTCAATTGTATTTTATTAAAAAATAAAGATAGCAGCATCTTTATTTTTTAACAAAATTACAGCACCAGGCAGTATTTTGGGGATAAAGTTGGTGCGAGTGGGGCATTAGAAAAAAATGGCACTGAAAGTGCCTTTACATTGCGGTCTATGGGAACTGTGTGTTCCTTGTAAATATATACAGTATGTATATGCTAATATACATATATATTTATGTGTTAATATGTGTATATACACATATAAACACATAAATATACAGTATATGTATATAATCATAAACATTTAAAATTACTGCCATTACTGCGCTATCTACCCCCTTCGCTGCACTGAAGTTCTGATGCCGTCTCTGTCGGCATCAGAATGAGGCTCCCATAGGAGCCTATAGAAGCACGCTCTTCTGATCGCAATGCTTCCCACTCAGCAATGAGAATGCTGTGAACTTGTAATACCAGAGCACAGAGACGGCATCAGAACCTAAGTGCAGCGAAGGTAATAAGTAGCGCAGCGATGGCAGGAAATATAAATATATATGTATATGATTATATACATATATATTTATGTGTTAATATGTGTATATATACACATAATAACACACAAATATATATGTATATAGACTGGAATGTAATGGCACTTTTCATTGCATAAAAAAAATATTTTAATTGCAAATAATACTGCTGCATCAATAATGCACTTTCTACTTAAAGGGGCAATGTACTCCAGAATTTGTATTGTTTAAAAAGATAGATAATCCCTTTATTACCTGTTTCCCAGTTTTGCATAACCAACACGGTTATATTAACCCCTTAACAACCAAGGACATGCCAGGCACGTCCTACAAAAAAGTGGTAGTTAAGGACCAAGGCACGTCTTCTGTGGTTTCAAGCGCTGGAAGCCCTCTCTGCATTGGCCAGCGACGGTGCTGATCGTTAGTGGGTGGGAGGGATATGAGGGAGGTGGGTAGGTGGCTCATAGCTGGAGCAATTTCTGTTCCTGTGCGGCATATGTCTGGAGCGCCCGAGGGGGGGCTGCACAGATTTAAAGGCAGGAGGGAGAGGGAAGGAGGAAGAAAGAAGGAGAGAGAGGGAGGGAGGAATAACTTTTGGGAAAGGGATCTAGGAGGGGTAGGGTATTGAGGGGGGCAGCTACACTACAGAAAAAAATGGCTTTTTTTTTATTTAAAAAAAAGACTAAAATTTAGCAAACTGGGTACTGGCAGACAGCTGCAAGTACCCAAGATGGTGGCAAAAAGGTAGAGGGGGAGGGTTATAGAGCTGTTTGGGGGGATCAGGGAGGTTGGGGGCTAAGGGGGATCCAACACTGCAGTATATATATATAAATAAAGCCTTTTATTTTAGTAAAGGCAGACTTTGTGCCACTACTTAAGATGGCGGTGACAATTGTGAGGTGGGGAGGGTTATTTGAGGGGGGTCAGGGAGGGATTAGGGGGTGGGATGTGTAAGGTGGGAGGCTGATCTCTACACTAAGGCTAAAATTAACCTTACAAGCTACCTAATTAACCCCTTCACTGCTGGGCATAATACAAGTGTGGTGCTCAGCAGCATTTAGCGGCCTTCGAATTACCAAAAAGCAATGCCAAAGCCATATCTGCTATTTCTGAACAAAGAGGATCCCAGAGAAGCATTTACAACCATTTGTGCCATAATTGCAAAAGCTGTTTGTAAATAATTTCATTGAGAAAAAGTTACCGATTTGTTTTATTTGATCGAATTTGACGGTGAAGCAGTGGCATGAAATATACCAAAATGGGCCTAGATCAATACTTTGGGTTGTCTACTACACTACACTTAAGCTAAAATGAACCCTACAAGCTACCTACAAACTACCTAATTAGCCCCTTCACTACTGGGCATAATACAAGTGTGGTGCGCTGCAGCATTTAGCAGCCTTCTAATTACCAAAAAGTAACACCATCAATTTCTGCTATTTTTGAACAAAGGGAATCCCAGAGACGCATTTACAACCATTTATGCCATAATTACACAATCTGTTTGTAAATAATTTCAGTGAGAAAAGTTTTTGAAAAAGTTAACGATTTTTTTTATTTGATCGCATTTGGCAGTGAAATGGTGGCATGAAATATACCAAAATGGGCATAGATACCAAAATGGGCCTAGTATTACTTTGGTCAAGGGATATTCAGGGATTTCTAACAGATATCAGTGTCCCAATGTAACTATCGCTAATTTTGAAGAAAAAAAAATGGTTTGGAAATAGCAAAGTGATACTTGTATTTATTGCCCTATAACTTGCAAAAAAAGCAAAGAACATGTAAACATTGGGTATTTCTAAACTCAGGACAAAATTTAGAAACTATTTAGCATCAGTGTTTTTTGGTGGTTGTAGATGTGTAACAGATTTTGGGGGTCAAAGTTAGAAAAAGTGTGTTTTTTCATCATGTTTTATAAATAATTTTTATAGTAAATTATGATATGATGAAAATAATGGTATCTTTAGAAAGTCCATTTAATGGCAAAAAATAGTATATGATATGTATGGGTACAGTTAATGAGTAAGAGGAAAATTACAGATAAACACAAATACAGCAGAAATGTAAAAATAGCCCTGCTCCTTAACAGTAAGAAAATTGAAAAGTGCTGTGGTCACTACGGAGTTAATATACTTTTTACCTCTGTGATTACCTTGTATCTACGGCTCTGCAGACTGCCCCCATATTTCAGTTCTTTTGACAGACTTGCATTTTAGCCAATCAGTCCCTCTCGTAAGTAATTCCACTTGCGTGAGCACAATGTTATTTATATGAAACACATGAACTAAAATCCTCTAGCTGTGAAAAACTGTCAAATGCATTCAGATATGAGGCAGCCTTCAAGGGCTTAGGAATTGGCATATGAGCCTACCTAGGTTTAGCTTTCAACTAAGAATACCAAGAGAACAAAGCAAATTTGATGCTAAAGGTGAATTGGAAAGTTGCTCTATCTGAATCATACAAGTTTAATTTTTACTAGACTGTTCCTGTAAGCTTTAGCTGACAGGCCCTTTCTTCTAATGCTAATTGGCTGAAAGGTACACTTCCTATTAATTCTTACTGGTTAATAGGTACTTATAAGTACCTGGAAGCCAATCAACAATGATAATGGTATATTGGTTATATTTTCAGACAAAAAAAAGTGTCAACAGGTTTAAATGCTACTAGAAATAAGCTATTCTGGGTGTTGCTATTTTTCTGCCACATTTTTAAATTTCAAACAGTTACCTTCAGCTTCTCTATATATTCTGACTTTCTTGTCCCTTTAAAGGGACAAACTCAGAATGCATGTACCTTTAAACATTCAGGACTTAGTGCATACAATTTAAAATAAAAACAACTTACCAAGTAATTTCTTTTATTAAATGTGTGCATCCTTGTTCTTATAATCCATTGTTGAAACATAGCTTCATTCCATGAGAGCATATTTAAATATGCTCAAAAGCATGCATGTGGCTTTAACTCTATATGGCAGCAATGTTTGCATCAATTTATGAAATAATTTATGAAAATTAATAAAGGGAGCCCACCTTCAGGTGGAAGGTTATTTAATAAATTGTTAGATTTAAGGGTGGGGGGGCGACAAAAATTGCTCAACAAGCGTGAGATGTTTTGGATATTCAAATAACGTACAAGGGTATCATTATGTTTGAATTCTGAATCTGACCTAATTAATTATTAGAAATAACTTGGTGTACCTGCATTTACGTATCTAATTTAGGATAACCTAGACAGTTACCCAAAAATGTAATTATATATATATATATCTATATATATATATATATATATATAGCTGCACAGTATAATATGATATCGAAACATATGAAGATGTGAAGCATCATCTCTGAATGGGATTTGTTCTAAAATATGGTGCTTTATTCTTATTGTACTCTTTTTATATATTTGATTCACATGTCATTATATTAATTTAGTAGCGGTTTGTGAGGTATGCTGTTATTTTAATTACGTTTGTGATGTCATATCTACCAACCAATTATGTATGGACATGTGTAGAAACAAGCCATGACTACAGCTAACACCGAAATGTGTTGGCTTTATTGACATGCACAACCATTGTTGGATAAGCCCTCTGCTATACTTTTAATTCTAATAAGCAATGAAAGCTAAGTTTTAAGCATTTAAGCCCGGTTGTGGAAATTTCTATTTTTGTAATGACTGTAAAGGACATTGTAGTATTCATCTGGCATAAAACTTTATGCCAGATGAATACAACAGTAAGCTGTGAGCGTATCTTTGGCTGTGTTTAAAGGGACAGTCTACAATATAATTTTTATTGTTTTAAAAGATAGATAATCCCTTTATTATCCATTCCCCAGTTTTGCATAACCAACACAGTTATATTAATATACTTTTTACCTCTGTTACTACCTTGTATCTAAGCATCTTCTGACAGCCCCCTGATCACATGACTGTGACTAATGAAATTCTATTGAGTTGCATTTAGTACTGTGTTGTGCTAACTCTTAAATAACCTGGGCGTGAACACATTGTTATCTATATGGCTCACATGAACTATCAGGCTTCTGTTGTGAAAAGCAAATACAAAACCATGTGATTAAGAGGCTCTTAATAGAGCCTTTGAAACAGGCAGAAATTTAGAGGTAGAAATGTTATAAAGTATATTAATCTAACAATGTTGGTTCTGCAAAGCTGTGGAATGGGTAGTAAAGGAATTATCTATCTTTTTAAACAATAACAATTTTTGTGTAGACTGTCCCTTTAACCACATAGCATTTACAAAAGATGCTACATTAAATATAAACAACTTCAATTATTTTTTTTATTCTGTAGAATGTCTCTTAAAAATATGAGTCCCTCTCAAAAAATCTTTTGAAGCCTTTTCTTTGTTAAATGTGGTAAGGAAATTCCATCTTTTCCAGTTGTGCTTGCATATACCATCTCAGGGCTAGATTATGAGTAGAGCGCAAATTATGGCTCCCGCTTGTGCGTTAACTTCACTAGAAGTAAGCTTTTTACGCACGTGTTACAAGTTATAAGTAAAAAGTGTGTACACGAGTGCTAACCCAACACATGCAAAAAGCCAAACTTCGAATATTGCGAATGCGTTAATGTATTCCCCCATAAACTTCAATGGAGCACGAAAAGTGGAAAAAACCTGAATACCCATACTTGCATGCAAACACAATCATGTTTAACCAAGTGTGTTAACCAGACATGAGATATGAATATTTCACGTTCAATGGTCTTCAAATAGCAGAATGTTCTATTTATTCTTTTATATATATATATATATATATATACTGTTATTATATATAGGTATAGCTATATATAGGAATATCTATTTTAAAAACACTTAGAACATAGAATGTGACATATTTACAATACAAGCCCTTTGACTGCCTTTTTTTCACCTGATACCTCATATCTTTGAGGCTTTAAAACATTTTTATGCAATGTTTTTTTAAAATATTTTTTATTAGCTAGTGTGTTTATGAGTGTAACGGTATAATGTATTTTTGATGTGTTCTGCGCAACTTTTTACTCGAGCATAACAGTGAACCAGAGCTCTGAAGTTGCACTAACCTGATGAGCGTTAGATTCAAATTCGTTCAAGTGAACGAGTTTATTTTAAACTCGTAATACGTGCGCTATTTCCAACAAAAGTTAGCGCTCGTAATCTAGCAAATTTCTATTAAAGGTATACTGAAGTCATAATTAAACTTTCAGGATTTAGACAGAGAATGGAATTTTAAACAATTTTCCAATTTACTTCTGTTATCAAAATGTACACATTCTTTTTATATGCACAGTTTCACAGACACCAGCTCCTACTGAGCATGAGCAAGAGTACAGTGTCTGTGATTAGCTAATGGCTGCCACATGATACTGGGGGCAGGGAATGAAAGGAATTTTTAAAAACTTCAGAATAAAATCTACTGCTCTTTTGAAATCCAGAGTAAGTGCTATTGCATTGTCTTGTTATGCATTTGCTGGTTATGCAATTCTACTTTACTAAGTACTAAAATCAGGAATTCCACTACGTTTTCATCAGTTAATTAAGAAATGATAGCAGTAATGTACGTTTTTGTCAGTTAATTTCCTAAGTAAATAGCGTTTCATAGTATAATTTGAAAAACATGACAGCAACTTTAAGTATTTGAACTTTGTTTAAACATGGCACATAAGCAAAATGAGTTCAAAATTAACAACATATTCCTAACGAATACTAATAATCTTTAATTCATAGCATTTTTGTCCAGACATACAAACTAGCTTTATTATTATAAGAAAGTTCATCCTGAATATGTCAGATCGTGAAAAGCTGTGGACAGCACATACAATTCCAAAGCACTTCACTTAAT
The DNA here is from genome assembly GCF_027579735.1 of Bombina bombina. Lineage (NCBI taxonomy): Eukaryota > Metazoa > Chordata > Amphibia > Anura > Bombinatoridae > Bombina > Bombina bombina. The sequence continues at coordinate 926,385,537 of NC_069503.1, read as the reverse complement.
TACTGAGAACTTGCTTTTCTATTTAATCAAGTTTTATAAGGAAATCCTAATGGGAATATTGGCAACATTCCAGTATTGAACAGTGTACTTTACAGACCAAGACTGGAGTCTTATTGGTTTTCATAAAAGAAAAAAAAAAGCAGTGTAATAATTCTTCACCAAAGGTAATCACTCAGCTTATTGTAAATGGATCCATGATTCAATTTACTTTAGGCATTTAAAAACATTTATGTTTATTATGCTTTTATTTTAAGAATATGTGATTCTCTTAATGGCATGTGAATAAATGTGGCGAGACAGACTTCAGGAATCTGGATCCTAAAGGGACATTAAAACCAATATTAAATCCCCCATAAAATACTATATTAGGCAACAAGACAATAAACATTTGATAATTTCCCTGCTTTATTTATTTTATCTCTGTAAATAGGTTGTTTTTTTCACTCTGTTGCGCATACTGCTTATTTAAATATTAAGCATTTTTCCAGTACTGGTTCATTGCTACACTACAATTGCATATTTATTTATATATATCTACAAATGTAGGAAGGATATCAGGTAAACACACTAAAGATGATTTTAATGTCTTACTCCTGAAATGCGCTGAACCCCAAACCAAGCAAAATAAAGTTTTAGTTCCTCTAAATATGTATTTTTAATGTAGCCCATTCATTATAAAGTATTATGTAAATGAACATGGAAGTCAAAAGGGAGAGTCCAAGCAAAAATTGAAATATACATCAGTGCATTTTTATTCCTATTAAAATTACAATATATTTGTGGGGGGGGCGGGTCCGAACACCGACCAAGATGGCTGCTTTTAACTTTAGCTGAATCCGGGAGCTGATAGATCCGTTGCCTATCGCTTCACAAACTTAAAATCCAAGCCTGGAATTACAACTGTCCTGCAGATTAATATCTGAAAAACGGATTTCTGTGCTTTTTAACTTTGAATTCCAGCCAAGCAGACCGGAATAGATGAGGAACGCAGCGGAGGCCTAGCAACAGACCTGGCTCCTCATTTACCCTCCCTGAGTCCTGATGTGTCAGGAATAACAGCCGTGTGTGCTGTCTAGATCTATTGATACGTAGCTGCTGAAATGCTATGGCAGTAACTGTCTTTTTCACCCATGGACATATGTATTTATAGGTAACGGTGCTATTGTGGAGTGGGATACGCACTACCTCTACTGTCACCCAGATATTTCGCTACTACCTACAATATCCTGTGGTGTATATCAGGGATCAATTGCTCCAGCATGAAGCCGGCTATATGTCTTGTAGAGGAGCTGTGTAGCCTCTTTGATGCTTTTCAGGCTGAATGTATAGAACAGTTACGAATGGCCTATATTAAACCTGAGGTCGACAAGGCTGATCTACAAACAGCCCACTCTCCGATGAAAGGGCCCCAGCATCAGCTGCCTGCATTCTATAATGGCCCGCAAAAACAAGGAGATGGGGACATGTGTTTGTCTGGGCGGACCGTTATTCCTGATTATGCTGCCAGTACAAGTAAAGAGAAGGTCGATAGGGCTAACCAGAGAGTCGCTGACCACATGGCGCTAAATCACATCTCGCCTCTGACAGGGGAAATGGATTTCAACACTACATGCCGCTCAGCTCACAAATCCATTTATTTGGCAGTCATGTTGAAACACGCTCAAATATGCAACCCACCTGCTGGGGTTAAAGCCCTGAGAGGTGAACGGACACTGGGTTTACAACTTTCCTCACATTGCCTGTTACAATCCACGGAAGTTAGCACTGGGGTAAGGCCCTTGCGGTCTCCAACTGAGGCATCTGCCGTCCGAAATGCTGTTACTGTGAGTTGCTTAGCTTGCAGAATAGGTATAGGCTGAACAAAACTCTTAACGGTGTATTAATGTGGACATAATATCGGACCTTCCTGGGAGAACCTCTACTTAGCTTCAAGACTTATAGTTTGGTTTACGGTTATACATTGCGTACTGCTTACACTTGCCCACTATATATTTATACTTTGGTGTAATTTTATTTTATGTTTAGAAGGTGGGTTTATGGGATTTTGGTTCATACCTGTTTGCTTTTACTAGGGAGCTTGTTTTCATATACAGATGCTTATAGTTCACACTCTTAACGTCACCGTGTGACTTCAAATACAGAAGCTTGTTATTTTAATTAGGCAAATAATAAGTCATAAGCAGGGATACTTAGAGATGTAATAGATGGCTATTTGAAAGAACTGTATTCTGATTTCCCATGATGTTGCACTATATTATATGCTGCAGTGTTATAGCATTCCATATTAGTTAGACTATGTCACACCGTTAGAATAATATAACACCCCACAGACTATTAGCTTACAAAGCCTCATAGACCTCTCTCACCCCCCTCTGGAGGTGTGGGCAATAAATTATGGCCATATAAGTTCCCAAAGGCCCTGCATCTTTGTGCCTAGTAATTAATACCACAGTCTGCTAGGACTTAATTATATACTGCAATCAGTAACCCTACTTAATTTTATTACATGTACCCCTTGAACATCAATACAGCCCAGATGTTAGTGCTAGTTGATAATAGTATGTGTCACACCCTTTGCCTGTTATAAATTGAGTTTTCTGTATGCTAGACTATAACTATGATGTATGCTCTCCTATCTGTTGAAATTTCATTTCAACCCACATGTAATTTAGCTAATTTTATATATGTCTATGTTTAGTTTTATAAAGGCCCAAAAGTGGTCTCATATTTTCCACCCTTTGTTGTTTATCTCCATAAGGGTTCAGGGGTCCAAGAGAGGCCCAGCTGGTTCTGAACAAAAAGACAGAAAAATTAGGTTTTTACATTTTGGAATGCCATAAAGCTAATTTCTATTTGTAATAGACTATAAATGTGCCATACCCATATATTATCATTATCTAGTTTTTACCTGTACTAGACCATAAGTATGGAACATGTATACAATTTTTACCATCTCTTTATATGTTTGTCTACTTCACAATCCCTTCCCTTAAAACAAAAAATAAGATTCGCTAATTGAGACCCATGAGTGGTCTTGTACTGTTTTCAGTTACCTTCTTTACTGATTATCTTTATATCTTTTCAGGTCCAAGAGTGGCCTTATAGCTCTTTAGAGGGTATATAGTCTGATAGGCATAGCTTACTTGTTTGATCTCACAAATGTTTATAACTTGCTATCTTGGAATCATTTATTTGTATAATATGTATTGATATTTCACTATTGTATGCCTTACCGTGAATCTTAATAAAACTATTTAAGAAAAGAAAAAAAAAAAATTACAATATATTTGTATAAACAAAAAACGTCTAATGAATGATATCACTATTTTTAGTGTGCATGTGAAAAATATCTAAATATGTTTCATGCAGCTGCATTTTAAAGACCTGGTGGTGTTGCTGGTGCATAAAGCATATTTAGATATGCTTCATGTGCTCACTCACAATATTGATATTAGAGTACAGAGAATATAGAGTACAGATAATATAGAGAGATGTATAGAGCATGAGTGTGTTGTGCACTATAGGGCAGCAGTGTTTACAACAGTGTATAACATTGCTACAAATATTGTTGCAAACACCACCACCATAGACAGCTAAAGACACATGCACGCTCCTGCACTCTTATAAGCCTGCCTGGGTTTACTCTTGAACAAGGGATACTAAGAGAACAAAGGAAATTTGATAATGGAAGCAAATTCAAATGTTTAAAATAACATGCTCAATCTGAATCATGAAAGTTGAAAGGGTCAATCTAGACCCAGAACTTATTCTTTATTGCTTATTGTTACATACCAGACAAACATCTTGCAACTGGCTTTACGCAATAAGCTTGTAAAAAGTACATGAAACTTTTAAACAAACATTCGCCTAGATTTAGAGTTCTGCGTTAGCCATCAAAAGCAGCGTTAAGGGGTCCTAACACTGCTTTTGGCCGCCCGCTGGTATTTAGAGTCAGCCAGGAAAGAGTCTAATGCTCACTTTCAAGCCGCGACTTTTCCATACCGCAGCTCCCCTTACGCCAATTGCGTATCCTATCTTTTCAATGGGATCTTCCTAACGCTGGTATTTAGAGTCTTGGCTGAAGTGAGCGGTAGACCCTCTACCGACAAGACTCCAGCCGCAAAAAAAAGTCAGTAGTTAAGAGCTTTATAAACCGGCGTTAGCCCATAAAGCTCTTAACTACTGTGCTCTAAAGTACACTAACACCCATAAACTACCTATGTACCCCTAAACCGAGGTCCCCCAACATCGCCACCACTATAATAATAATTTTTAACCCCTAATCTGCCGACCGCACACCGCCGCCACTTACATTATCCCTATGAACCCCTAATCTGCTGCCCCTTACATCGCCGACACCTACATAATTTATTTATTTATTAACCCCTAATTATTATTATTCTTTATTTATAAAGCGCCAACAGATTCCGCAGCGCTGTCCATGGGTACAAAGATAAAAGTACAGTACAATACAATATAGAAGACACCAAAGTTTAACAAAACAAATACAGGGGGAATTGAGGGCCCTGTTCCCGTGGGAACTTACAATCTAGATGGTAGGAGGGTGATAAACAGGAGGTGGGGACTGCAAAGGTGAGAATGATGTTAGTGTGGAGTTAGATGGGGCAGCAGTTAGGCAGGTAGAATTCATTTTTTACTGATTTAGAGATAGGCTTCCATGAACAGAAAGGTCTTTAGGGAGCGTTTAAAGGAGGAAAGGTTAGGGGAAACAGCTCTGGGAAGTGCATTCCAGATGGTTGGTGCTGCACGAGAGAAGTCCTGTAGCCTGGCATGGGAGGAGGTGATGGTAGAAGATGCAAGGAGCAGGTCATTGTTGGATCTTAGGGGGCTGGCTGGGGTATATTTCTTGATGAGTGAGGACAGGTAGGGGGGGGGCTACGTTGGTAGCCCCCCCAATGTCGCCGCCACCTAACTACACTTATTAACCCCTATTCTGCCGACCGGACCTCGCCGCTACTCTAATAAAACCCTATAATAAATAGTATTAACCCCTAATCTGCCCTCCCTAACATCGCCGCCACCTAACTTTAGGATTTATATTTATTTTACAGGCAACTTTGTATTTATTTTAACTAGGTACAATAGCTATTAAATAGTTATTAACTATTTAATAGCTACCTAGTAAAAATAATTACAAAATTACCTGTAAAATAAATCCTAACCTAAGTTACAATTAAACCTAACACTACACTATCAATAAATTAATTAAATAAATTACCTACAATTACATACAATTAAATAAACTAAACTAAATTGCAAAAAAACCCCCACTAAATTACAAAAAATAAAAAAAGATTACAAGAATATTAGGCTAATTACACCTACTCTAAGCCCCCTAATAAAATAAAAAAGCCCTCCAAAATAATAAAGGTCCCTACCCTATTCTAAATTAAAAAGTAACCAGCTCTTTTACCAGCCCTTAAAAGGGCTTTTTGCGGGGCATGCCCCTAAGTAATCAGCTCTTTTGCCTGTAAAAAAAAATACAACCCCCCAACATTAAAACCCACCACCCACATCTTGGATGACGTCATTTAAGGTAGGGAGATCTTCAGGGGAGTAGTGTTAGGTTTATTTAAGGGGGTTTGGGTTAGAGTAGGGGTATGTGGGTGGTGGGTTTTAATGTTGGGGGGTTGTATTTTTTTTTACAGGCAAAAGAGCTGATTACTTAGGGGCATGCCCCGCAAAAAGCCCTTTTAAGGGCTGGTAAAAGAGCTGGTTACTTTTTAATTTAGAATAGGGTAGGGACCTTTATTATTTTGGGGGGCTTTTTTATTTTATTAGGGGGCTTACAGTAGGTGTAATTAGCCTAATATTCTTGTAATCTTTTTTTTATTTTTTGTAATTTAGTGTTTTTTTTTTTTTTTTTTTGTAATTTAGTTTAGTTTATTTAAAGGGACACTGTACCCAAAAAATTTCTTTTGTAATTCAGAAAGAGCATGCAATTGTAAGCAACTTTCTAATTTACTCCTATTATCAATTTTTCTTCGTTCTCTTGCTATCATTATTTGAAAAAGAAAGCATCTAAGCTTTTTTTTGGTTTCAGTACTCTGGACAGCACTTTTTTATTGGTAGATGAATTTATCCACCAATCAGCAAGGACAACCCAGGTTGTTCACCAAAAATGGGCCGGCATCTAAACTTACATTCTTGCATTTCAAATAAAGATACCAAGAGAAAGAAGAAAATTTGATAATAGGAGTAAATTAGAAAGTTGCTTAAAATTTCATGCTCAATCTGAATCACGAAAGAAAATTTTTGGGTACAGTGTCCCTTTAATTGTATGTAATTGTAGGTAATTTATTTAATTAATTTATTGATAGTGTAGTGTTAGGTTTAATTGTAACTTAGGTTAGGATTTATTTTACAGGTAATTTTGTAATTATTTTTACTAGGTAGCTATTAAATAGTTAATAACTATTTAATAGCTATTGTACCTAGTTAAAATAAATACAAAGTTGCCTGTAAAATAAATATAAATCCTAAAATAGCTACAATATAATTATTTGTTATATTGTAGCTATATTAGGGTTTATTTTACAGGTATTTAGTTTTAAATAGGAATACTTTAGTTGATAAGATTTAATTTATTTAGTTAGATTAAAATTATATTTAACTTAGGGGGGTGTTAGGGTTAGGGTTAGACTTAGCTTTAGGGGTTAATACATGTATTAGAGTAGCGTTGAGGTCCGGTCGGCAGATTAGGGGTTAATAAGTGTAGGTAAGGAAGCAGCGATGTTGGGGGGGCAGATTAGGGGTTAATAAATATAATATAGGTGTCGGCGGTGTTAGGGGTAGTAGATTAGGGGTTCATAGCGATAATGTAGGTTGCGGCGGTGTACTGAGCGGCAGATTAGGGGTTAATTGTATAATGCAGGTGTCAGCGATAGCGGGGGCTGCAGATTAGGGGTTAATAAGTGTAAGGTTAGGGGTGTTTAGACTCAGGGTTAATGTTAGGGTGTTAGGTGCAGACTTAGAAAGTGTTTCCCCATAGGAAACAATAGGGCTGCGTTGGGAGCTTAACGCTGCTTTTTTGCAGGTGTTAGGTTTTTTTTCAGACCAAACTGCCCCATTGTTTCCTATGGGGGAATCGTGCACGAGCACGTTTTGTCAGCTTACCGCTACCGTAAGCAACGCTGGTATTGAGAGTTGAAGTGGCGGTACATTCAGCTCAACGCACCCTTTTTGGAGCTTAACGCAGCCCTTCAGACAACTCTAAATACCAGCGTTGTCTTAAGGGTGCGTTGGAAAAAAAAAAGCTGCGTTAGCTACGCCGGTCTTTACCGACAAAACTCTAAATCTAGGCGATTGTTTGTAAACAGCCAAAAATGACTGTCAAGCTCCGCCCACAGCTTTCTTCTCATCCAGTTAGAGGTTTTCTTGTATGACAGTTTAGCAGCGCACGTTAGTATTATTCAGTTGGGGTGAGGAAATAAAGAGAGCTTTTTTGGAAGGGATCCAGTAGAGATCAGGGGGTGGGAGGTGTCAGGTGGGAGGGTAATCTCTACACTAAAGCTAAAATTAACCTTACAAGTTGCCTGATTAACCACTTTCTTGCCGGGAATAATAGAAGTATGATGTGCAGCTGCAGTTAGTGGCCTTCTAATTACCAAATAGCAATGGCAAAGCCATATATGTATGTTATTTTTTTAACAAAGGGGATCCCAGAGAAGCTTTTACAATCATTTATGCTATGATAGTACAAGCAGTACGTAAATTATTTTAGTGAGAGACCCAAAGTTTGTGAAAAAGTTAACAATTTTTTTATATCATTGCATTTGGTGGTAAAATGGTGGCATGAAATATACCAAAATGGGCCTAGATCAATACCTTGGGTTGTCTAATTAAAAAATATATATAGTTTTGACAGGTAAAAAGAAAAAAACAAGGCTTTAATTATGTTTAAATGGAGTGATGCTAATAATTCTCTGGTATATAAGTTTTTCTCTGAAAGCCCCCAGTAGTGAAGGGGTTAAGCTCTTGTAAAAGAAGAATATATAGTTTTCTGTTTATCGTGAAAAACTGATAGAAATATTGTAAAAACTGGTCTGCCTCCCAGGTATTTCATTAATTAAGCCCCCAAATTTGAAAAGATTTTATTATAAATATTAATTCCGGTTAGATAGATTTAAATTAAATTAGCAAAGCCTTTCTTGCTCTGAAATATAATGATTTTATAAATATTACTGTGAACACACTGAGATTGGGGTGGGCATAGTTTTCCTATTGAAAAACAAATACAGCAAAATAGATGTTATTTTGTTTTATTTTTTTAGATTGGCTGAAATGTTATTCTATAGGAAGACTGCAGAAAGTGTAATTACAAGGTGTTTACTGTCCCTTTAATTTGATTTTTTAATCAAAAAAGTCTCCTTCACTAGTGATGTCGAGAACCGGCGAACCGGGCGAACCGCCATTGACTTCAATAGGCAGGCGAATTTTAAAACCCACAGGGACTCTTTCTGGACACAAAAGTGATGGAAAAGTTGTTTCAAGGGGACTAACACCTGGACTGCAAGTAGGCACAGTATATGCTGTAAGCCTGACACACAGGCTGGCAGTGGCAGGCAGGCAACTGCTATTAGATTACACTAGCAGACTGATGTAAAAGTTTTTTTAAAAAAAAAAAAATTTACACTACTGTTACACCAGAAATGACTGGTGGTAGCACTGAGCAAGTAGGCACAGTATATGCTGTGAGCCTGACACACAGGCTGGCAGTGGCAGGCTGGCCTGGCAACTGAAATTAGATTACACTAGCAGACTGATGTAAAAGTTTTTTAAAAAAAATTTACACTAATGTTACACCAGATATGAGTGGTGGCACTGAGCAAGTAGGCGCAGTATATGCTGTGAGCCTTACACACAGGCTGGCAGTGGCAGGCAGGCAACTGCTTTTAGATTACACTAGCAGACTGATGTAAAAGTTTTTTTTTTTTTAAATTTACACTACTGTTACACCAGATATGACTGGTGGTGGCACTGAGCAAGTAGGCACAGTATATGCTGTGAGCCTGACACACAGGCTGGCAGTGACAGGCTGGCATGGCAACTGAAATTATATTACACTAGCAGACTGATGTAAAAGTTTTTTTTTTTTAATTTACACTAATGTTACACCAGATATGAGTGGCGGCACTGAGCGAGTAGGCACAGTATATGCTGTGAGCCTGACACACAGGCTGGCAGTGGCAGGCAGGCAACTGCTATTAGATTACACTAGCAGACTGATGTAAAAGTTTTTTTTTTTTTAATTTACACTACTGTTACACCAGATATGACTGGTGGTGGCACTGAGCGAGTAGGCACAGTATATGCTGTGAGCCTGACACACAGGCAACTGCTATTAGATTACACTAGAAGACTGATGTAAAAGTTTTTTTGTTTTTAATTTACACTACTGTTACACCAGATATGACTGGTGGTGGCACTGAGCAAGTAGGCACAGTATATGCTGTGAGCCTGACACACAGGCTGGCAGTGGCAGGCTGGCCTGCTGGCAACTGAAATTAGATTACACTAGCAGACTGATGTAAAAGTTGTTTTTTTTTAAATATACACTAATGTTACACCAGATATGAGTGGTGGCAGTGAGCAAGTAGGCACAGTATATGCTGTGAGCCTGACACACGCTGACAGGCAGGCAAATGCAATTAGATTACAAAGATACAAAAATAAATAAAGATGTTCTAGCCCTAAAAAGGGCTTTTTGGGGTGCTGTCCTTACAGCAGAGATCAGATGAGTCCTTCAGGACTGTAATGGACACTGAATACACTAGCCTAGCTATTGATTTCCCTATTAAATTAGCAGCAGCTACACTGTCCCTCCTCTCAGTAGCAATGCAGCTTCTGAATAAATCTAAAATGGCTGCTGTCCATGAGGTGTAAGGGTCTGGGAGGGAGGGTCTGCTGCTGATTGGCTGGAATGTGCCTGCTGACTGTGAGATACAGGGTCAAAGTTTAGGCAATGATGAAGAATAGGGGGCGGATCGAACATCGCATATGTTCGCCCGCCACTGCGAACGCGCCGGGAACTGTTCTCTGGCGAACTGTTTGCGACATCACTATCCTTCACTACTACATAAATACACATAACCATGTATTATCCTTACATATGCATTTATACAAGCTAAACTATCTGCATCAAAGCTAAATTTAATTCAGAGTACATTAAAGAAATGAGCCCAAGTATAAAGTAACTAAATTGCGAACCTAGCTTGAACTGAATCGTTCTAATTTTGATTACTCATTTATATTTTTACTTACACTCTGGAAACTTTTGTTTTAGAATTATTTAGCTAATCAAAATGTCACCAGGCTTGTCAGACAGTTGTTTAACCCCTCGGGGGCCAGCTCCAAACAAAAGGAAGCCGCTGACACATCCATAACAAGATGAACCACAGGGGAACCATTTATAGCTCAAATCAAGATTCTAAAATGTGTTTTAATGCTTGACTTGATACTGGGTTAATCTTTTATTATTTCAACAGAGCTCAGTCTTTTATATGCTCAACTGAGGCTCAGTGGAAACACACTACTGGGTATTACAAAAACTTTAAAAAAAAAACACTATAATAAAGAAGACATTTTAATAATAGATACATTCCAGCAGCTTTTAACTAAAAATATATACACTTATTATTTATATTATAATTATTACTGTTACATTATTATTACTGAATGTAGTAGTTCAAAAAACATTGCAATATATTTGTATTATTTATTTTGCCCCTTTTCTTTTAATTTAATTCTGAAAATTGTTTGTTTTCTAAATTAAATACGTACTAGTACTCTAGTTTCTATAAAGTAATGGGCACAGCCATGTTTAAAATTAAGTTGTCCCACTTATCTCACTCTCCTGCTAAGGACAATTAGGGACAGATATAAAACAGGCAAATAAAGAGACTATCTAAACAAGGTTGTGCATAATATTATCTAACAGGGTTTTTACACACAGGCTTAATTGAACACAATCTATGTTATTGCCTTATTTTTATGTGTCCCTAATTAAGCTTAAAAACATTTGGAGGGGGTCAAATATTTGATAATGTATTGTGAGTATTTGTTGTGAGTGTGTGTATGAGTGAGTGTATAAATGAGTGTGTGTATGAGTATGTGTATTTAAAAGTCAGTCGGCGAGATTACAAGTTTTGCGGTAACAGGGGTGCGTTGCTAACGCTCCTTTTTTTCTTACCGCTCACTTAAAAAAACCTGCAAAAAAGCAGCGTTCAGCTCCTAACGCAGCTCCATTGTTTCCTATGGGGAAATACATTTTATGTCTACACCTAACACCCTAACATGAACCCCGAGTCTAAACACCCCTAATGTTACACTTATTAACCCCTAATCTGCCGCCTCCGACATCGCCGACACCTGCATTATACTATTAACCCCTAATCTGCCGCCCCAACATCAGACACCTACATTATACTTATTAACCTCTAATCTGCCCCCCCCCCCCAAACGTTGCCGCAACTATATTACATTTATTAACCCCTAATCTGCCCCCCTACACCGCCGCCACTATAATAAATTTATTAACCACTAAACCTAAGTCTAACCCTAAGCCTAACACCCCCTAACTTAAATATAATTTAAATACATCTAAATACATTTACTACAATTAACTAAATAATTCCTATTTAAAACTAAATACTTACCTATAAAATAAACCCTAAGCCAGCTACAATATAACTAATAGTTACATTGTAGCTTGCTTAGGATTTATATTTATTTTACAGGCAACTTTGTATTTATTTTAACTAGGTACAATAGTTATTAAATAGTTATTAACTATTTAATAACTTCCTAGTTAAAATAAGTACAAATTTACCTGTAAAATAAATACTAACCTAAATTACAATTACACCTAACACTACACTATAATTAAACTAATTACCTAAACTACCTACAATTAATTACAATTAAATTAAATAAACTATATTACGAAAAAAAACACTAAATTACAGAAAATAAAAAAAGAATTACAAGAATTTTAAACTAATTACACCTAATCTAATCCCTCTAATAAAATAAAAAAGCCCCCCAAAATAATAAAATTCCCTACCCTATACTAAATTACAAATAGCCCTCTAAATGGCCTTTTGCGGGGCATTGCCCCAAAAGTAATCAGCTCTTTCACATGTAAAAAAAAATACAATACCGCCCTCAACATTAAAACCCACACACCCAACCCTACTCTAAAACCCACTGAATCCACCCTTAAAAAAAACTAACACTACCCCCTTGAAGATCACCCTACCTTGAGACGTCTTCACCCAGTCGGGCAGTAGTGGACCTCCTAAGTGGCAGAAGTCTTCATTCGATCTGGGCAGAAGAGGTCCTCCAAGCAGCAGAAGTCTTCATCCAGGCGGCATCTTCTATCTTCATCCTTCCAGAGCGGAGCGGGTCCATATTCAAGACATCCGACGTGGAGCATCCTCTTCATCTGACTGCCGACGACTGAATGACTGGTCCTTTAAGTGACGTCATCCAAGATGGCGTCCCTTGAAATCCGATTGGCTGATAGAATCTTATCAGCCAATCGGAATTAAGGTAGGAAAAATCCTATTGGCTGATGCAATCAGCCAATAGGATTGACCTCACATTCTATTGGCTGATTGGAATAGCCAATAGAATGCAAGTTCAATCCTATTGGCTGATTGGATCAGCCAATCGGATTGAACTTAAATCCTATTGGCTGATTGCATCAGCCAATAGGATTTTTCCTACCTTAATTCCGATTGGCTGATAGGATTCTATTAGCCAATCAGAATTCAAGGGACGCCATCTTGGATGACGTCACTTAAAGGACCAGTCATTCAGCCGTCGGATGAAGAGGATGCTCCACATCGGCTGTCTTGAAGATGGACCTGCTCCGCTCCGGAAGGATGAAGATAGAAGATGCCGCCTGGATGAAGACTTCTGCCGCTTGGAGGACCTCTTCTGCCCGGATTGGATGAAGACTTCTGCCCCTCTGGAGGACCACTTGTGCCCGGCTGGGTGAAGACGTCTCAAGATAGGGTGATCTTCAAGGGGGTAGTGTTAGGTTTTTTTAAGGGGGGATTGGGTGGGTTTTAGAGTAGGGTTGGTTGTGTGGGTGGTGGGTTTTAATGTTGGGGGTATTGTATTTTTTTTACAGGTAAAAGAGCTGATTACTTTGGGGCAATGCCCCACAAAAGGCCCTTTTAAGGGCTATTTGTAATTTAGTATAGGGTAGGGAATTTTATTATTTTGGGGGGCTTTTTTATTTTATTAGGGGGATTAGATTAGGTGTAATTAGTTTAAAATTCTTATAATTCTTTTTTTATTTTGTGTAATTTAGTGTTTTTTTTTCGTAATATAGTTTATTTAATTTAATTGTAATTAATTGTAGGTAGTTTAGGTAATTAGTTTAATTATAGTGTAGTGTTAGGTGTAATTGTAATTTAGGTTAGGATTTATTTTACAGGTAAATTTGTATTTATTTTAACTAGGTAGTTATTAAATAGTTAATAACTATTTAATAACTTTTGTACCTAGTTAAAATAAATACAAAGTTGCCTGTAAAATAAATATAAATCCTAAGCTAGCTACAATGTAACTATTAGTTATATTGTAGCTAGCTTAGGGTTTATTTTATCGGTAAGCATTTAGTTTTAAATAGGATTCATTTATTTAATAGTAGTAAATTTATTTTGTTTTATTTACATTATATTTAAGTTAGGGGGTGTTAGGGTTAGACTTAGGTTTAGGGGTTAATAAATTTAATATAGTAGCGGCGACATTGGGGGCGGCAGATTAGGGGTTAATAAATGTAGGTAGGTGTCGGCGATGTTAGGAATGGCAGATTAGGGGTCAATAAAATTTAACTAGTGTTTGCGAGGCGGGAGTGCGGCAGTTTAGAGGTTAATAAATTTATTAAAGTGGCGGCGATGTCCGGTTGGCAGATTAGGGGTTAAACATTTTAGTTAAGTGTTTGCGATGTGGGGGGGGCTTGGTTTAGGGGTTAATAGGTAGTTTATGGGTGTTAGTGTACTTTTTAGCACTTTAGTTAGCCCATCTCTTAACTACTGACTTTTAAATGCGGTAGGAGTCTTGACAGGAGAGGGTCTACCGCTCACTTTTTCAGGCGATCGTAATACCGGCGAAAATCCCATTAAAAAGATAGGATATGCAATTGAAATAAGGGGATTTGCAGTATGCTAAAATTGCGGAAAAAAAGTGAGAAGTAGACCCTTTCCTGCCTGACTCATAATACCAGCGGGCGTTAAAAATCAGCATTAGGACCCCTTAACGCTGCTTTTTAAGGCTAACACAAGACTCGTAATCTAGCCGAGTGTGTTTGTGTATGTAACTTTTTTTCCATACAGTATACTGTAAAATAGTTTTTCCTTTAATGTGTTTCCAATGACTTTTTTTTACCAACTGCAGAGTATAAAATGTATGAGAATTTGCTTTTTAAGGTTTATTTATGTATATAGCTGATTTATAGCTGGTTTTGTGTTTTGAAGCCACAACCTAACAAATTTGGTTGAGCTTGTAAGAATAATCAGATCTCATTACTTTATCATATTGTGTACATATACCTGCTTCTTTATCTTATTTCTGTCCTTAAACCAAAGACCAATACTTGGAGAGAACAATGGAAAATTAACATTTTATGACCTTATGTCTTCTATATCTCACTGGGAGTGTACTTTTGCTTCTGGCTGTGTTTACACAGCTTATCTATAGCTTGAACCTAAGGCCAGACACTTTCAGAATAGGAGGGGATACCACAGGCTAAATAAACTATTTCAAATGCCAATATAAGGGTAAAGGAAATACTTGTAAACAATTTAATACACTCCAGCAGGTGAATTGGATCCCTGGGAACAAATTAAAGAGGAGAACATTTTTGAGTAAACTGTTCCTTTAATGTGAGGTAGGCACAACTAATGTTATACCTCTTTAAATGCGTGAGCATTGCTCATCACAGGTGGCAAAGCCTACATGGAAGGTACATGGAGTTTGACAGTCTAACTGTTATTGATTAACAATGACTAAGCAAGTTGATTTAACTTATTTTGGATATTATTATATTATTATTATTATTATTATTATTTATTTATTAAGTGCCAACATCGTATGCAGTACTATACAAAGGTACTGTATATTAGAATCATAGAGATACAATACAATAAAAAAACTTACAATCAGAGATTATATAAGACTATACAATGTACATTACTACACTAACATTGACAAACATTAGTAAAAGGAGAGGAGCGCCCTGCCAATAAAGGAAAATGAAACCCCAAATGTTTCTTTCATGATTTAGGTAAAATATACAATTTTAAACAACTTTCCAGTTTACTTCTATTATCAAATTTGCTTCATTCTCTTGGTATCATTTTTTGAAGGAGCAGCAATGCACTACTGGTTTCTAACTGAACACATGGGGGAGCCAACGCCAATCAGTATATATATGCAGTCACCAATCAGCAGCTAGAAACTGTTGTTTAAAATTGTATGTTCTGTCTAATTATGACTTTACTGCCCCTTTAAGAACAATCAGTTGGAGATGCACTTTTATACAATGAGTTATAGTTAGAAAGGGTCTCAAGCTTACAAGCTAAAGGAAATAGTCCCTTCACTTGGGTTGTATATTGATGTATAAAAAACAAAAATGGTATACTTGTTTGACAAGAGGTGTATTTTGGACTATATTATAATAATGGGGGGGGGGGTCACAAAAATGTTTCCAATGCAGAAAGGGGTTATAGGTCAGAAAGGTTTAAGAAGCATTGCCTTAGATCATACTCATAGACCTGAAGCCCCTATTAACAGTATGCCCACATCAGACCTTACATCAGACTCATAAACCTGCAGCCCCTATCAATAATATGCCCACATTAGACCTTACATCAGACTCATAGATCTGCAGACCCTATCAATAATATGCCCATATCAGACCTTACATCAGACTCATAGACATGCAGCCCCTATCAATAATATGCCCACATTAGACCTTACATCGGACTCATAGATCTGCAGACCCTATCAATATTATGCCCACAGTAGACCTTACATGAGACTCATAGACCTGCAGCCCCTATCTATAATATGCCCACAGTAGACCTTACATCAGACTCATAGACCTGCAACCCCTATCGATAATATGCCCACATTAGACCTTACATCAGACTCATAGATCTGCAGAAACTATCAATAATATGCCCACATTAGACCTTACATCAGACTCATAGATCTGCAGACCCTATCAATAATATGCCCACATCAGACCTTACATCAGACTCATAGACATGCAGCCCCTATCAATAATATGCCCACATTAGACCTTACATCGGACTCATAGATCTGCAGACCCTATCAATATTATGCCCACAGTAGACCTTACATCAGACTCATAGACCTGCAACCCCTATTGATAATATGCCCACAGTAGACCTTACATCAGACTCATAGACCTGCAACCCCTATCGATAATATGCCCACATTAGACCTTACATCAGACTCATAGATCTGCAGAAACTATCAAAAATATGCCCACATTAGACCGTACATCAGACTCATAGATCTTCAGACCCTATCAATAATATGCCCACATTAGACCGTACATCAGACTCATAGATCTTCAGACCCTATCAATAATATGCCCACATCAGAACTTAGATCAGACTCATAGATCTGCTGCCCCATCAACAATATGCCCACATTAGACATCAGATCATGCTCATGTCCTGAAGATCCTGTTCACAATATGACTATATCTGACCACAGACCAGTCTCTCAGCCAGGGTTGGTTTTTGACCATAAAACTTGGCGATGGAAAACATTTACTATAAAGTTAGATATAAAGGCTGCAGGGGGTACAATTGGGGCAGTTATTCCTGTCATCAATATATCCCATAGTATACCAAATCAGTTTAGTATCCAGTTTTTAACATATAGACATTATATCAGGCTTTAAACAAAATATGTTAATATAAATGGCCCTACATAATTTTTTAGATTTCAGTAAGATATTACCACATAAGCATTCACAGACATAGAACCATTTGTGTTGTTCACAGTTGACATATTTATGTTATGTTTGTTTAGTTAGTTCAACAGTCTCTTTAGTTTTGTTTATTTGTACTCACAACACACTCTTAGTTTAATTGAAGGAAAAAGTGATTAAGATAATAAATTATTGTTAGTATAATTACTGCTATATCCTATCTAAATGAGCTCAATACTTTAACTGCAAACAGATGTGGAGAGAGGCCAACAAACATCTATTTCTGGTCGATATTCCAAACTCATTGGAACTCATTATCTCATTCCAATAACAATATACAGTATTTCTGTTCAGGGAGCAACATATGCATAGAAAATAAATATATCATTAATAAAAGGTAACTTTCCATTTTAGTAACTTTTTTACTCATTAATATTTAGCCTTGTCACAGATCACAACACCACTGAAGAGATAGTAAACTAAAAATAAACTGCATATGTAAGAAAACCGTTTATTTTCCTGCTTGAAAAAAGATTGTTAAAGCTGCTAATTTTGATTTTTAAAGTAACAGGAACTGTGTGTTTGTGCACAATTGGTGTGAGAGACAGAATACTATCACTGGATTATAAATTGAACTTGCACAGCCCTATTGGTAGACACAGACATAAAAGCAAAATTCATTTTTTAAGTACAGGATGATCTGTTTTTCAAAACACAACAACGTAATACTATAGCACCATTTAAATTGTCCTTTTTGGATACAACAAAGAAAAAATACCTTAAAGGGACATGGACGTTAATGTTTAATAAATCAGATAATATCAAATAAATATGAAATACTGAAGTTTCTAATATTGCCAAAAGTACTTTATCTTGATCGCCTTTAATAAAACGTTTGCTTGACAGAATACTTAGGTAGGCTGAGGAGTATGCACTGCTACCATTGAGTGTTCTAGTCATGGTCATGAATCTTCATAGATATGCTCTTGTGGAAAGGAGCTTAGTAACGACTGAGGATATCAAGATAAAAGATATCAGACATCCCAACCTGCAAAAACTCATTTCAGAGAGGTGGCTTCACCCGCTACTGCGCTCGCAACCCCCCCCCCCCTCCAGTTATATATTGGACACCTTGAAACTCTAAATAAGATAGAGACTTATTATTAAAATAACTTCCCACTAAAGTCACATTAAAAATAAAAGTAGCTTTATTGCACAACCACATCAACAAACCTATTCTTCAGTGATCGTACGCTTGTTGAATGCTTAAATATTTTAGAATACGAAGTTTAATCGCATTTAGTAAATAAGGTAGTATTTGTGTATTATTTTATTAAAACCAGGGGGGCTTTTTGGTTACTGATGCATGCTTTGAGGGTTCTATAACGTCCCAGCAACTAAAGGCATTCCTTAAAGAAGCACTTTTCCGTATTTGGGCCACATTGGATCATGGTACTTACTTGGAGTTTCAGGGAGATTGCATTCCATTTGCTGGCATCAGGGAGCCGCTATTACAATCAGGGAGACTCCCTGAACTTCAGGGAGAGTTGGGATGTCTGAGATATGTTTGTTAAATTTTAAACTTGGCACCCTGAATTGTATTTTGACCTCCATGATCCTTTAAAATATTGGCAGCATAAATATGTAAATGTAATTGTTTCACTCAAGCCTGGACTTGTATTTGGGCAAAGTTGGCAGATTTCTACAGGCACTTTTAGCAAGAAGGATCATTGCCTAGCTGTTAGAATGATGCAGATTTACAATACACTACAATTTTCTTACACTTCCTGTGTTATAGACAAGGTTGCCCAACAGAGTTAAACAGAACCTGTGTTTTGAGGTTTTGTATCCAAAGTAAATACATATACTGTATATATATATATATATATATATATATATATATATATATATATATATATATATACATACGTGTGTGTGTGTGTGTGTGTGTGTGCAAAAGTGGGCAGATCATTTCTTTGAGATTTCCTTTTATAGAAGGCATATATGGAAATTAAGCTCTGGTACCAATAAATGAATAATCAATTGGCCAACTGTGAACTGAGGTTCCACCTTAAAACACTTCTCACCATTGCCTGAGCACAGACAGATTTTATTTCAAAAGTAATATGGTTAGCCCAGAAGAAATACAATTCATGTTTAAAGAGGACTGTTGAAGTTCCAGAAAATAATAAAAAAGTAAAAAATGAATAAAGAATATTTATAATGTCATGGTAACATGAAATACAGGATGCCTTGATATGTCCCTTTCCTTTTTATATAACCTGCTATGTATAGGAATGAAAGTAATTTTATTTACAATGTGTACTGTTCCCATTCATAATATATTAGCACGTTGTGGCATATACTCTAGTTACATCAATTTAGCTATTAGTGTGCCAGATTACAAGTGGCTCGCTATATAGTGCTTTGGCTCGCGTGCAAACACTACTGGAAGTAGGGATGGTAGAATGTTTTCCAACATTCTATAAAATGACATTCGTTCGTTTAAAATTTCAAATGTTTTCACAGCATTCTAACATTCGTTTAATGTGATAGTATTTCTAATGCAATCTTTAAATGTAATATTCAATTCAAATTTTTCTAATTCATATTGAATTATGCAATATTCCAATTACAAAAAGTTTAATCAATATATTTGTAATAGTATTTCTAATGCTCTCTTTAAATGTAACATTCAAATTATTCAATATTCGGAATAGAAAAATTCAAATCAATATATTTGTATCTATTATGTATCAATTTACTAAATTCCCTAACACATAAACTATTGAACTTCTGAATAGTATTTGTTAAATAGAATGTTAGATTAGAAATTTTGAATGTGGATATTCAATGTAATTATAAACATTCGAAAATGAAAATAACATTCGAAAACCAGAAATAACATTAGATTACCAAATTTTAATAGATTTTCATTCTTATCAACACTCAATTATTCTAAATGAATGTTCACAGGAACTTTAATTTAGTAAATTGCACTTTCACCAAGCAAATTGCACTTTCATCACATTCACC
Organism: Bombina bombina; assembly: GCF_027579735.1. Taxonomy (NCBI): domain Eukaryota; kingdom Metazoa; phylum Chordata; class Amphibia; order Anura; family Bombinatoridae; genus Bombina; species Bombina bombina. The sequence goes on along the minus strand of NC_069503.1, from coordinate 926,365,499 downwards.
CAGCTTTAGCTGAAAGTAAACTTTTCACGAGTAAGTGGAAAGTAACTTCAGCGACTGCGCTAACTTATTGATCGCACGCTAACCCGAAACCACTCTAAACCTGAAGGGAGTTATGAATATTTCACATTCCAATGATCTTCACATAGAAGAAAATATTCTTTTAATTTTTAAATATATATATATATATATACAGTATATATATATATATATATATATATATATATATATATATATATATATGCAGGGGCTTATTTTGGCATAGGCAAACAAGGCACTTGTCTAGGGCAGCAGATTTTTGGAGGGCAGCACTTTTTGAATCTCACTACACACACATATACACACACTGCACTACACATACACACGCATTACTACGCACACTGCACTACACACACTCACTACACACACTCACGCGCACTTGAACATGAACATTTACTTTGGAAATTTCATGAAAAAAGATCCATGTTACACCCTCTCCAAAAGATATTATGGCCAAAAAAGGTGGGTAGGGGCAGCAGGATTTTGAGTGCCTAGGGTAGCACAAAACCTAAATATGCCACTGCCTATATAGCTATACAAATATATACAGATATAGATGTTTACAGATATATATATAGAAATATAGATTTAAACATACAAACATTTTCTACTATGTGAAGAACATTGAAATGTAAAATAATTTACAGTAAATACGCTGTAAAACACATTATAAAATATAAAAAAATAATAATTCAGTTTTAAGGTATCTGAGTGGAAAGGGCTCCAAGTGTATATATACACACACACATATAAATAATTTACAGTAAATACACTGTAATTATAAAAAAAATTTTTTTCAGCTTTAGGGTATCCCTTGGTAACACAAATTGCTAATCAGCCAATCACATGGCAGCAATTCAATGCATTTAGGCATCTAGACATGGTGAAGACGACTTGTTGAAGTTCAAACCAAGCATCAGAATGGGGAAGAAAGGGGATTTAAGTGACTTTGAACGTGGCATGGTTGTTGGTGCCAGACGGGATGGTCTGAGTATTTAAAAAATTGCTGATCTACTGGGATTTTCATGCACAACCATCTCTAGGGTTTACAGAAAATGGTCAGAAAAAGAGAAAATATCCAGTGAGCGGCAGTTGTAAGGACGAAAATGTCTTGTTGATTTCAGAAGTCAGAGAAGAATGGGCAGACTGGTTTGAGATGATATGAAGGCAACAGTAACTAAGAAGGAGCCAAAACTCTCCCAATTAAAAAATAAAATTATGAGACAGTTGTGGATTGAGCAATGGGACACTAAAATAGATCAATCAAATAGACTAAAGGGTTTCCTGAATAAGTGGCAGATTTATATTAACGCACTGGATCATGAGGTACAGAAACGAATACTAAAACCATTTGCCCATTCATAATTAGTACTGGAGGATAGGCTCCAAGGAGAATGGACCTGTCTGGATGACAGCACGTAATGAGCATTTAAAACTGGAATGTTGAGAGGGAACAGCGGAGGGGAGTGGTTCCTTTTTTCCCCTTTATTTTCCCCTATTTTTCACCCCAACCCCACTATTAGGTTAAGATAAATAAGGAAAAAGGCTATAGAGAATCCTATCCGTAGAATTGATGTGTGATTCTTTTTTCTCTCTTATGGGCGGATATAACTGAATTAGATGCAATGATTCATATAAAGAGTTTCGTAAGATTGTGATACTGGAAAATGCAGAGAGAGGGTAATAGAAATAAGCTTACGAATTAATAGAAGAAAAGGTAAAAGTCATATTTTTGCATTGTATAACTGTATGAAAAGCAAGTGTATTATATATTGTGACTGAATAATGAATATTTCTTTTTATGTATATATGTACATGTATGAACAAGAAGGCGCCAGATGTTATGACGCCAACCTTTTGTCATGTTTAAACCACCTTTTATCTTTCTCTGTGAAATAAATATAAATATAAATAATAAAAAAATATATATAAAAAAGAAAGGCAACAGTAACTCAAAAAAACACTAGTTACAACCAAGGTATGCAGAATACAGTTGTGCTCATAAGCTTACATACCCTGGCAGAATTTATGATTTCTTGGCCATTTTTTAGAGACTATGAATGATAACACAAAAACTTTTCTTTCACTCATGGTTAGTGTTTGGCTGAAGCCATTTATTATCAATCAACTGTGTTTACTCTTCTTAAATCATAATGACAACAGAAACTACCCAAATGACCCTGATCAAAAGTTTACATACCCTGGTGATTTTTCGCCTGATAACATGCACACAAGTTGACACAAAGGGATTTGAATGGCTACTAAATGTAACCATTCTCACCTGTGATCTGTTTGCTTGTAATTAGTGTGTGTGTATAAAAGGGTCAATGAGTTTCTGGACTCCTGACAGACCCTTGCATCTTTCATCCAGTGCTGCACTGACGATTCTGGATTCTGAGTCATGGGGAAAGCAAAAGAATTGTCAAAGAATCGGCAGGAAAAGGTAGTTGAACTGTATAAAACAGGAAAGGGATATAAAAAGATAGCCAAGGAATTGAGAATGCCAATCAGCAGTGTTCAAACTCTAATCAAGAAGTGGAAAATGAGGGGTTCTGTTGAAACCAAACCACGGTCAGATAGACCAACTAAAATTTCAGCCACAACTGCCAAGAAAATTGTTCGGGATGCAAATAAAAACCCACAAATAACTTCAGGTAAAATACAGCACTCTCTGAAAACATGTGGTGTGGCTGTTTCAAGATGTACAATAAGGAGGCACTTGAAGAAAGATGGGCTGCATGGTCGAGTCGCCAGAAGAAATCCATTACTACGCAAATGCCACAAAGTATCCCGCTACTTCTGGCACAAAGTCATTTGGATTGATGAGACCAAAATAGAGCTTTTTTGCCACAACCATAAACGCTAAATTTGGAGAGGAGTCAATAAGGCCTATGATGAAAGGTACACCATTCCTACTGTGAAACACGGAGGTGGATTGTTGATGTTTTGGGGATGTGTGAGCTACAAAGGCACAGGAAATTTGGTCAGAATTGATGGCAAGATGAATGCAGTATGTTATCAAAAAATACTGGAGGAAAATTTGCATTCATCAGCCCGGAAGTTGCGCATAGGACGTACTTGGACATTCCAACATGACAATTATCTTAAACACAAGGCCAAGTCGACCTGTGATTGGCTACAGCAGAATAAAGTGAAGGTTCTGGAGTGGCCATCTCAGTCTCCTGACCTCAATATCATTGAGCCACTCTGGGGAGATCTCAAATGTACAGTTCATGCAAGACAGCCCAAGAATTTACAGGAACTGGAGGCTTTTTGCCAGGAAGAATGGGCAGCTTTACCATCTGAGAAGATAAAGAGCCTAATCCACAAATACCACAAAAGACTTCAAGCTGTCATTGATGTTAAATGGGGAAATACACAGTATTTAGAACTGGAGTATATAAACTTTTTATCAGGGTGATTTGGGTAGTTTCTGTTGTCATTATGATTTAAAAAGAGTAAACACTGTTGATTGATAATAAATGGCTAACCATGAGTTAAAGAAAAGGTTTTGTGTTATCATTCATATTCTCTGAAAAATGGCCAAGAAATCATAAATTCTGCCAGGGTATGTAAACGTATGATCACAACTGTACCACCTCTGAACACACAACACATCAAACCTTGAAGCAGATGGGCTATAGCAGCAGAAGACCACACCGGGAGCCACTTCTGTCAGCTAAGAACAGGAAATTGAGGCTACAATTCGCACAGGCTCACCAGAATTGGACAATAGAAGATTGGAAAAACGTTGCCTGGTCTAATGAGTCTTGATTTCAGCTGCAACATTCAGATGGTAGGGTCAGAATTTGGCATGGATCCATCCTGCCTTGTATCAACAGTTTAGGCTGGTGCTGGTGGTGTAATGGTGACGGGGATATTTTCTTGGTACACTTTGGGCCCCTTAGTACCAATTGAGCATAGTTTAAATGCCATGGCTACCTGAGTATTGTTGTTGACCATGTCCATCCCTTTATGACTACACTACACCCATCTTCTAATGGCTACTTCCAGCAAGATAATGCACCATGTCACAAAGCTTAAATAATCTCAAACTGGTTTCTTGAACATGACAATGAGTTCACTGTACTCCAATGGCCTCCACAGTCACCAGATTTCAATCCAATAGAGCACCTTTGGGATGTGGTAAAATGAGAGATTCGCATCTTGGATGTGCAGCCGAAAAAATCTGCAGCAACTGATACTATCATGTCAATATGGACCAAAATGTCTGAGGAATGTTTCCAACACCTTTTTGAATCTATGCCACAAAAGAATTAAGGCAGTTCTTAAGGCAAAAGGGGGTTCAACCTGGGACTAGCAAGATGTACCTAATAAAGTGGCCAGTGATATATAAATAAATATATATATATATATATATACACAAACGTTTTATATGTCACAATCCGCAACTTCCAACCATGCCGCTGCAGCTCTCGGATCTGTTTTCCTGCTTGCTGTGTCATGTTGTCTAGCAGCGTAATTCAGTCTCTCTGTGCCTGCTCGTTCTAATGATGTCAGGTTGTCAGGTGGGTCTTTAAATCCCCGGCATCTCAGATCCTCACTGCCCGTTTGTAGGATTCATCTGTATCCTGGGTACCTTCTATTCTATGTTATCCTGTGCCTGCCTAAATTGTAACTTGACCTCTGCTTTGCCTGACAACTCTTTTGTATTAGAAAAATAGGGGAAAAAAGGTGCGCAAATCTAGCCCCTGCACATATACTTATCTTCTCCCAAAAAAACAGAAAGAGTAGAACAAGTGGTAGTAAAAGAGAAAATGTGTATATGTGCGCTAACAGCTAAGGGGTATATGACTAAATAATAATGCAAAGAACAATGTCTAAAAACGATAATAGATCAGTATTATAAATGGTATTTAATTAGTGATATAAATATATAGTTCATCAAATATATAACAGTATTAAAATAAATCCTCATATATGACCGGTCATCTAAATAAAAACAAACACATAAAACATATAAAACAATTGTGAATAATTGCGATATTATCCACCTTAAAAATTATCAAGTGTCAAACTAATACAATATATTTGGTATTACAAACAATGCAAAAGAGATTAATCAAGGAAAACTCTGCTTTCCTTTCTCTATTTGAGATAGTGTCCACTTGTAGCTATAAATTAAAATCCAACCTTGTGGACCGGTCATATATGAGGATTTATTTTAATACTGTTATATATTTGCTAAACTATATATTTCTAATTAAATACCATTTATAATATTGATCTATTATCGTTTTTAGACATTGTTCTTTGGATTATTATTTAGTCATATACCCCTTTGCTGTTAGCGCACATATACACATTTTCTCTTTTACTAACTCTTTTGTATTAACCTGTGCCTGCCTGAACTGTAACTTGACCTCTGCTTTGCCTGACAACTCTTTTGTATTAACCTGTGCCTGCCTGAATTGTAACTTGACCTCTGCTTTGCTTGACAACTCTTTTGGATTAACCTGTGCCTGCCTGAATTGTAATGGCCTCTGCTTTGCATGACAACTCTTTTGGATTAACCTGTGCCTGCCTGAATTGTATCTGACCTCTGCTTTGTTTATACAACACTTTTGGATTTATATATTCCTGCCTGAATATATTACTGATCTCTGCTTACCTGATCATTCTCAAGGAGAGTTCTTTACCTACCTTTTGCGCTACATTACTCAATACATTTAGAATAATGTAGTGGGTCACGTCACCTCAGTGTGCTAGTGTGTGTATTACATTTACTCTAGCTATTGGGTCTAGTTCTGGACTGATCTCATAAGGCTACATATGCATATATAAATACATAAATACACATGTATATGCAAATATAAACACATATATGTACACCCACCCACACACACATTTAGACATTACATCTACAGTGGGGCAAAAAAGTATTTAGTCAGCCACCAATTGTGCAAGTTCTCCCACTTAAGAAGATGAGCGAGGCCTGTAATTTTCATCATAGGTATAACCTCAACTATGAGAGACAAAATGTGGAAACAAATCCAGACAATCACATTGTCTGCTTTGGAAAGAATTTATTTGCAAATTATGATGGAAAATAATTATTTGGTCAATATCAAAAGTTCATCTCAATACTTTGTTATATATGCTTTGTTGGCAATGACAGAGGTCAAACGTTTTCTGTAAGTCTTCACAAGGTTGTCACACACTGTTGCTGGTATGTTGGCCCATTCCTGCATGCAGATCTCCTCTAGAGCAGTGATGTTTTGGGTCTGTCGCTGGGCAACACAGACTTTCAACTCCCTCCAAAGGTTTTCTATGGGGTTGAGATCTGGAGACTGGTTAGGCCACTCCAGGACCTTGAAATGCTTCTTACAAAGCCACACCTTCATTGCCCGGGCGGTGTGTTTGGAATCATTGTCATGTTTCATCTTCAATGCCCTTGCTGATGGAAGGAGGTTTGCACTCAAAATCTCACGATACATGGCCCCATTCATTCTTTCATGTACATGAATCAGTCGTCCTGATCCCTTTGCAGAGAAACAGCCCCAAAGCATGATGTTGCCACCCCCATGCTTCACAGTAGGTATGGTGTTCTATGGTTGCAACTCAGCATTCTCTCTCCTCCAAACACGACGAGTTGTGTTTCTACCAAACAGTTCTACTTTGGTCTCATCTGACCATATGACATTCTCCCAATCCACTTCTGGATCATCCAAATGCTCTCTAGCATACTCAGACAGGCCCGGACATGTACTGGCTTAAGCAGGAGGACACGTCTGGCACTGCAGGATCTGAGTCCCTGGCGGCGTAGTGTGTTACTGATAGTAGCCTTTGTTACGTTGGTCCCAGCTCTCTGCTGGTCATTCACTAGGTCCCCCCGTGTTAGTTCTGGGATGTTTGCTCACCGTTCTTGTAATCATTTTGACCCCATGGGGTGAGATCTTGCATGGAGCCCCAGATCGAGGGAGATTATTAGTGGTCTTGTATTTCTTCCATTTGCAAATTATTGCTCCCACAGTTGATTTCTTCACACCAAGCTGCTTGCCTATTGCAGATTCAGTTTTCTCAGCCTGGTGCAGGTCTACAATTTTGTTTCTGGTGTTCTTCGACAGCTCTTTGGTCTTCACCATAGTGGAGTTTGGAGTGTGACTGCTTGAGGTTGTGGACAGGTGTCTTTTATACTGATAACAAGTTCAAGCAGGTGCCATTAATACAGGTAATGAGTGGAGGACAGAGGAGCCTCTTAAAGAAGATACAGGTCTGTGAGAGCCAGAAATCTTGCTTGTTTGTAGGTGACCAAATACTTATTTTCCACCATAATATGCAAATAAATTCTTTCCAAATCAGACAATGTGATTGTCTAGATTTGTTTCCACATTTTGTCTCTCATAGTTGAGGTATACCTATGATGAAAATTACAGGCCTCTCTCATCTTCTAAAGTGGGAGAACTTGCACAATTGGTGGCTGACTAAATACTTTTTTGCCCCACTGTATATATATATATATATATATATATATATATATATATATACACTCTCACACACTCTCTCACACACACATTACATACATTATATCCCTTTCCATTCAAACACCTTGTCATATACCATATACTTGTTTACCCTTATATTAATGTTTATATAAATATTTTTTATCAGATAGTGTACATATGAGTGTGACACTTTATTTTAATGTATTTATGTTGTGTGTTTGGTGCACATTTTTTAACTCTTAACCCTTTACGCAAGGTCTTCACTTGCCCAACCCAGCACATGCTAATTTAGTTTGCGTTAGAGCGAAAGCATTTTGTTTCAAGTTGAAATGCGTGGGCAAGTTAGCAATAAGTGCGATATTGGTTAGAGCTCCTCTTGTAATCTAGCCCTATTAGACAATTAGCAAAAATACATTTCCCAATGTAAACAAGACTGGCATTAAACAAGCATCTGAATTCCTAATGAAAAGTGTAGCTAACTGAAGAACATACCTGAGTTTCTGATTATACTGTTTCACTTTCTCCAGTGAAGCTGCATTAATTTGAGCTTGAAACTCTTCAATTGAAACGTTGTCCTTGTAGTAATATCCATCCATGCTCTCCATAGCTAAAAGAGAACAAAAGGCTTGTATTCTGTTTTTCTTTGGCTCTGTACATCTACACAGACAGACACCAACACATACAGGCATACATGTCTTGCTACAGTCATTATGTTAACAAAATCTCCATTGTTTGGCACCAGCAGAAAAGATAAAATAACAAACTGCAAATTAGGTAGTGATATGTGTTATGGTTAAATAAAAAAATGTAATAATGAAAATATATTGCAAAGTTATTTTACTATGCATAATAAAGCATTTTTTAAATATAATGGGGCCTAGTTATCAAGCCGTCAACCTCAAATACGCTGGAATTCCGCAGCGTATTTGTGGCGAGGCTGATTCGCCTTAGTTATCAAAGGCTAGAGACCGGCAAAAGTAGAATTTTGTGACGTAAACTTCAATCCGCCGGACTCAGTCCGACACAGATCGATTCTTACGTCACTCCAGATGTTCCGCACACAAGTTCGGCACAATCTGACTACTTTTGCTAGTTATCAAAAAACTAGCAGGTACGCCAATCAGATTGAGCTCGCATTCTATTGGCTGTTCCGATCAGCCAATAGAATGCAAGCTCAATCTGATTGGCTGATTGGATCGGCCAATCGGATTGAACTTGAATCTGATTGGCTGATTCCATCAGCCAATCAGATTTTTCCTACCTTAATTCCGATTGGCTGATAGAATTAATTCGGAATTGAAGGGACGCCATCTTGGATGACGTCACTTAAAGGAGCCTTCATTCGTCGGTAGTCTGTCGGTAAAGAAGGATGTTCCGCGTCGGCGGGATGAAGATTGAAGACCCCGCTTGGAAGATGACATCACCCGGATAGAAGGCTTCTTCAGCGCCGCTTGGAAGATGACATCGCCCGGATGGAAGACTTCTTCAGCACCGCTTGGAGGATCACTTCATCAGATGGAAGATTTCTTCAGCGCCGCTTGGAGGATAACTTCTGCCGCTCCGGGTCTCCTCTTCGGTTCCATCGCTGCTCGGCTGAGTGAAGATGACTCAAGGTAGGATGATCTTCAGGGGATTAGTGTTAGGTTATTTTAAGGGAGGTTTGGGTTAGATTAGGGGTATGTGGGTGGTGGGTTTTAATGTTGGGGGGTTGTATTTTTCTTTTACAGGCAAAAGAGCTGAATTCTTTGGGGCATGCCCCCACAAAAGGCCCTTTTAAGGGCTGGTAAGGTAGAAGAGCTTTGAACTTTTTTAATTTAGAATAGGGTAGGGAATTTTTTTATTTTGGGGGGGTTTGTTATTTTATTAGGGGGCTTAGATTAGGTGTAAGTAGCTTAAAATTGTTGTAATATTTTTAAAATGTTTGTAACTTATTTTTTTTATTTTTTGTAACTTAGCTTTTTATATTTTTTGTACTTTAGTTAGTTTATGTAATTGTATTTAATTGTAGTTATTTGTAGTTAATTTATTTAATTTAATGATAGTGTAGTGTTAGGTTTAATTGTAACTTAGGTTAGTGTTTATTTTACAGGTAAATTTCTCTTTATATTAGCTAGGTAAGCGATTAAATAGTTAATAACTATTTAATAGCTATTGTACCTAGTTAAAATAAATTGAAATTTGCCTGTAAAATAAAAATAAATCCTAAGATAGCTACAATATAATTATTATTTATATTGTAGCTATATTAGGGTTTATTTTAAAGGTAAGTATTTAGTTTTAAATAGGATTAATTTAGTTCATAATAGAAATATTATTTAGATTTTTTTAATTAATATTTAAGTTAGGGGGGTGTTATGGTTAGTGTTAGACTTAGGTTTAGGGGTTAATAATTGTATTACAATGGCGGCGGTGTAGTGGGGGGCAGGATAGGGGTTAATAAATTTATTATAGGTGGCGATGGTGTAGGGGGGGCAGGATAGGGGTTAATAAATTTAATATAGGTTGCGGCGGGGTCAGGGAGCGGCGATTTAGGGGTTAAACTACTTATTTTGTTGCGGCGATGTGCGGGATCAGCAGGATGGGGGTTAATAACTTTATTATAGAGGGCGACGGTATAGGGGGGCAGGATAGGGGTTACTAGGTATAATGTAGGTGGCAGCGGTGTCCGGGAGCGGCGGTTTAGGGGTTAATACATTTATAAGAGTTGCGGCGGGGTATAGGAGCGGCGGTTTTGGGGTTAATACATTTATAAGAGTTGCGGCGGGGTCTAGGAGTGGCGGTTTAGGGGTTAATACATTTATAAGAGTTGCGGCGGAGTCTAGGAGTGGTGGTTTAGGGGTTAGTAACTTTATTTAGTTGCGGGAGGCTCCGGGGGCGCCGGTATAGGGGGTAGAACAGTGTAGTTAGTGTGGGTGCTTAGTGTCAGGCTAGCAAGAAAGCTGTAAAAAAGCCGAAGAGCAGCGAGATCGGATGAGTGATAACTCTCACAGTCCGCTGCTCATCGCCCCGTACTTGGTGTGCGGCTTTTTGACAGATTTTTTGATAACTTAGGCGAATTTTTGCAGGTCCGCGGTGGCGATGTGAGGCGAGCTTAGGCGGGTGTATTGGGCTGGCGAAGGCAGGTAAAATAGACACGTTGATAACTACCCCCCATAATCTTAAAGTGTATACTATCTCTTTAAGGTGTTATCCTACAATGATATTAAATAAGATATGCTGCATCAATCCAATTGATACAGAATTAGGAATGGGTGAATGTTTCTAAAAATTAGAAATTTAAAACCAATTTGATACATTTGTATGTTATAATCGAATTTCGAATGTTTATATAACATTCTGTTTTCGAATTTTCATTATCGAATTTTTCAATAACATTTTCGAAAATATTCGTTCAAATAATAGAATGTTTAGTTTAATTTTGAAATGTAATACTCAAATTCGAATGTGACATTCAAATTCAAATGTCACATTCGAATTCAAAATAGTATTTCTAGTCTGCAACTGTGTTTTATAAATGTAATATTCGAATTTTATTGTCACATTCAAATTCAAAATAGTATTTCTAGTCTGCAACTGTTTTATAAATGTAATATTCGAATTTGAATGCTACATTCAAATTCGAAATAGTAGTTCTAGTCTAATACTGTATTTTATAAATGTAATATTTTAATTTGAATGTCACATTCAAATTTGAATGTAGCATTCAAATTCAAAATAGTATTTCTAGTCTACAACTGTGTTTTATAAACCTAATATTCGAATTTGAATGTGACATTCAAATTCGAATGTAATATTCTAATTCTAATGTGACATTCAAATTCGAATGTGACATTCGAAAACTGTAAATAACATTGGATAATAGAATTTTTAAGAATATTTGTTCAACATTTGATTATTTAAATCAAATTTCTACAATAACATTTGTCTAACATTCGAATTTGAATATGAACACACTCGCCCATCCCTGTACAGCATATGGTAAAATTGACCTTTAAGAAAGAGCAATCTGTATAATGAGGGTCAAATTAGTTTGTAGTCTGGAAGTATATCTAGTTTTAATAAGAAAGACTGGTAGACACATAAGTGATAAAGAATTAAAGGGATAGAAAAGTCAAAATTAAACCTGCATGATTCAGATAGAGCATGTCATTTTAAGACACTTTTAAATTCACTTCTATTTTAGAATGTGCTTCGTTCTCTTAGTATCCCTTGTTAAAAAATGAAATACGCACATATCATACACTAGTGGGAGCTGCTGCTGATAAGTGCCTGTACACATTTGTCTCCTGTGATTGGCTAAATAGATATGTTCAGCTTCCTGTCAGTAGTGCAATGCTGTCCCTTAAGCAGTGGATAACAATAGAATGAAGAACATTTAATAATAGAGTTAAATTGGAAAGTTGTTTAAAATTGTATGTTCTATCTGAATCTTAAAAGAAAATTTGGGGGTTTACTATCCCTTTTAATAGACATATGCATTTGCATTTGTCATATACATGCCTGAAAAGACAGGTTTTAAGGTTCTGTTTAAGGAGCTTCTGGTTTGGCAAGAGTCTACTTGAAGATAGGTTTTAATGTTCTGTTTAAGGAGATTCTGGTTTGGCAAGAGTCTACTTGAAGATAGGTTTTAATGTTCTGTTTAAGGAGATTCTGGTTTGGCAAGAGTCTACTTGAAGATAGGTTTTAATGTTCTGTTTAAGGAGATTCTGGTTTGGCAAGAGTCTACTTGAAGATAGGTTTTAATGTTCTGTTTAAGGAGATTCTGGTTTGGCAAGAGTCTACTTGAAGATAGGTTTTAATGTTCTGTTTAAGGAGATTCTGGTTTAGGGAGAGTCTGAGTATGAATAATGTCTCCAGGTATGGGGGGCAGCATGGGAATGCCTTGTATTCAGAGATGAGAAGAGTTTATGAAGATGAACAGTGGTGTAAAGCTGGAGCACTGAAATCATCATTTATTTATATTACGCTCATGTAGCACAAGTACATAAAATATGTTAACCCTTTTGCTGCCTTGCTATTTCCCACCCCTGTGATTGAGCCATTTTTAGCTCTTTACACTCATTGCTTTTTAACATCAGTTTCAAGGCTTTTTAAGATGCCCACAAATCTCATGTTTTTTTAGCAGATTAAACACTTTTAAAAATTATTTAAAAGATAGAAATACCCAAATACAGGGAAAAAATTACCATATAAAATGCAAACATTTTTCCTTTTTTTGTAATTTTCTAAACAATATGAGAGTCTTTGTTTAATAACTATTTCAAAGATGCATTTTTTTGGTTTCACATTTCACATCAGTTTAACTTTCCAAAGCAACAAAATGTAGGATTCTATCTGTGTTATTCAATAAAATTGGCTATCCTAAAAATTAGAAAAGCACTAATTATGTACACAAGACAATCATATAACCAATAGATTGTGATATGCTACATAATAATAATAATATTTTTTTAGAATAATGAGAGGGGTCTACATGTGGCCTAGATGTGACCTACATGTGTTCCTGAGCCCATGGGAGAGGAAATCTGCATAATGAAGCTTCATCCTTTGCTAGAGTTCAGACTCTACTGCACTCATAGTGGTAGGCTCAGAGTATGTCCAAAACTGCATCTATACATTTTTATTCAGAAATATGGAAATAATGGAAGGACCTTCCCAGTTTCTTGATAGCACAGAACGTGCACTGCTATCTGGTCATTTGCAATGCCTTTACCACATACACATGTGTGTTATATGAATGTAATAGTTGAGTTTGATATTTTTTACACTGTGTTTTAACTGTAATGATCCCTTGGCCCCAGGTGATAAACTTTTTTGGTGCAGGACATTTTTCCTCAGGACCAACCAGAAGAGGCCGTACATAACCAAGCACATTGGAAAACATCATGCATATATAAATGCACATTTAGTTAATCAGATCCAAGTTTAGAGTATTTAACTGTACATTACACCACCAGAAGATCAATCATATCATCTTACCAGGTGCTTGTCTACAAAATATTACTACTGCAATAACCTACATACTGGCCTTCGTCTTTCCCACCTCTCCCCCCTTCAATCCACCCTAAATGCCTCTGAAAGGCTAATCCACCTTTACCGTCACTCTGTATCTGCTGGACCTCTCTGTGAGTCCCTTCATTGGCTCCCCACTCACAGCAGAATTAAATTCAAAATTCTCACCCTTACATACAAAGCTCCCAGCTACCTATCCTCTCTAATCAACAAGTATACTTCAGCCCACCCACTAAGATTCAACAATGACCTCCTCCTTGCACCTTTGACTATCACCTCTTCCCATGCTGGACTGCAGGACTTCTGTCATGCAGCACCTACCCTCTAGAACAATCTCCCTCATGCTGTCAGCCTTTTCCCTAATCTTTCTTCTTTTAAATGCTCCCTGAAGACTTTTTTGTTCAGAGAAGCCTACCACCCAAATCAGTAATAAATTAATTCCACTTACCTAATATTTCCCTCATCAAAATCTGTATGTAGGTGTAAGTTAATGTTCGGTTAACACTTCCAGCTAACGTCGGATTTCTCAAAAATATTTCTTGCAGCCCTAGGCATAGGGCTAGTTAAAATTATAGGGATATGTGCTTGATTATATTTTTATATGTAAATATATATTGATATTTAAATAGGAATATAAATCCAACTAGTCCTTTACCTGGGCCAGCAATAAATATTACAAATCTTAATACATTTATAAAGTGAAACACTTGCATTATTTGAAAACTTTAATATCTCAATGGAAAAGAGGCTTCAAAAAGCTTATTTTTCCTCCTTTACACCTAGTTGAGCATGTCGTAATGTTTGAGACCTTATTGACAGCGTAAATGTCTGCTTTTCCGGTACTATAATATTCTCTCCCTCTCTCATTACCACTCTTACTGCCCCTTTCACTCACTTTACCCCTTTTTGCGTGGCGTGTCTTCGTATGTGTGTGCGTATGTGTGTGGTGGTGTGTTTTTATGTGGTGTGTATGTGTGAGACACATATGCCTAGTTTCCTGGTTTAAACTGTGTAAACTGATGGTAACATAAAACATCTGCATAGACTATAATAGAGATATTTTTTGTTTTCACCAGTCTCCACAGTATACAACAGCAATGGAAACTAGACCTAAGTCGGTAATATTTTGCAGCATGTGGGTATGTTTGTTATGAATTTCAGAAATCTTAGTTTCCTTACTGCTCTGTATGAAGAAGATCCAATTATGTGGCTAAAACCCTTTAAATGTATATTGTGGTATATAAAGGCATAACAAGTTAACAATTTTTTTCAAGATTTAGCAGTTTGCCATTGGTTTGTTGAAACGTCCATCCATGAAGGTCTGACAAAAATCTGCAACACTTAAATGAAGGCTAATTCTTGTAAAAACATCATTAATGCACATGTATTCAAACATTTATCTCATTGTAAGCCAACATATGTTGATGACTTGGAAATACTCACCTAGATTACGAGTTTTGCGGTAACAGGGGTGCAGTGCTAACGCTCAGTTTATGCTCACCGCTCACCTACAAACAACGCTGGTATTACAGTTTTTTTATGTTGGCTTACAATGAGATAAATGCTTGAATACATGTGCATTTAAGTGTTGCAAAAAAGTGAGCGGAGAGCAAAATTTAGCTCCACATCTCACCTCAAAACCAGCGTTGCTTATGGTAGCGGTGAGCTGGCAAAACGTGCTTGTGCACGATTTCCCCATAGGAATCAATGGGGCAGATTCGGCTGAAAAAAACCTAACACCTGCAAAAAAGCAGCGTTCAGCTCCTAACGCAGCCTCATTGATTCCTTTTGAGAAAGTAAATTTATGTCTACACCTAACACCCTAACATGAACCCCTAGTCTAAACACCCCTAATATTACACTTATTAACCCCTAATCTGCCGCCCCCGACATCGCCGCAACCTACTTTATATTATTAACCCCTAATCTGCCGCTCCGAACACCGCCGCCACCTACATTATACTAATGAACTCCTAATCTGCTGCCCCCAACATCGCCGACACCTACTTTTTATTTATTAACCCCTAATCTGCCTTCCCCAATGTCGCTGCCACCTAACCACTTATTAACCCCTAATGTGCCGCCGCCAACGTCGCCGCCACTATAATAAACATATTAACCCCTAAACTTAAGTCTAACCCTAACACCCCCCTAACAAATCTAATTTAAAATAATGTAAATAAAATTACTACAATTAATTAAATTATTCCTATTTAAAAATAAATACTTACCTTTAAAATAAACCCTAAGCTAGCTACAATATTGGAACAGCCAATAGAATGCAAGCTCAATCCTATTGGCTGATTGGATCAGCCAATAGGATATTTTCTACCTTAATTCTGATTAGCTGATAGAATTCTATCAGTCAATCGGAATTGAAGGTACGCCTTCTTGGATGACGTCACTTAAAGGTACCGTCATTTAGTGTTAGTCGTCGGATGGAAGAGGATGCTCCACGTCGGATGGCTTGAAGATGGATCTGCTCTGCTCCGGATGGATGAAGATAGAAGATGCCGCCTGGATGAAGACTTCTGGCCGTCTGGAGGACCACTTCTGCCCGGTTGGGTGAAGACATCTCAAGGTAGGGTGATCTTCAAGGGGTTAGTGTTAGGTTTTATTAAGGGGGCGATTGGGTGGGTTTTAGAGTAGGGTTGGGTGTGTGGGTGGTGGGTTGCAATGTTGGGGGGTATTGTAATTTTTTTAACAGGTAAAATAGCTGATTACTTTGGGGCAAAGCCCCACAAAAGGCCCTTTTAAGGGCTATTTGTAATTTAGAATAGGGTAGGGATTTTTTTTTATTTTGGGGGCTTTTTTATTTTATTAGGGGGATTAGATTAGGTGTAATTAGTTTAAAAAACTTGTAATTATTTTATTATTTTCTGTAATTTAGTGTTGTTTTTTTTCGTACTTTAGTTTATTTAATTTAATTGTAATTAATTGTAGTTAGTTTAGGGAATTAATTTAATTATAGTGTAGTGTTAGGTGTAATTATAACTTAGGTTAGGGTTTATTTTACAGGTAAATTTGTACTTATTTTAACTAGGAAGTTATTAAATAACTATTTAATAACTATTGTACCTAGTTAAAATAAATACAAACTTGCCTGTAACATAAAAATAAACCCTGAGATAGCTACAATGTAATTATTAGTTATTTTGTAGCTAGCTTACGGCCAGATTTAGAGTTTTGTCGGTAAGGACCCGCGTAGCTAACGCCAGCTTTTTTCTGGCCGCACCATAAAAATAACTCTGGTATTGAGAGTCCACATAAAGGCTGCGTTAGGCTCCAAAAAAGGAGCGTAGAGCATATTTAACGCAGCTTCAACTCTCGATACCAGAGTTGCTTACGGACGCGGCCAGCCTCAAAAACGTGCTCGTGCACGATTCCCCCATAGGAAACAATGGGGCTGTTTGAGCTGAAAAAAAACCTAACATCTGCAAAAAAGCTGCGTTCAGCTCCTAAAGCTGCCCCATTGTTTGCTATGGGGAAACACTTCCTACGTCTGCACCTAACACTCTAACATGTACCCCGAGTCTAAAGACCCCTAACCTTACACTTATTAACCCCTAATCTGCCGCCCCCGCTATCGCTGACCCCTGCATATTATTATTAACCCCTAATCTGCCGCTCCGTAAACCGCCGCTACTTACATTATCCCTATGTACCCCTAATCTGCTGCCCTAACATCGCCGACCCCTATATTATATTTATTAACCCCTAATCTGCCCCCCACAACGTCGCCTCCACCTGCCTACACTTATTAACCCCTAATCTGCCGACCGGACCTGAGCGCTACTATAATAAAGTTATTAACCCCTAATCCGCCTCACTAACCCTATAATAAATAGTATTAACCCCTAATCTGCCCTCCCTAACATCGCCGACACCTAACTTCAATTATTAACCCCTAATCTGCCGACTGGAGCTCACCGCTATTCTAATAAATGTATTAACCCCTAAAGCTAAGTCTAACCCTAACACTAACACCCCCCTAAGTTAAATATAATTTAATTAATTAATTAATTATCTCTTATTAAATAAATTATTCCTATTTAAAGCTAAATACTTACCTGTAAAATAAATCCTAATATAGCTACAACATAAATTATAATTATATTATAGCTATTTTAGGATTAATATTTATTTTACAGGTAACTTTGTAATTATTTTAACCGGGTACAATAGCTATTAAATAGTTAATAACTATTTAATAGTTACCTAGTTAAAATAATAACAAAATTACCTGTAAAATAAATCCTAACCTAAGTTACAATTAAACCTAACACTACACTATTATTAAATTAATTAAATTAAATATCTACAATTACCTACAATTAAACCTAACACTACACTATCAATACATTAATTAAATACAATATCTACAAATAACTACAATGAAATAAACTAACTAAAGTACAAAAAATAAAAAAGAACTAAGTTACAAAAAATAAAAAAATATTTACAAACATAAGGAAAATCTTACAACAATTTTAAACTAATTACACCTACTCTAAGCCCCCTAATAAAATAACAAAGCCCCCCAAAATAAAAAATGCCCTACCCTATTCTAAATTACTAAAGTTCAAAGCTCTTTTACCTTACCAGCCCTGAACAGGGCCCTTTGCGGGGCATGCCCCAAGAAGTTCAGCTCTTTTGCCTGTAAAAAAAAACATACAATACCCCCCCCAACATTACAACCCACCACCCACATACCCCTAATCTAACCCAAACCCCCCTTAAATAAACCTAACACTAAGCCCCTGAAGATCATCCTACCTTGTCTTCACCATACCAGGTTCACCGATCCGTCCTGGCTCCAAAATCTTCATCCAACCAAAGCGGGGGCTGGCGATCCATCTTCCGGCGGCTGAAGAGGTCCAGAAGAGGCTCCAAAGTCTTCATCCTATCCGGGAAGAAGAGTAGATCCGGACCGGCAACCATCATCTTCCAAGCGGCATCTTCTATCTTCATCGGATGAGGACCAGCTCCATCCTGAAGACCTCCACCGCGGACCCATCTTCATCCGGCGACGTCCAACTGAAGAATGACGGTTCCTTTAAGGGACGTCATCAAAGATGGCGTCCCTCGAATTCCGATTGGCTGATAGGATTCTATCAGCCAATCGGAATTAAGGTAGGAATATTCTGATTGGCTGATGGAATCAGCCAATCAGAATCAAGTTCAATCTGATTGGCTGATCCAATCAGCCAATCAGATTGAGCTCGCATTCTATTGGCTGTTCCAATCAGTAATTAGTTTAAAATTGTTGTAATATTTTTCTTATGTTTGTAAATATTTTTTTATTTTTTGTAACTTAGTTATTTTTTATTTTTTGTACTTTAATTAGTTTATTTCATTGTAGTTATTTGTAGGTATTGTATTTAATTTATTTATTGATAGTGTAGTGTTAGGTTTAATTGTAGGTAATTGTAGGTATTTTATTTAATTAATTTATTGATAGTGTAGTGTTAGGTTTAATTGTAACTTGGGTTAGGATTTATTTTACAGGTAAATTTGTAATTATTTTAACTATTCTAGCTATTAAATAGTTCTTAACTATTTAATAGCTATTGTACCTGGTTAAAATAAATACAAAGTTACCTGTAAAATAAATATTAATCCTAAAATAGCTATAATATAATTATAATTTATGTTGTAGCTATATTAGGATTTATTTTACAGGTAAGTATTTAGCTTTAAATAGGAATAATTTATTTAATAAGAGTTAATTAATTTCGTTAGATTAAAATTATATTTAATTTAGGGGGGTGTTAGTGTTAGGGTTAGACTTAGCTTTAGGGGTTAATACATTTATTAGAATAGCGGCGAGATTCGGTCGGCAGATTAGGGGTTAATAATTGAAGTTAGGTGTCGGCGATGTTAGGGAGGGCAGGTTAGGGGTTAATAAATATAATATAGGGGTTGGCGGTGTTAGGGGCAGCAGATTAGGGGTACATAGCTATAATGTAGCTGGCGGCTCTTTGCGGTCGGCAGATTAGGGGTTAATTATTGTAGGTAGGTGGCGGCGACGTTGTCGGGGGCAGGTTAGGGGTTAATAAATATAATATAGGGGTCGGCGATGTTAGGGCAGCAGATTAGGGGTACATAGGGATAATGTAGCTGGCGGCGGCGGCGTGCGGACGGCAGACTAGGGGTTAATAAGTGTAGGTAGCTGGCGGCGACGTTAAGGGGGCAGCAGATTAGGGGTACATAAGGATAACGTAGGTGGCGGTCGGCAGATTAGGGGTTAAAAAAATTTAATCGAGTTGCGGCGATGTGGGGGGACCTCGGTTTAGGGGTACATAGGTAGTTTATGGGTGTTAGTGTACTTTAGAGTACAGTAGTTAAGAGCTTTATGAACCGGTGTTAGCCAAGAAAGCTCTTAACTACTGACTTTTTTCTGCGGCTAGAGTTTTGTCGTTAGATTTCTAACGCTCACTTCAGACACGACTCTAAATACCGGAGTTAGAAAAATCCCATTGAAAAGATAGGATACGCAATTTACGTAAGGGGATCTGCGGTATGGAAAAGTCGCGGCTGAAAAGTGAGCGTTAGACCCTTTTTTGAGTGACTCCAAATACCGGAGGTAGCCTAAAACCAGCATTAGGAGCCTCTAACGCTGGTTTTCACGGCTACCGCCAAACTCTAAATCTAGGCCTTAGGGTTTATTTTATAGGTAAGTATTTAGTTTTAAATAGGAATTATTTATTTAATTGTAGTTATTTTATTTAGATTTATTTAAATTATATTTAAGTTAGGGGGATGTTAGGGTTAGGGTTAGACTTAGATTTAGGGGTTAATAACTTTAGTATAGTGGCAGTGACGTTGGGGGTGGCAGATTAGGGGTTAATAAATGTAGGTAGGTGTCGACGATGTTAGGGATGGCAGATTAGGGTGAATAAAATTTAACTAGTGTTTGCTAGGCGGGAGTGCGGTGGTTTAGGGGTTAATATATTTGTTACAGTGGAGGCGATGTCCGGTCGGCAGATTAGGTGTTAAAAAATGTATTTAAGTGTTTGCAATGTGCGGGGGGGCCTCGGTTTAGGGGTTAATAGGTAGTTTATGGGTGTTAGTGTACTTTTTAGCACTTTAGTTAAGAGTTTTATGTTATGGCGTTAGCCCATAAAACTCTTAACTACTGACTTTTAAATGCGGTAGGAGTCTTGACAGGAGAGGGTCTAACGCTCACTTTCTCCAAGACTCGTAATACCGGCGTTAGGCAAATCCCATTGAAAAGATAGGATACGTAATTGACGTAAATGGATTTGCGGTATGCTCGAGTCGCGGAAAAAAGTGAGCGTTACACCTATACCTGCCAGACTCGTAATACCAGTGGGCATTAAAAAGCAGCGTTGGGACCTCTCAACGCTGTTTTTTAAGGCTAACGCAAGGCTCGTAATCTAGGCGACTGTGTCCATAATTCAGTGGGTTTAAGTAAATAAATTGGAATCTTTACAAATGTACTAAAATGTAATAGTAAAGTATTAGCTGTGTTACATTTTTTCCATGGCAAACTGAACTGGATTGTGGGACATGAAATACAATTAAATAATGAATTAACAGCTGACTTGTTGGATTTAATATATTTGTTCTGAAATCTAGAAGAAGATGGATACTAGAATCTCCAAGTTTAAAATAATCACTTTTACTGGAGATTAACGAATATGACCCAACTAGTTAGATTAAAAGGCCATTATAAAAGCACCACTGATAGGGCCAGTGGCAGTTTCTGCTCGGACCAGCAGTGCTCTGTGTCCTTTAAAGCTTATTTAGGTAATGCAATTTTTTTTTCGAATCTTAGCAACAATCACAAGCTGTATTCATTATTAGGAAAAATAATTTTGCTTAAAGGGACAAAGTACACAGGCAAGTAGTTGATAAGAGTTTATTATATTCCCTACTGTGACGGTTATTACTGCCTACTACAGATGATGGTTTCAACAGACAAAAACAACTATTTTAAATGTAAAAATAAAGGTAAATCGGCTATTTGTAAGTAATTGAATAAACTTTAGCAGGTAGAATGAATCACACTGAGGGGAAGAAAATATTACAGTAGAATATCTCTTTAATTCTCACACTGCAAATCGTATGTCACTGTTAACTAATTATTAGCTTTTTACACCCTTTCAATTAATTTCCTTACCTGTTGTGGATATAATGAAGAAACTTTAATTAAACACATATTCATAAAACCTAATTTATAAATCACTAATGATTGCAAAAATGCATTACAAACTTTACCTCTAATATATGAAAGTCATAAAGTACCTTAAATCAATGTGGTATTGTGATCACTTGTAAGTTAAAGTGATGGTAAATCCATCATTAAAAAAGCTAGGATTTACCATCACTAAAAATAAACTGGACTTTCAGTGATTAATTAGTAAAAAAAAAAGGGTGCTAAACTCACCCTTTCTGTGCCGTTGGTCCTTGCTAGACTCAGCGCCTCCGACCGCTAATGGCACAGTGCTCTTCTCTCAATGAGGTGACGTTTTCACCTCTAAACCAATAGTCGTGCTAGTCATCTGACAGTGTTCTGTATGCTAGCATGGCTTTTGGGTTAGAGGTTGAAATGTCACCTCATTGGTATAAAGCAGGGGTCGCCAACCTTTCGAACCTCAGGGACCACTAAACTCATAATTTTGAATCATGTGGACCACTAACGTGATTTTCTTTTTAAAAAAGGTACAAACCTGTATAATGTTTATGTGTGTATATATATATATATATATATATATATATATATATACACACACACACATACTGTACATAACTAGTATAACTATAGCTAAGTTTACATTATATATATATATATATATATATATATATATATATATATATATATATATATATATATATATACACACACATACTGTACATAACTAGTATAACCATAGCTAAGTTTACATTATGTATATATTTACACATTTTTAAGAAAAAAAATTTGGAATTAACTAATTGAATGACAGAACTGAGAGAATACTTCCAAATGATAGATGAAGGGTGAGTGCCAACTTTTGAGCTGGAAACAGAGAGGCAGAAAGTGGGGAAAAAAAAGAATTATGTTTAAAAGGGACCACAAGACTTCAAACTTCCCAGTTAGCAATTATTCAAAACTACTTATGATCATGGACAGACATTGGAGTCATAAATTAAGTTTATATTAGAAAGCTCTCAATATGGATGTGAGCTAACCACGACTGATGTTACTGCCAATTACTATAATACTGGTGGGTATGGCTGATCTGCTGGATGACAATTACTGAAATTCAGGTGCAATGGCTTTGTGTTTGGAAAAATGATTAGGAATGAAAAAGAATTAATATTTAATAAAAAAAAAAAGAAGATGGAGGGGAGGAAGACAAATAGTGATGTAAGTCCATCTGAATGGATTAGGAAAACTACTACAAAGAGACAGGTAAAGGGAAGAAAATAAATGAAATATAAGAGAGAATTTTTATTTAAGATTTTCCTTTTTTATATACTTTAATTTTCAAGCCAAGACCATACCAACCTCTGCTGGCTTTAGAATGTAATCATCTTCCTCTGAGCAGTGCGCCAGGCAGGAGGAGTTAAAAATACAATCTAGCCATGCAAGTTGCACAGTACTACACAGCGTGCCTAGGGAGATTGTAATTTAACTTCTCCTCCGTTAGTTTTCACTGATGTCCAGCCAGGCACTGTAGGGAGTTGAGGCACGACGGGGGTGACACCATCAGAGGAGATTAATTCCTGCTTGATGGTGTTAAGGACCACCAACATCTTCTCGTGGACCACCAGTGGTCCATGGACCACTGGTTGGCAACCGCTGGTATAGAGCACTGTGCCGTGGTGCAGTCGGAGGTGCTGACTTTAGAGTGGTGCCAAGGCACAGACAGGATGGATTTAGCACACTTTTTTACTAACTCATCACTGAAATTCCACTTTATTTATAGTGATGTTAAATCCTAGTGTTATTTAAACGCTCAGATTTACCATCACTTTAAGGGAGTATTAAACTATATGAACAGAGGTACTGTTTGTGCTAGGTACTGTTTGTGCTAGGCACTGTTTGTGCTAGGCACTGTTTGTGCTAGGCACTGTTTGTGCTAGGCACTGTTTGTGTTAGGCACTGTTTGTGCTGGGTACTGTTTGTGCTGGGTACTGTTTGTGCTGGGTACTGTTTGTGCTAGGTACTGTTTGTGCTAGGTGCTGTCCGTGCTAGATGCCGTTTGTGCTAGAAACTACCTGTGCTAGGTGCTGTCTGTGTTAGGCGCTGTCTGTGCTATATGAACAGACAAATTCATGTCCAAAAAAGATTGTCTAGGATGTTTCACTGTAAAATGTGATAAATCAAATTATTCACCTTGCGAAAAAAGCACTGGTTGAATCTTAAATCCTCCTCCATTCTTTAACCTTTGTGGAAGATGCTCAAAATAGTAACTATCAATGTAGAAGTAGATTTTTAAGGCTTGTCGGCTGCCTTCTGCATGATAAGTTATAGGAACATCTGAAAAATAAATTAAAACCGAATGTTAGTAATAAGGCATTGACCAGTGCACCAACAATAACTCAGTTATGCTTTAAAGGGCCACTAAATCCAAAATCTTTCTTCATGATTCAGATAGAACATACAAATTTAAACAACATTACAATTTACTTCTATTATTTATTTTGCTTCATTTTTTTAGATATCCTTATTTGAAGAAAAAGCAATGCACATGGGTGAGCCAATCACATGAGGCTTATATGTGCAGCAACCAATCAGCAGCTACTGAGCATATCTAGATATGCTTTTCAGCAAAGAATATCAAGAGAATAAAACAAATTAGATAATAGAAGTAAATTTGAAAGATGTTTAAAATTGCATTCTCTTTCTAAATCATGAAAGAAAAAATGTGGGTTTCATGTCCCTTTAAGCTTTAGCAGCAGCTCTGCAGCTGTTTTCCATATCATTCATAATAAGCTCACATAGAAAACTAGCCATTTGGTACATCTTAGACACAGGTAAAATGTATTAAAAAATATGTTCTCTATGCAAATAGTCTTTCCTAGTATTTAGTATATGCTTAAAATGCATATAAATTGATTTTCAAAATGAGTTCTACTTAAAGATTGAACAATCTGTATATATGATATTGCTGCAGATATGCAAAATAAATATAATTAACTAATTAATTAACTAATTAAAGGGACGTTAAAACACTAAGGGCTAGATTACAAGTGGAGCGCTAATTTATCATGTGCCCGTAAACAGGCAAATTCGCTTGTTTACAGACACGCAATAAATAACCAGCCATTACAAGTGTCTGGTTATTGCTACTACAAGCTTGCGGTAGTAATTAACGTTCAGAAAATTAACCAGAAATCAGATCTCTGGTTAATATTCCAAAAAAGCCCCATTTGGCCCCAAATTGAATAGTAGTTTTTTATTAAGAAAAAAGTAGATTTAAAAAAAAATAAAAACAACAGCATGAAGCAGTATTAAGGGTTTTAAAGTGGCGGGTGTGGGGTGTTAGATAAAAAATGGCACTGAAAGGGCATTTACGTTGCAGTCTATGGTGAACTGTGTGTTTCCTCAACATATACACATATTAAGACATAAATATATATGTATATATTCATATACATGTATATATTTACATCTGCAGCTCATTTCTGCGCGACTTACCCCTTTGCTGCGCTAGGTTATGTGTTCTGTCTATCCACATCAGAACGAGGCTCTCATTGGAGTTTATGGAAGTGCACTCTCGTGCACAAAGCTTCCGCATTTGCATTGCACCTAACTTGTAATTTCAGCTCACATTTGCATGCGCTAAATAGTTTTCATGCATCTCCCTTTTATTATGGGTTCTGCCATTTTGGAATATCAACGTGGGAGCATCCAATGACGAGAGGGCAACAAAGAATAACTTGCTTATAAAATGTATGCAGTGTTTAATATCCCTTATATACTGTATAAATATTCCAAAATTTAAAATACAGAGATTCTCTGAGAAAATCTTTACAAAATAATATTCTGTATTTTCCAATAAAAATTAAACAATATGTAAACTGAAACATTTCCTTTCATGATTCAGACAGAGAATACAATTTTAAACAACATTTCAATTTACTTCTATTATCTAATTTGCTTCTTTCTTTAGATATTCTTTGTTGAAGAAATAGCAATGCACATGGGTGAGCCAATAACACAACTCATCTATGTGCTGCCACCAATCAGCAGCTTCTGAGCCTATCTAGATATGCTTTTCAGAAAAGAATATAAAGAGACTGAAACAAATTAGATAATAGAAGTAAATTAGAAAGTTGCTTAAAATTGTATGTTCTATCTGAATCATGAGATACATTTTTGGGGTTTAATGTCCCTTTAAATTTGCATTTTGAAAAACACATTCTACTGGCAATATCTGAATCAGATCACATCACTTATGTTGGCTTTGGCCTTTGGGTTTTGTTTTAAAGTTACTTTTTTAATTTAAACCAGAGTTGGTAAGCTTTCAAAATACAGGCTTATAATGGAAACTCAGTTTGATTTCAAATGGGTGCACAGTAGTGTGTTTTCCACATGGCTTCTTGTCCATGTCACCTTCCGTACTGTCTCACTGTGACACCAGAAGCCTGAGCTGTATGTCCTGAAATTGATTGAGAATCACTTATTCAACAGAGTATAGCGGAATCTTGAAATTGAACAGCTTGCCCACGATGAATTACTTATTAAATGAAAATATAAGCCTGTTATATCAATGGAGATAACCAGCAATGTTTGCAGCTCACATAATGCAAGGTACGCAGAATGCTAAGCTCTATTATGTGATCAATCAAACAGGTGACTATGATAGTGGAGCTTTCTTAGCCAACCGCCTCCTTTTTTTGGTATAACAAATCCTTATTAAACATTAGTTACATTAAATGTACTTTCCAAATTAAATGCTCAACATTTTTCTTTTTAATAGTGTAAATTTCTGCCTGTCCAATCTAATTGCATGAAATTTTACACTTCTATTAAATGTTTAAAACCTGCAAGATCAGCATCTCTTTATTCCTGTGTGTATATCAGATTTATTGGACATTTATAACCAAACTGTTGGAACTGGCAAGGAATCATAAGTATACCATATTGGGAATATATATTTGTTATACTAATATTACAGTTTACTGAATTATGACTTTGTGAGAGCATCAACCTTTTGCTAAATGCTGACTTAGGAGTACAATTTATTAAGCTGAATTATTGTCGGGAAATATAAATGCATCTTTTTATAACACGAAAAATAATGTAAATGGCAAATTATATAAATGAACAAAGCCATCT
Source organism: Bombina bombina (assembly GCF_027579735.1). Classification (NCBI taxonomy): domain Eukaryota; kingdom Metazoa; phylum Chordata; class Amphibia; order Anura; family Bombinatoridae; genus Bombina; species Bombina bombina. The sequence continues at coordinate 926,338,688 of NC_069503.1, read as the reverse complement.
TGTTAGTTCTTTATTGTAATTTTTCTATTCCAAAATGCCAAATGTTTTCAATGCATTTTTAAAAATGAAAAATTTTATTTTTTTGCAGGACCACTACACCCCGCTTGGAAATGCATCTTGAATGTTGTCTATCTTACTCAGGGCTGGACTGAGACCAAAAAGAGGCCTGGGCATTTTAGAGCAAAGAAACCCACTCCACCCACCATTTCTTGTATTTCATGTAATAGTATATCAAACAAGGCAAGTATAATACTTGTTTAAGTGACAAAAACATTTAACAGTTCCAACACCCTATAATCACCGTATTTTGTCAATTGGTTGGCATGAAAAAATACATTAAAAAAACCAAAATAAAGTGCTATAAGGGCACAAAGTATATGTCACATAACACATTCAGCTGTACCTATAGGGCACAAAGTGTATGTCACATAACGCACAGCTATAGCCTATAAGATATAAAATGTATATATCTCACGTAACACACATTTAGCTGTAGCTATAGGCCACAAAGTATATATCACATAGCACTCAGCTATAGGGCACACTGTATATGTCACATAACGCACAACTATAGCCTATAGGGTACAAAGAGTATATGTCACATAACACACATTTAGCTGTAGCTATATGGTACAAAGTATATGTCACATAACACACAGCTATAGGGCACAAAGTATATGTCACGTAATACATGCTGTAGCTATAGGATGATCTCTTCAAGAGATTCAATGATTCTTATAAATCACTCACATACTGATATATTCTGAATCAGAATATATCAGTATGTGAGTGAGTCATAAGAATGCCTAAGAATTTCTGATAACCTGTGTTATAAAATAAAAAAATAAAAAATAAAAATGAATTCCTCATTCATCTTTTGGCGTTTTCCCACTGACAGTGGAACATGTTTGGAAATTTCAGTTTTGAAGATGGGAAATCTCATTGATAGCTATCAGCTATGTCATATCATCAGTGATATCATTGAGTATTTCATTTATGATATTGTGCTATGCTGGCAGCCTGCTACCAAAAAGGTCCTAGTCCTCCTGTATCTGACCTGACCTGCTGAGTCAGCTCTGCAGCTCTCATCTGCATCTTAGATGATTGGATCAAGCCCAGCATCACTCGCCTACTCCTGACACAGTGGACACAGCACGCGGCATCAGTGTAGTGCGGCTGCGTGCTGTGTGTTCTCAGTCAGTCTGACATCACCATTTACTAGTGTCCGGCCCGGTATTATATGGCAAGGGCGGCAATTGGCATTTGGCAATGAGAATTATTAAACATAATAAATACATAATAATAAACAATATTTATTACAATAAATAATTTATGTCTCTCACAAAATTTTGGAAAATAAATTGCGGTGGGCGTGGCTAAATTATAGCCCGGCCTACCGGTATGCCCGACGTTCAGTCCGGGCCTGATCATACTTCCTTGCTGTGGCCAATAAATAACAAATATAAACAAGCTTCTGCACATTTTAACCAATCATTGTGCGTTGTGTAGAAATTCATTCTATGGAATGCACTCCAGCCTTTTTAGGGAGAGTGGAAACACTACTGTTTTTAACAAACAAAAAAACAGGTAAAGTACAGAAAGAAATTGCACTGCAAAGTTTTTGAATGATTTGTAATTAAAGGGACACTGAACCCAAATTTTTACTTTTGTGATTCAGATAGAGCATGACATTTTAAGCAACTTTCTAATTTACTCCTATTATCAAATTTTCTTCATTCTCTTGGTATCTTTATTTTAAATGCAATAATGTAAGTTTAGATGCCGGTCCATATTTGGTGAACAACCTGGGTTGTCCTTGCTGATTGGTGGATAAATTCATCCACCAATAAAAAAGTGCTGTCCAGAGTCTGAACCAAAAAAAAGCTTAGATGCCTTCTTTTTCAAATTAAGATAGCAAGAGAACAAAAAAAATGTGATAATAGGAGTAAATTAGAAAGTTGCTTAACCCCTTAACGACCGAGGACGTGCAGGGTACGTCCTCAAAAAAAAGGCAGTTAATGCCTGAGGACGTACCCTGCACGTCCTCGGTGTGGAAAGCAGCTGGAAGCGATCCTGTTTGCTTCCAGCTGCTTTCCGGTTATTGCAGTGATGCCTCGATATGGAGGCATCCTGCAATAACCTTTTGAAGCCATCCGGTGCAGAGAGAGCCACTCTGTGGCCCTCTCTGCACCGGAGATCGGTGGCTTCCTTCGTTGGTGGGTGGGAGCATTACCGGGAGGCGGGTGGCGGCCATCGATGGCCCTGGAGATGTGGAGGGGGGCGGGATCGTGGGCGGGGATGCCCGGGGGCGCGCACGGACGCGCGCGCGTGCACGGGAGGGCGGGGGGCGGGCGCGTGCACGGGGAGGGAGCGGGTGGGAACCGCTACACTACAGAAAAAGGTGCAATCAGTTTAAAATAACTGAAGAAAAAAAACAATCAATGAGGTGGTTGGGGTTTGTGGTGGTGGTGGGGGGGGGTTTGGGGAAGCTACACTACAGAAAAAAAAAAACTTAAGAAAAAAAAGCACTTTTTTGTATAAGCTGGGTACTGGCAGACAGCTGCCAGTACCCAAGATGGCCCCAATAAGGCAGATAGGGAAGGTTACAAAGCTGTTTTGGGGGGGATCAGGGAGGTTGGAGGCTAAGGGGGGTCCTATACAGCAGAATAATTATTATTTTTAAAAAAAAAAAAACCTATACCCCCCAAAAAGCTTTTATTTTAGTACTGGCAGACTTTCTGCCAGTACTTAAGATGGCGGGGACAATTGTGGGGTGGGGGAGGGAAGGGAGCTGTTTGGGAGGGATCAGGGGGTCTGATGTGTCAGGTGGGAGGCTGATCTCTACACTAAAGCTAAAATTAACCCTGCAAGCTCCCTACAAACTTCCTAATTAACCCCTTCACTGCTAGCCATAATACACGTGTGATGCGCAGCAGCATTTTGCGGCCTTCTAATTACCAGAAAGCAACACCAAAGTCATATATATCTGCTATTTCTGAACAAAGGGGATCCCAGAGAAGCATTTACAACCATTTGTGCCATAATTGCACAAGCTGTTTGTAAATGATTTCAGTGAGAATCCTAAAATTGTGAAAAATTTAACGTTTTTTTTTTATTTGATCGCATTTGGCGGTGAAATGGTGGCATGAAATATACCAAAATGGGCCTAGATCATTACTTTGGGTTGTCTACTACACTACACTAAAGCTAAAATTAACCATACAAGCTCCCTACAAGCTCCCTAATTAACCCCTGCACTGCTGGGCATAATACACGTGTGGTGCGCAGCGGCATTTAGCGGCCTTCTAATTACCAAAAAGCAATGCCAAAGCCATATATGTCTGCTATTTCTGAACAAAGGGGATCCCAGAGAAGCATTTACAACCATTTGTGCCATAATTGCACAATCTGTTTGTAAATAATTTCAGTGAGAAACCGAAAGTTTGTGAAAAAATTTGTGAAAAAGTGAACGATATTTTGTATTTGATTGCATTTGGCGGTGAAATGGTGGCATGAAATATACCAAAATTGGCCTAGATTAATACTTTGGGATGTCTTCTAAAAAAAAATATATACATGTCAATTGATATTCAGGGATTCCTGAAAGATATTAGTGTTCCAATGTAACTAGCGCTAATTTTGAAAAAAAGTAGTTTGGAAATAGCAAAATGCTACTTGTATTTATGGCCCTATAGCTTTCAAAAAAAGCAAAGAACATGTAAATATTAGGTATTTCTAAACTCAGGACAAAATTTAGAAACTATTTAGCATGTTTTTTTTTTGGTGGTTGTAGATGTGTAACAGATTTTGGGGGTCAAAGTTAAAAAAAGTGTGTTTTTTTCCATTTTTTCCTCATATTTTATAATTTTTTTTATAGTAAATTATAAGATATGATGAAAATAATGGTATTTTTAGAAAGTTAATTTAATGGCGAGAAAAACGGTATATAATATGTGTGGGTACAGTAAATGAGTAAGAGGGAAATTACAGCTAAACACAAACACCGCAAAAATGTAAAAATAGCCTTGGTCCCAAACGGACAGAAAATGGAAAAGTGCTGTGGTCATTAAGGGGTTAAAATTGCATGCTCTATCTGAATCACAAAAGAAAAATATTTGGGTTCAGTGTCCCTTTAAGCATTTTATTAGAATCAAATTTTGAGTTTAAGGTCCCTTTTAAGTATATAAGTTATTTACAGCATGGCTACTCAGATGACTCTACACAGGCTGCAAAATAATATCAGAGTTCTTAACTTAAAGGGACATGAAACCCCCATTTTTTATTTCATGATTTAGAAAGAGCATGTAATTTTAAACAACTTTATAATTTACTTCTATTATCTAATTTGCTTCATTCTCTTGTTATACTTTGCTGAAAAGCATATCTAGATATGCTCAGTAGCTGCTGATTGGTTGCTGGCCATAGATGCCTCGTGTGATTGGCTCACCCATATACATTGCTATTTCTTCAACAAAGGATAGCTAAATAATGAAGAAAATTAAATAATAGAATTAAATTGGAATGTTGTTTAAAATTATATTCTCTATCTGAATCACGAAAGAATTTTTTTGGGTTTAGTGTCCCTTTAATGTAAAGCCTAGGCAACAACCCAGTATCACTAACTGATACTGAATCCTGCCAAAATGGTAGACAAGTGAATTGTCAATGTAATCTGTCTGGGTTAGATCTACTGACTTGCATACCCCAGACTCACTATGAATTTGTTACAGACACTTATAATACAGTGGATATAACAAGTCTACACATCCTTTTGAAATAGCAGGTTTTTGAAAGGTAAAGACAGAAATAACAACAATGTAATTGTCAAACATTTTCCATCTGTATTGTGATCTTTCAACAACAAAACTCCAGAGAAAAAAAATCAAATTTTAATTATTAGGAAAATTTTAAATAATAAAAAAAAAACTATAACACCCTGTAAACTCCGGCCAACTAATACTCTGTGGAAGCACCTTTTGCATTTATTACAGCAGGAAGTCTTGGTGAAAAAGCCTTTATTAAAGCCTTTATTAACTAGACTTGTGCAGCAGCAAAATAAAATGTGTTTCGGACAAATCTTTTTGAATGAATATTTGAATTTTTTTGTTTTCCAAATATACTTCTGCTACACTATTCGGTATTTGTTTTGTTTAAAACAAAATGAATACTGAATATTTGTGGAACATTTACATTTGTCTAAATGTTCCTTTGCTACAAGTGAAAAGTTCACCTGTAGTTTCTTATGTTTACCTATAACGCCCTGGAGAGCAGCGCTAATCACAAACTTTCTTCAAAGAGCCCCATGCCGTGCTTAGCGTGGCGGATCCCAGAGCCTGCGCTAAAGGACCTTCTCTATAGCACAGACTTCCGGATGGCCCGCACTAAGCCTCCTATTAGCGTGGCCCGGGGCTCTGTGAAGAAGTGTTGGGATAAGCGCAACTCTCCAGCGCACTACAGGTAAGTACTTAACCTTTTGAAGCTAATTTAAAGTAAACAAATAAATATTAATGAATTTCATTAGTATTTACTCGTTTTAATTTAATAAGTGCAGTCCTTCGGATATTCGTTTTGTGAAACAAAAGAACAAGCCCACTTTTAAGTTTGCACATCTAGACTTTGGAATTTTTGACCACCCTTCTTTGAAAAAAAGTTCAAGTTCCTTCAAATTGCAAGTTGATTTCCTGTTTTAGTCCAGAAATACTAGAACCTTAGATCCTAGGGAGGTGCGCTAGTGTATGTTCAGTAGATAGACAGAATCCGGCAGCACTCTTGACAGTTAGATGTAATGAGATGAATCCTATAGAGGCAAGGATAAAAAAAGGCACCACATAGGATAATAACGTTTGGAGTCCACACAGACGATAACAAAGACGTCCCCCCCTTAAGGATGGCTACTCACAAACACAGCGCCACATCAGAAGAGCCCCACTGAGCAATAAGGGACCAATACAGTCGCCCGAAAGACTCGAGGCAAATACACTCACACACCAGTGTCAAGTGACATGAAGGGGAGCGCCAACAACCGCAGTAGAGATTCCTCAAGGAATAGCAGTGATCCGGATATCAGTAAGCCAAGAGATTAAGGGGTAACAGACAGGATCCAACAAGGTGGATGCAATTAGTTCATAAGATCGTATATACGATAAATATGAGATGACAGAGCAAGTAGTATTAAAAGTGCAAACCTTATTTGGCATACTAAAAGTACAGCAACACATTTCTCAGCATAGAAAGATTCTGTTTCATCCTGTTTGTAGCTCTCTATAGGTCATTCCATGGGTTTTCTGACTGGGCTATTCCGAGACCTTGATTTTCTAAAGCCAAGCCTTAAGTTTACTTGGATGTGGGCTTTGGGTCATTGTCATATTGAAATGTAAAATTCCTCTTTATCTTTAAATTTCTGACATAGGCCAATAGGTTTTGTGCCAAAATATTGTGCTATTTAGAGCTATACATTATCCCATGTATATTGACAGGAGTCCCTTACCTAGCTGAAGAGAAGCAGCCCCAAAACGGTTCATATCCCCTGTAATTTAGTTAAAGAGATTCTGGTGTATCTATGAGTGGTATTAAATCCCTATAATATGCTACATATTTTATTCACTTACATTTTTCATGTGTATTAGAGACTGAAAAAGTTTATTTTCTAGCAGCTTTGTATTCTTACGGACTAACGGCCAGATTACGAGTTTTGCATTATGAGGGGTGCGGTAATAACTTGCACGTTATTGTCACCGCTCACTTTCCAACAGCGCTGGTATTGCAGGTTTTCATAAACCCGGCGTTAACAGGCAAGAAGTGAGTGTATAGCAAAATTGAGCTCCATACCGTACTCCAATACCAGCACTGCTGAAAGCTGCGGTGAGCTGGTTATACGTTCTCGTGCACGATTTCCCCATAGACATCAATTGGGAGAGCCGGCTGAAAAAAACAACTGCAAAAAATCAGCGTATAGCTTCGTAACGCAGCCCCATTGATTCCTATGGGGAAACAAAATTTATGTTTACACCTAACACCCTAACATGAACCCTGAGTCTAAACACCCCTAATTTTACACTTATTAACCCCTAATCTGCCGCCCCCGACATCGCTGACACCTACATTATACTTATTGACCCCTAATCTGCCGCCCCGACATCACTGACACCTACATTATACTTATTAACCCCTAATCTGCCGCTCTGGACATCGCCGCCACTATAATTAACATATTAACCCCTAAACCGCCGCACTTCCACTTCACAAACACTAGTTAAATATTATTAACCCCTAATCTGCCGCCCCTAACATTGCCGCCACCTACCTACATTTATTAACCGCTAATCTGCCGCCCCTAACATTGCCGCCACCTACCTACATTTATTAACCCCTAATCTGCCGCCCCCAACGTCGCCACCACTATACTAAATTTATTAACCCCTAAACCTAAGTCTAACCCTAACACCCCCTAACTTAAATATAATTAAAATAGATCTAAATAAAAATTCCTCTCATTAGCTAAATTATTCCTATTTAAAACTAAATACTTACCTGTAAAATAAACCCTAAGCTAGCTACAATATAACTAATATTTACATTGTAGCTAGCTTAGGGTTTATTTTTATTTCACAATCAAGTTTGTATTTATTTTAACTAGGTAGAATAGTTAGTAAATAGTTTTTAACTATTTACTTACTACCTAGTTAAAATAAAAACAAATTTACCTGTAAAATAAAACCTAACCTGAGTTACACTAACACCTAACATTACACTACAATTAAATAAATTAAATTAATTAAATACAATTACCTAAATTACAACCCCACCCCACTAAATTACACAAAATAAAAAAAGAAATGATCAGATATTTAAACTAATTACACCTAATCTATCTTGATAAAGCCAGAGCACCTGGCGAAACATGTCGATTGGAGTGTGATCTATCGCTGTCACTAGAGGAAAAGCAACTACTACCTGCTTACATATAAGTACTAAAGTGCAGGATATACAGGAACAGGGGTAACCTACAGAATAACTTGCGCAACTTGAAAAAAACCTTGTTAATTGAGGAGATTGTCTACAGCATACCGGCATAAGTGAGCCAGTCGGAGACCGGGGTCACAAGGTGATTCTACTTTCCGGAACTGCCCTCCTTCAACAATTGGTTGAGAACACGGAGGCGAAGCCGTGATCAGAATTGTGAGCCAGAAAGAACATCAAAAAAAAAACCACAGGCTTACTGTAAGGGTAAGAAAATACCCCAAGAACTACACCTTCCCATATATATATAGGAACATTTGGAACAATTGTTATTTTAAAGCCACGGACTATTCCGCATACTTGCAGTTTTACACCTGTGCCATTTACCATTTACACAGATTTGGAACATAGCCATTGTGGGGATATAACAGTATTAACGGAAATTGTATCCAGCATTTCTTTGACGGCCAACAGCGTCTAAACCATATATTGATGTTTTAGAGAGTTTGTTTATAGAGAAATTGACAAGCTTTATTTATATACAGATTTTTATGCATTATTTGGGATATTGATTTAACGGCAATAGCCATTGTTTACCTGCAGTTTTGCACACTGTTGCTATCCAGTTATTAATAGGATTAAAAATATCTGTTAGTGTGTTTAGCAACTTATTTAGATAATAAGGCAATAATCCTTGTCTAAATATTTAAAGGATTACTTTCTGTTATAATTTTTAAGCTAAACAACTAACATATTAAAGTTAATAAACATTAATTAAAACCTACTGACCTATATTTTCTCCAAAACGAAGTTTCATAACGTTCTAAAAGTTATAACTTTTATTCGCCGATGATGTCACGTTATCCTGCCCACTATTTTCAGCACTGAGTGTTCAAAATACTTAAACCAATAACTTTGTGTTTAAAGCGCCATTTTGAAACCTAGGTATTGTAAAAGGATTGGTACAGCGCAAAGGATACCCACGGAGTGGGTTTAGAAAACAAATAAATTTGCAGACAAGATTTCTGATATACGGTAGAGGTATGTTAATGAAATGCTATTGATAAAAAGCGTATTTGGGGTAGTTAGTTAGTAACAGGCATTGAAAATATTTACTTACAGTGGCCCTTTAAGCTTGCTTTTTCCTGCTTTATTTTGTTTTTTTGTATGTATATACAGTTTGTTTTATAGGATATTAGTGTTGCAACACTTAGATTAATTTTTATTTTTATTTCATGTTTTAGATGATATATGCATTTTTTATGTAAAGATGTACACTTCCATTAAATAAGTTATTCTATTTCAGATTATATTATTTGTTGTTGGGATTCATTGGCTAAAATTAAAGGTTTTCTATTCCTCCCTAAAGACATTTTCATAGTATATTTACCCCTAGTGCAATATTTTTTAGCGCCCTTCCCCACCCCCCTAGTTTTAGCCCTATCAAAATAAAAAAGCCCCCCAAAATAAACCCCCCCCTAGCCTAAACTAAACTACCAATAGCCCTTAAAAGGGCCTTTTGCGGGGCATTGCCCCAAAGAAATCAGCTCTTTTACCTGTTAAAAAAAAATACAAACAACCCCCCAACAGTAAAACCCACCACCCATACAACCAACCCCCCAAATAAAATCCTAACTAAAAAAAACTAAGCTCCCCATTGCCCTGAAAAGGGCAATTGAATGGGCATTGCCCTTAAAAGGGCATTTAGCTCTTTTTCAGCCCAAAAACCCTAATCTAAAAATAAAACCCACCCAAAAAACTCTTAAAAAAACCTAACACTAACCCCCGAAGATCCACTTACAGTTTTGAAGACCGGACATCCATCCTTAACGAAGCCGGGAGAAGTCTTCATCCAAGCAGCAAGAAGTCCTCAACGAAGCTGGGAAAAGTCTTCATCCAAGCCAGCAGAAGTGGTCCTCCAGACGGGCATAAGTCTTAATCCAGACGGCATCTTCTATATTCATCCATCCAGCGCGGGGCGGGTCCATCTTCAAGACATCTGGCACGGAGCATCCTCTTCTTCTGACGACTACCAACGATCGAAGGTTCCTTTAAATGATGTCATCCAAGATGGCGTCCCTTTAATTCCGATTGGCTAATAGAATTCTAACAGCCAATCGGAATTAAAAGTGAAAAAATCCAATCAGCCAATAGGATTGAGCTCGCATTCTATTCGCTGTTCCAATGAGCCAATAGAATGCAATCAGCCAATAGGATTTTTTCACCTTTATTTCCGATTGGCTGATAGAATTCTATCAGCCAATCGGAATTAAAGGGATGCAATCTTGGATGACGTCATTTAAAGGAACCTTCATTCGTCGGTAGTCGTCGGACAAAGAGGATGCTCCGCGCCGGATGTCTTGAAGATGGAGCTGCTCCATGCCGGATGGATAAAGATAGAAGATGCTGTCTGGATGAAGACTTCTGCCCGTCTGGAGGACCACTTCTGACGGCTTGGATGAAGACTTCTCCCGGCTTCATTGAGGACTTCTTGCCGGTTTGATGAAGACTTCTCCCGGCTTCGTTGAGGATGGATGTCCGGTCTTCAAAACTGTAAGTGGATCTTCGGGGGTTAGTGTTAGGTTTTTTTAAGGGTTTTTTGGGTGGGTTTTATTTTTAGATTAGGGCTTTTGGGCTGAAAAAGAGCTAAATGCCCTTTTAAGAGCAATGCCCATACAATTGCCCTTTTCAAGGCAATGGGGAGCTTAGTTTTTTTAGTTAGGATTTTATTTGGGGGGTTGCTTGTGTGGGTGGTGGGTTTTACTGTTGGGGGGTTGTTTGTATTTTTTTTAACAGGTAAAAGAGCTGATTTCTTTGGGGCAATGCCCCGCAAAAGGCCCTTTTAAGGGCTATTGGTAGTTTAGTTTAGGCTAGGGCGGCAGATTAGGGGTTAATAATTTTATTTTAGTGTTTGCAATGCGGGAGGGCCTCGGTTTAGGGGTTAATAGGTAATTTATGGGTGTTAGTGTACTTTTTAGCACTTTAGTTATGAGTTTTATGTTAAAGCTTTGTAGCGTGAAACTCATAACTACTGACTTTAGATTGCGTTACGAATCTTGCGGGATAGGCTGTACCGCTCACTTTTTGGCCTCCCAGAAAAAGCTTGTAATACTGGCGCTATGGAAGTCCCAGAAAAAGCTTGTAATACTGGCGCTATGGAAGTCCCATTGAAAAAAGACTTTAGGCAAATTGTGTAAGTTAATTTGTGGTACGGCCAAAAAAGTGTGCGGTGCCCCTAAACCTGCAAGACTCGTAATACCAGCGGTAGTGAAAAAGCAACGTTATGAGCCTTAACGCAGCTTTTTCATCCATACCGCAAAACTCGTAATCTAGCAGTAAGACATTAATTAGTATAATATTTAATGGACGACAGCACTAAGGATAAAAGGAGATAAGCTGTAATGCTATTCAGCAACTAGGCTTATTACATTGTATTTTTAAATGTAGCATTACATCTACACTTTATTTCAATTCAGATTTTAGACTGTTAATTATCAGTTTAATGTTTTAGTTACAGAATTAAGCAGATTGGTAATTAAGAGATTAATTTGAGAACTTGATCCATCCACATCCAATTGATAGCTCCCTGACATTGTGCTTGTAAAATACAATACATTCATGTACCACACTTACTTGCAACCAGGGGCCCCTGCTCAGCTTCCCTGAAGTAAAACATAACCTTTTCCAAGTCTATCAAAGCAACAAGTGTATCTTCCAGCATAGACTGTTCATCAGTCTGAAAAATATAAACGTGAAAGTTTAAAGGGATATGAAACCCAATTTTTTTTATTTCATGATTCAGATAGAGCATGCAATTTTAAACAACTTTCTAATTTACTCCTATTATCAATCTTTCTTTGTTCTATTGGTATCTTTATTTGAAAAGAAGGAATGTAAGATTAGGAGCCGACCCATTTTTGATTCAGCACCTGGTTAGCGCTTAATTGGTGGCAGCAAGAAGCTACCCAGAGCCTCATATATCTCCCTGATTTTCTGTTTGTTATCTTATCACTTCTGCTTAAGCCAAATAATGATTATTTTGTTAACATTATGACAGTGGCAAGCCCTGTCATCTCCAGACTCAAGTCAAAATTAACTCCTCCAAATAAGGAATGTGGTGGGTGGAGCTTGATAATTGAACAACAACTGCAGCAAACAAGGTGTTAATATGTTCTAATATAGTTCAGTGTCTGCTGATATGTTAATCTATTGTTAATCTTGGAAAACTTTTGAAAGTTTTTATAATTACAAGGTGTTTACTATCCCTTTATCTTCATTATTCAAAATAATATTTTGTTCCTGTCCCTTTTTTTCCCCACTGCTAGTAAAATACAATTGAAATTTCACCAAGTCCCTAATTAGAAATACATATCCTCCATGTATATTAATGCATTCCATTCATTATTCAGTCTAATCTTTTCTGGTCAATTTCAATCTAGTTAGTTATGTAATCAAGAACTCACCTAGATACAGCCATAAAGATTATACTATACAATAAAGGTAGACCACTTTTATCTTATACCCCAATAAGGCTGTTTGCATGATTCGGAAGTAGCACGCATATTACAAGTTGAAAGTAAACTCGTTTGTTCGTGCACAATTGAATTTAACGAGCATCAGGTTAGTGCAACTTCAGAGCTCTGGTTCATTATTATGTTCAAATAAAAAGTTGCACAAAAAACAGCAAAAATACACTGAAAAGTACAGTTATGCTCATAATAACACTGTCTGATAAAAATGATTTAAAAAAAAGGCATGCAAAGGGCTTTAACATAGAGATACATGCACATACATATCCAAATACATGTGTGTGTATATATATATACAGTATATATATAAATATACAGTATATATACAGTATATATATATATATATATATATATATATATATATATATATGTGTGTGTGTATATATGTATTTATTTGTTTTAATGTATATTTTCTGTATATATTTAACATTCCAAAGTTCTTCACTTACAAGAAAGTGCCCTTTTTATTCTAAAATACATATTTCTATATGTGTATATACCCATACCTCCATATATATAGGTATAGATATATATGAACAGTATCAAATATATATACCCCCAAGGATTTTCATTGTTTTGTTAACCAATTCTGTGCAATGTCCTGCATGCTTTCTGATCTATGGCTCTTTTATGCATATGTGGTATTTGGTGTTCACTGTTTAGTTTCTGAGTTTATATGATTAGATAGTCACGCACAGTGGTGGTTTTCACCTGTTGTATGCTAATTGTGGGAGTGGGATCACAGGTGATGACCTGAAACTGTATCACTTAGGGTAGTTTAAAAGATACAGTGTTTAACAGGTTGTGGATTGTTATTTTGTATTGTCTGACGAAGGGGGTAACACCCCGAAACGTTACATTAAAAGGTAACTTTGAAAATGCTGGCGAGTGCCTCCCTTTTCTTCACTACTATCAATACTATGGAAGCACCCTGGGTGGATGAAATGTTAACCGTGAGTGCTGGTCTGCCTGCTGTATATATATAAAATATATATATATATATATATATATATATATACTGTATATTTAATAATAAAAAAGTACATTACTTTTAAATATTTAAAAAATAATAAAAGTTATTAAAAATTATTGAACGTACAATAAAGTAAATATATATATTCTATGGATTATTTAGAATATTTTACAATATGTTTAATAATTTTTAATATTTTTTATAATTTTTTAAAAATATTTCAATAAGCACCTTAAAAATACTAAGTTTAACCCAATCACGTTAAGATTTAAATTGAGAAATGTGATGCGCAAAACGCATATTTTACATTCCTATATTCTTCACATAGAAAATAAGGTACTTTTTATTAAGAAATATACATATTTCTATAAATAATGGATACTGTTAATGTAAAATACATATCTATACCTATACAGGGAGTGCAGAATTATTAGGCAAGTTGTATTTTTGAGGATTAATTTTATTATTGAACTCACAACAACCATGTTCTCAATGAACCCAAAAAACTCATTAATATCAAAGCTGAATAGTTTTGGAAGTAGTTTTTAGTTTGTTTTTAGTTATAGCTATTTTAGGGGGATATCTGTGTGTGCAGGTGACTATTACTGTGCATAATTATTAGGCAACTTAACAAAAAACAAATATATACCCATTTCAATTATTTATTTTTACCAGTGAAACCAATATAACATCTCAACATTCACAAATATACATTTCTGACATTCAAAAACAAAACAAAAACAAATCAGTGACCAATATAGCCACCTTTCTTTGCAAGGACACTCAAAAGCCTGCCATCCATGGATTCTGTCAGTGTTTTGATCTGTTCACCATCAACATTGCGTGCAGCAGCAACCACAGCCTCCCAGACACTGTTCAGAGAGATGTACTGTTTTCCCTCCTTGTAAATCTCACATTTGATGATGGACCACAGGTTCTCAATGGGGTTCAGATCAGGTGAACAAGGAGGCCATGTCATTAGATTTTCTTCTTTTATACCCTTTCTTGCCAGCCACGCTGTGAAGTACTTGAACGCGTGTGATGGAGCATTGTCCTGCATGAAAATCATGTTTTTCTTGAAGGATGCAGACTTCTTCCTGTACCACTGCTTGAAGAAGGTGTCTTCCAGAAACTGGCAGTAGGACTGGGAGTTGAGCTTGACTCCATCCTCAACCCGAAAAGGCCCCACAAGCTCATCTTTGATGATACCAGCCCAAACCAGTACTCCACCTCCACCTTGCTGGCGTCTGAGTCGGACTGGAGCTCTCTGCCCTTTACCAATCCAGCCACGGGCCCATCCATCTGGCCCATCAAGACTCACTCTCATTTCATCAGTTCATAAAACCTTAGAAAAATCAGTCTTGAGATATTTCTTGGCCCAGTCTTGACGTTTCAGCTTGTGTGTCTTGTTCAGTGGTGGTCGTATTTCAGCCTTTCTTACCTTGGCCATGTCTCTGAGTATTGCACACCTTGTGCTTTTGGGCACTCCAGTGATGTTGCAGCTCTGAAATATGGCCAAACTGGTGGCAAGTGGCATCTTGGCAGCTGCACGCTTGACTTTTCTCAGTTCATGGGCAGTTATTTTGCGCCTTGGTTTTTCCACACGCTTCTTGCGACCCTATTGACTATTTTGAATGAAACGCTTGATTGTTCGATGATCACGCTTCAGAAGCTTTGCAATTTTAAGAGTGCTGCATCCCTCTGCAAGATATCTCACTATTTTTGACTTTTCTGAGCCTGTCAAGTCCTTCTTTTGACCCATTTTGCCAAAGGAAAGGAAGTTGCCTAATAATTATGCACACCTGATATAGGGTGTTGATGTCATTAGACCACACCCCTTCTCATTACAGAGATGCACATCACCTAATATGCTTAATTGGTAGTAGGCTTTCGAGCCTATACAGCTTGGAGTAAGACAACATGCATAAAGAGGATGATGTGGTCAAAATACTCATTTGCCTAATAATTCTGCACTCCCTGTATATCTATAGGAATAGATATGCAGTTATAGATATACATATATATATATATATATATATATATATAGTATATATATATATATATATATATATATATATATATATAAAAATATGTATTTAAGAATAAAAAGGACATGTTAAATATGTACAGCAAATATACAGTAAAACACATATAAACACATAAATACCTATGTAGACATATATTTTAATGCATTTGAGCCCATTGCAGTCAAGTAGCTGAAAACATGAACTATTTTTTTTATGTAATTATCATATTTAATAAAGTGTTTAACTGTGTATGTAGTGTAAATAGTTCCAATGTTCTTCAAATTCTCTTCAAATAGGGAAATATGTTCTATGTATTTATAAATAGATATTCCGATATATATCTGTATATATCTATACCTATATATATATATAGATATATATAGATATAGATATATATATAGATATATATATATGGATATATTGTACCAAAAAAAGCCAAAGTCGAGCATGCAACTGTAATCAATAATTAGCTCTCCCCTTGAAATCTAGCCCTAAATGTCTCTTTCTGTAGGATGTAATACCTTTAATTGCCCAAGTAATAGGTCTATGGCTTAAAACAAAAAAAAAATTTTTTATTGGCTAATATCCTGCATTGTCATACAGCCTTATATTAGAGAGATTTTTACATTTTTTAAATAGATGTTAAACAAAATTGCTAAGCTTGTGTAAACTAGGAGCAAGTATTTAATATATTTAATGGTATTATTCTGATGAATTGGATGTTCTTCTTACCAGATTTGGAGACAGGAGAGACTGGAAGTGAAAAAGAATACCAGCGGTTGCTATTTGTTCCAACCATCTTTTGCTGGCCTCGCAGGTATCCATTTCATATTCTTTATTGCTGTCAAACATATGATTTAGTGCTGCCATAAGTTGTTCAGAGAAAGTACAGACTGTGGCCACTAAGCTTTGGCTAAACACCATATCTCGTCTTAGCTGGACTTCTGTGTCTACAAAGGAGGAATATAAAAAAAAAATCATCAGGTTGTGAAATCTACAATGATATACAACTTTATGTACTAAATCAGAGAATTAAAATTTGTGTAAACAAATTAATTAACTCTTCTTAGTGTACTTATTAGTCCCTTGTATAGAGACAATTCAATACATGTATTCCCATTAAGTAAACTTTTTTTCTGGCAGCTTTTCAAAGGACTTTTGAACTTTTCAAATTATAAACCTTGAACCAGTTAAAAACGTCATTTATACTTACCTGATAAATTATTTTCTTTCCTGGCATGGAGAGTCCACAAATACATTCAATTACTAGTGGTAATTCAACTCCTGGCCACCAGATGGAGGCAAAGAACACCCCAGCAAAGCTTCAAGTATCCTCCCACTACCCAGATTCTCTAGTCATTCAGACGAGGAATTATAAAAAATAGAAGAAGACACAAAGGGTATAGAGGAGCCTGACAAAAAGCCGTCTTAAAAATAAGGGCAGTCGTGGACTCTCCATGCCAGGAAAGAAAATCATTTATTAGGTAAGTATAAATTATGTTTTCTTTCCAATGGCATGGGGAGTCCACTAATCCATTCAATTACTAGTGGGAACCAATACCAAAGCTAAAGTCCACCGAATGAAAGGGAGGGATACACAAGACAGGCAAACCTAAACAGAAGGCACCAACGCTTGAAGAAACTTCCTTCCAAAAGAAGCCTCAGCTGAGGCAAAAACATCAAATTTGGAAAAAGTATGCAATGATGACCAAGTGGCCGCCCTTGAAAATCTGTTCCATTAAAGCAATAATTTTTAAAGGCCCAAGAGAAAGCGACAGCCCTAGTAGAGTGAGCCGTAATTTTCTCTGGAGACTGCTGTCCCAGCTTTCTCATAAGCCAATCGAATGGACACTTCTTAGCAGAAGCCTTCTGACATCTCCATTTTACCAGCAAAGACAACAAAAAGAGCAGTTGATTGATGGAAAATCTTTCATAGCCTGTAAATAGAACCTTAAAGCACGCACAACATCCAGATGTTATGTGCATAACCGCTCCTTCTTAGAAGAAGGAATTAGGACAAAATGAAGGAACAACAATTTCTTGGTTAATATTGGGTTCCGATACCGCCTTAGTTAGAAATTCCTATTTAGGATGGTGAGAAACATTACCGAATGGAGAGACATTTAATACGTTCTGAACGCAGCAGCTTTATTTCTAACTGGAAGAAATGTCGGGAGAGAGTGTGGTGAGCTCTGTGGTGCAGCAGCTACAACACCGCACCCACCTCCTTCAAATGTGCCAGCACCAGTTCCAAGTATGTGAAACTAAATGTTGGAGGTGCGCTGTACTACACTACAATGCAGACTCTCCCAAGCAGGATACGATGCTCAAAGCAATGTTCAGTGGGAGGATGGAGGTACTCACAGACAGTGAAGGTTTGATCCTTATTGATCGCTGTGGGAAACACTTTGGGATAATATTAAATTACCTGCGGGATGGTGCTGTCCCCTCTTCCAGAGACCAGAAGAGAAATAGAGGAGCTACTTGCAGAAGCCAAGTACTATCTGGTACAAGGGTTGGCAGATGAGTGTCAGGCCTCTCTTCAGAATAAAGATGTTTACGAACCTTTCATGCAAAGTTTCTGTCATCACTTCTCCCAAAGAGGAGCAAAAGCTCATTGCTACTTCAAATAAGCCGGCAGTGAAGCTACTTTACAATAGGAGCAATAACAAGTATTCTTACACCAGCAACTCTGATGACAACATGCTGAAAAATATTGAACTGTTTGACAAGCTTTCACTGCGGTTTAATGGTCGTAGTACTTTCATCAAAGATGTGATGGGGATGAGATCTGCTGCTGGTCTTTCTATGGCCAGGGGCGCAAAATTGCAGAAGTTTGCTGCACCTCCATTGTATATGCAACAGAAAAGAAACAAACTAAGGTGGAGTTCCCCGAAGCCAGAATCTATGAAGAAACACTGAACATCCTTCTGTATGAGGCTCAGGATGGGCGAGGACCAGATAATGCTTTGCTGGAAGCCACAGGTGGGGCCGCAGGTCGGCTCACACCACCTAGAGGATGACGATGAACGTGATCGAATTGAAAGAGTAAGACGGATCCATATCAAAAGACCAGATGACCGAACTCATCTTCACCAATAAAACTCAGCTATTTTTGATCATTTGCCGTCCACAAGAGATTTTACACCTCTATTTGAGCACGTCCCAAATTGGGAAGAAGCATAGTATAACGTTAAGGTGGTAATCTTTTTAAACTATGCTTGTGTGGCTAATTTTTTGACCACCTTACACTTTCCAGTTACTTTTAAGGGACACCAAGCTGAATTAGTTTTTTGACTGCATAAGGACTTTCTTCTTAATTCCTCCATAGTTCCAACTAATTGATGGTCCTGTATTTTTTTATTTATATATACATTTATGCCAACACTTACTGGAGCTAACATGGGAACACTTAAGTGACAGAAGACAAAGCAGATTCCGAATAGAGATGCTTTGTTGCCTTAAATGCATTGTTTGATATGGTATGTTGTGTTAGAAGCACCCCATTTTTACATTTTTGTGTGCACAGGAGACCATTTGATAATTAATTTGGATATCAACTCTTTCACTCTCGGTGGGACTAGCTCTACCAGCTGTCTTACTTTATAGGGTTATTTAAGGAAATGTTTATTTTGTATGCCAGGATCACATCCACAACAATTTCATCAAAAGGGCCTTAAGTTTTTGGCCTGGTAATAAATATTTTTTACTTTAAACTAGCAATACTCCATGAAGTGCTTGAGGTTTTATGGTATGTATGTGTGTGTGTTTGTGTTCTGTTTTTTATGCATTTCATTCTAAAAAGTATTACACAAATATTTATATTTTATCTTTTCTCTCCAATAAACATGGTTCTGGACTCTCTCTCAAAAAAAAAAGAAATCCTAATTTAGCACTGAAAACCCCCTTATCCACTTGAAGAATAAGATAAGGAGAATCACACTGTAGAGCCGAAAGCTCCAAAACTCTACAGGCAAAGAAAATTGCCAGCAGAAACAAAACCTTCCAGGACAATAACTTGATATCAACAGAATGCATATGCCCAAATGGAGCCTGCTGCAGAACTTTAAGAAATAGATTAAGGCTTAAAGGAGGAGCAATTGACAGGCAATTAAACACAGGCCTGATTCTAACCAAAGCCTGGACAAAAGATTGAACATCTGGCAAAATGCCAGACGCTTCTGCAGAAGAATCGACAGAGCCGAAATCTGACTCTTTAGGGTATTGACTGATAAACCCTTCTCCAGGCCTCCTGAAGAAAGGACAGAATACAGGGAATTCTCACCTGACTCCAAGAAACAACCCCTAGATCAGCACCAATGAAAGTATTTTATGTCATACCTTATAATAAATCTTGCAAGTAACAGGCTTAAGAGCCTGAATCATAGTCTCAATAACATTCACAGAAAAAACCTTGTTTTTTCCGGGACCCTGAAGTAGAAGATCCTTCATCAGAGGCAATTTTCCATGGGGGGAATGATGACATCCTCACTAGGTCCACAAACCAAGTTCTGTGAGCCCACTCTGGAGCTATTAGAATAAACAAAGCCTGCTCCTGTTTGATACAAGCTATCACTTAAGGAAGGAGGGCAACCGGAAGAACAGATAAATTAGACCAAAAACCCATAGCACTCCCAGGGCATCTACCAGAGCTGCTTGAGGATCTCTTGATCTTGCTCCGTATCTTGAAAGCTTGGTGTTTAGACGAGATGCTATCAGATCCAGTTCCCCACTTGAGGGTTAACATTGAGAAAACTTCCGATGGAGAGCCCATTCCCCTGGATAAAACATCTAGCTCCATAGATAACCGCTTCCCAGTTGTCCACCCCTGGGATATGAATGGCAGAAAGATGACAACTGTGAGACTCTGCTCACTGAAAAATGCGAGTCACCTCCTTCATAGCTAACAAGCTCCGAGTTCCTCCTTGGTGGTTATACGCCACGGGAAGTGATGTTGTCCGATTGAAATCTTGTAAACCGACTAAACTCAGTTGAGGCCAAGCTGATAGAGCATTGAGAATTGCTCTTAATTCTAGGATATTAATAGGGAGGGTAGACTCCTAGCGACCGCAGCTCCAGTGGGGATCCGGATACCCCTGAGAGAAAGCCAGTATAAGGGGAGACATCATCCAGCTGCTCTCCGTAGCCTTTCCAGCAGTTCCGTGTGGATTCAGTCTGTCACTTAATGTTTTTTACTTATGCACTTCTTGTAAGTACATTTTTAATTGCGTGTATTTGTTGTTTAATAAATCTAGACTTCAATCCATTTTGTGCTCTGTTTTTTTTCTACAAGTACTGTCTGGATTCCCAGCCATGTGAAAAGAGCATGGTTTTTAAGAGAGCGGCATTGCTGGATTCTTTTCATTGATCTTTGAAAGCGGAGAAAGAACTGGTTTTACTACAAATCACATTCTGTGTCAATCTGTAATTAAGGTACTGTGTTTGTCACTTTGCTTCCAGCAAGGACATTTTTTGGAATATACATTCATTCAAAGACTTTTTTTTTGGGAGTAATATGTATACGTATGTTCACATTATCTTCCATTTTCAAAATTGTTTTATGTATTTTTAAATTGTGTATTTTATGCATATATAGATATATAATATCTTTTATCGGAATCATATTTAGGGTGCAGACTAAGCGCTGAAGTGTTTTTGTCTTTTATACATACATATACATCTTTAGACATTTTAGACCAGTTTACTGGGTGCCAAGGCGTATATACTAGGTGTCATGGTACTTTGTCAACCGTTTTTTGTTGACCTCTACACATTGCTGAGATCACCATGTCATATTTCCTGTTACTTTTATGGCTCATTTACAGTGCGGTTTTTGCTTAGCATCACAAGGTGTGTCTATTTATTGGCATGAATTTAACTTTTGGCAAATTGTCATGTACTTTTCATACAAGGTCTGTCTTCCCATGCTTTCCTGTATTTAAGGTGTCATGGTGTTTGATATGATGCACATTTATAGACTATTTGGGTGTGCTGTTATCATTTGTTTGTCATCCAGAGTCTTTAACTTACTGCTTGTACCCTAATCATTCTTTTTCCATAATCTGTGTTTAACCCTGTGCTTGAACTGTATTATTTTAACTAATGAAAGTCTTCTTGAATTCCTGCCTGGTTGTGACCCTAATCTGTACTCCTTTGCTCATCTATTGTGCATAACCCCCAATATGTCCATCTTGCCTGTATTTTTTTGGATCCCTAAAAAAATATAAAAATTAGACAGCTTGTTTCCTTACTATAGACTGGTGAATCACGCCCAGGATTCAAACCATTGCGTTCAGTCAGTTTGCATCTACCTCCTACTACAGCCTCTTTGTCCATATCTCGGTTGGACACTTATTTTAGGATAGTACAGGGTATTTAGACCCTGTATCACTAACTGGATGGAGTGTTGAGAAGAATTATTTCCTCAAAAACTCAAGTGTTTTTTTATTGTACCACATACAGTATATATTTATAAAGTTAGCAACTATAATCTGTTTCTTAAATGTAAATAAACTGCTATTAATTTAAAATCCTTATTGTATGAAAAAACTATGAAGTGAGGGCTATTTCATGTACAATAAATCTAGTTGCATTAGTTCCAGCTTTCCAAGATTCCCCAATTACCATAATGTCTTATCTTTTTCCGTCATAAGCAATCTCAACTTCCCTTCATTTCCCCTGGCAATTATCACTTGTACATTCACAGATAATTAACAAGGAATCATTCAAGGCATTTGTTTTTAAAATAGATTTGATAGTTTCCATTAATGGGACAAGTTACATTGATGACAAATCTTTTGTTTGTTTTTTATGCAAAGGAAGTGCACTGGACAGTGTTGCCAAAGTTGATTTACACTAACATATTCAAGTTAACATATGTACTCCATGTAAAAATAGCACTTTTTCATATTATCTTATAATAAATGTGAAATGCATAAAATAAAGGATTTGTGTATCGCTTGTTTCCACTTTGTGTTCTGGATATTTTCTAACACTCCTTATTCCAATAACATTTAAAAGGATATTAAACCCACATTTTTTCTTTCATGATTCAGATAGACCATGCAATTTTAAGCAACTTTCTAAATTACTCCTGTAATCAATTTTTTTTCAATCTCTTTCTATCTTTATTTGAAAAGCTAAAATGTAAGCTTAGAAGCCGGCCCATTTTTGATTTAGCACCCTGGGTAGTGCTTGCTAATTGGTGTCTACAATTAGCCACCAATCAGCAAGAGCTACCCAGGTGCTGAACCAAAAATGGGCCGGCTCGTAAGCTTACATTTCTGCTTTTGAAATAAAGATACTAAGAGAACGAAGAAAGCGTTATAATAGGTGAAAATGAGTAAATTGCTTAAAATTAGATTACAAGTGGGACGTTATCGTTAGCACTAGGAACGTAAACGTGAACGCAAGATTGCAGTGTTCTTTATGCTCAAAATCCAAATAACAAGTGGTGCGCTGTTTAAAATTACCGGAAAGTTGTTTGCACGAACTCACAGTAATTCACACTACCCATATTTTCTATGGGTAGCGTAGAGCAATAATATGTGCTCGTATTACAAGTTGAAAGTAAATGCGATCGCTCAAATGCAATTGCATTTACCCGCTCAAGCGTTTGTCCAGATGAAACAGTTGCACTAAACTTCACTATGAAACCTGAACCGCCACCCCCACATCACAAACTACCTCTTTACACTATTAACCCCTAAACCGCCACACACCCCAAATCGCAAAGTCTGCACTACACTATTAACCTCTAAATTGCCAGCCCCCACCACAAAATAATCCACTAACATCTAAACCCCCTAAGCTAACAACCCCTAAGTTAACCCAAAATAGACTAACCCTAGCTTTACATAAAAAAACTATTACAGTTAAAAAACAAACAAAAAACAACTACCATTACAAAAAATAAAAAACACTAACCTTACAAAAAATAATAAATTACCAAAAGTAATAAAATAGTTATGCCTATTCTAATACCCCATTGAAAAAGAAGCTACAAATAGCCCTTAAAGGGGCCTTTTGTAGGGCATTGTCCTAAAGTGATCCAGCTTTTTTTTAAATACATTTACATTTTTTTTTTTAAATACATTAAGCCCCCTACCACCCCCCCCCCAAAAAAAAAAAAATATCTAAAAATATCTAAAAAGTTTCCTTCCCAGAGAAAAACAAACAAACTAATCTTAAAAAAAACACCTAAAAAATAAAAAAACCTACCACTAAACCCCAATGTGGCGCTTCCCGAAGGATATTTTATTTCATAGATAGCTAAATGCCCTTTTCATTTTTTTAGATATTTTTTATATTTTTTGGGGGGTGGTCGGCTTAATCTTAGTTTTTTTCTTTTTCTTTCAATAAACGAGCTGGATCACTTTAGGGCAATGCCCTCCAAAAGGCCCTTTTATGGGTTATTCACAGTTTATTTTTATTAGTTTTTTTTTTATTTTGGGGTGTGTTTTTATTTTGGGGTATTAGAACAGGCATAACTTTTTTCTTTTTGGTAATTTATTTGTTATATTTTTGGAATTTTAGTGTTTTTTATTTGTAATGGTAGGGTTTTTTTATTGTAATGTTATTTTTTTTTTTAAAGGCAAGCATAGCTTTTTTTCTATTTTTGGGGTGAATTTTTATATTTTTAAAATGTAATTAGTTTTTTGTGTGTAAAGCTATCGTTAGTCTATTTTGGGTTTAATTTCGGGTTTGGTGATTAGGGGGTTTAGATATTAGTGGGTTATTTTGTGTTGGGGGCTGGAGGTTTAAGGGTTAATAGTGTAGTGCAGACTTTGTGATGTGGGGTGTGTGGAAGTTTAGGGCTTATTAGAGTTGGGGGAGTGTAAAGAGGTAGTTTGCAATGTGGGTGGCTGGTGGTTTAGGGGTTCATAGTGTAGTGCAGACTTTGCAGTGGATATGTGGCGGTTTAAGGGTTATTAGAGTTAGGGTCTTATGGCAATTTGGGTTAGCGCACGAATAGGGTGTTAGCTTTTTTTTCTTTTCTTTGCTCCATTGACTTCTATGGGGCAGTAGATAATCGTGTAATCGATATTGTAACTGCACTAGCCCCTCAATGCACAGTGTTGTTGTACAGAAAAAACCTGTCACCATATTTGTCCAAGCAGGCTGCGCAAGTGCATTTTCTCTTGCAATGAGTAACCAAGGTTATTGGATGACTCACAGTCACAGAGAAGACTGGCTCAGTAGCTCTGATTACAAACAGCCAGAAAATGAGCTTTTGATATAGAGGGCTCTGACACGACCATTGCCCTAGGGCCAATTAAGTTAAAGGGACACTGAACCCAAATTTTTTCTTTCGTGGTTCAGATAGAGCAAGACATTTTAAGCAACTTTCTAATTTACTCCTATTATAAAATTGTATTCATTCTCTTGGTATCTTTATTTGAAATGCAAGAATGTAAGTTTAGATGCTGGACCATTTTGGTGAACAACCTGGGTTGTTCTTTCTGATTAGTGGATAAATTCATCCACCAATAAAAAAGTGCTGTCCATAGTTCTGAACAAAAAAAAAACTTAGTTGCATTATTTTTCAAATAAAGATAGCAAGAGAATGAAGCAAAATTGATAATAGGAGTACATTCGAAAGTTGCTTAAAATGTTATGCTCTATCTGAATCATGAAATAAAAATTTGGGTTCAGTGTCCCTTTAAGTTATGCCCTTGTATCTTGCTTTGGTCACCTTCTTGCATTAAGCCCCCTATCCCCCCCCCCCTAAAAAAAATTTAAAAAATTAAAAACTATATAAAAAAATATTAAAAGTGCCATGGAACGGGCATTTGGCTGGGCATTTAGCTCTTTTCCTTCCGAGAGAAAAATCAAACAAGCTAATCTTAAAAAATAAACACCTACAAATTAAAAAACCTACCACTAAACCCCAATGTGGTGCTCCCCGAAGATAATGGCAGTGGCGCTCCATCTTTATCACGGTGGTGGCAGTGGTGTGGCTGGTGACCACATGAAGAAAACCTCTGTGTTCAAGGTCCAAAGATTAGGGCCACTGCTGCCACCCCCTCTGCTGCTGGGATGAAGATGGACTGCCGCCGGTGAGGTTTAGAGGTCAGTTTTTTGTTTTTGTTTTGTTTGGATATTTATTTAATAGATTAGTTGTTTCCCCCCCCCCCCCCCTCTGAGCAGCAAAAGAACTAAATGCCCTTTTCAGAACAAAATGGATTTGCATGTACTCTGTAGAGAGCTAGGAAGTTAGGTTGTAAAAGTCAAGGGAGAACGGAAAAAGGAAATTAAAATGAAAGGATTGATTAGTTTTCTTGAAACTAGTTTTTTTGTCAGATAATTATTAATACTAAGGGTGAGAAACAAGGCATTTTATTTTACCTTAGAAAAGTCATATAACTTATTACCTGTGTATTCAAGTAAAGCTAAAAGGATCCGGGATTTCACTTCTAAAGACAAAAGAAAGTATAAACAAGTCACAATTAAAAGATATAGTATGTTGATACATGTATTGCAGAGAATGCGTTTAATTACAAATAGAGAAACACAAATATGTATGTTTGACTTATTAAAACAAGTTATTCCGATAAAGGGTGTATAACCAACATAAAGAAATATTAGTTAACTAAGGCCTAGTTTCCATTGAGATGGTAAAGTTTGGAAACTGATGTTAACATATAACTAAATATTAGTTAACTAAGGCCTAGTTTCCATTGAGATGGTAAAGTTTGGAAACTGGTGTTAACATAAAAATTCTCCATAGACTTTAATGGAGATAAATAATTGGACCACCAGTTTACAAGCAATATCACCTCAATGGAAACTAGGCCTAAGTTTTACTTAGTTTTGGGAGAATTACATACTTTGCAGTAATCTCATTTGCAGTTTCTAACCCTGTAGTTATGTCTACTGTGAGAAAAGCAAATACAGTATAGCCAATAGGTTTTTACATAAGGCATTAGAACGCCTGTACATATAGGTCTAGTTTCCATTGAGGTGGTAAAGTTTGGAAACGGGAGTTAAAACATTTATCTCTATTAAAGTCTTTAGGGCATGTTTATGTTCCTACCAGTTCGCTAACTTCACCTAAAGGGAAACTAGGCCATAGTGTAACACTCCTAATATATTTTATATAGTTTTACTTACATTTTAAAATACTAATAATATTATTTAAATAATTATTTTTTACATTTATAATATACAGAATTTGGTTAAATCAGTCTAAATGGGTTAAAAACTCTAAAGGATTAATGGATTTATACAAAAGCTACAAAAGAGAGAGATGCTTAAGTGGGAAGCCATTTGGCTTCGTAGTTAGGTTTATGGCAGATTGCTGTCTCTTTTTTAACCAACTTGTACCTTCCCCAATGTATAAGTATTGGCAAGCTGGCTGTGAGTGTAGGCAACATTCCAGTAGCCTTGGCTACTCCACTTGAGGACCCCCCCATGTGCCGGGCCCTTTGTCTAGGTTCTATTTGCCAGACTGATCAGTCCGTCCCTAAAGGTAATTTTACTATATATTTATAATTAATAATGTATTACTAACCTTCTGAGAACTTTTTTAAATTCTGTGCTAGGATGCGGACACTATTTGGAAGATTCCAAGGGTCTTGTTTTATATGAAGTCGCAGCCTTTTTGGACAGCTTAATTTAGGTTCCATTTCTTGTTGAAATTCTGTCCAAAATATCAAACAAAAACAATGGTATTCACTGTTAATTTAAGAACATAATATTTTATCATCATCAAACACACAAAATACACACATAATATCTTGCAGCACTCCATAACCCCCATTTAAATTAAGAAATAAATGAATGAATGAATGAATGAATGAATGGAAGCTCACAAACATATCCTACAAGACTCTCAAAGACTAATGGGCAATTTTGATTGCACACAGGGTCATTATGCATATCAATTTTCTATTAGAAAGTTTTATTTTTTAATTTTAGGATTAATTATAACACCCAATCAGAATAGAAGGCATACTTAATAGCAACAAGGTGAAGCGCTCAACCAGGAACAAAAATAGCTAAATTGCTTGTTCTCTGGGAAATTGTCACCCAGGAACAGCCTCTTTTTGCCATCACAGAAAAGAACTTTTCTGAAGTATATCAGTCTGATCCCGCTTATATAGTCATAACTTAACCATACCGTCAAAGGATTAACCTCTGTTCTTATTGGAGGGAAGATTCATTAAGAAATGTCAACACATAAACCAGGTAGTTCAGGTTCTATGGAAGTAAGGTTTACAATGTAGGCCTAAATCAGATTAACATATGCAATAAACTAAAGTAAGTTACAATATGCCAAAATAACTTCAGATTTTTGTTCTTACATATCTATGGTAATTTATTAATTTCATTTATAGGATTATGAAATAATAATTCATATGGTTAATAAATCACCAACTTTCTTATATGAAAAAAAAAGGAATGATGTCATAGTAAATACCTTGTAAACTTCGACCAGGTGTGAAATATTTTGTCTGATCAAAAACCCTTGCAATTGCTGGACCTCTTAGTAGACCGGTAATGGACTCAACCTTTTGAAATAAAGACAAGAGTGAATTATCACTTCAAAATTCAATAATGGTCACATACTGCAAAACTGATGTGTTGACAAGCATCAAATATATTTATATTGCCTGTATGCCTCTGTTTAATTTACTTCCATTATCAATTTTTGCATAATCTTGTTATATGCATGCTTCCTTCTGAGCATGTGCAAAAGTTCACAGTATATACCTACACTAGTCTGTGATTGGCTGACAGCAGTCACATGCTACAGGACATCCAATCTGGGCACAGCACTATACAGCCACTTAGCATGAAGAAGGGGTTACTGCTATCCCAAATTAATATGGTAAAAAAAACCCAATGAATCCCACAGCACCAAAAATAGCTTAAAAAAGTCTCTCTTACTTTATTCTTCACATACAAGGATCATAATGCTGGCAAAGAATAAAGTAAGAGACTTTTTTGAGCTATCTGTGGTGTTGTGGAATTGATTGTTATTTTAGTCAAATGATACAGGGGGTAAAAAATGTTTAAGAAACAAAGTCTACTGCCTATTTTAAATTCAGAGTGTCACTGCACCTGTTAATTATGCAGTTCTACTGTATTTAATGGTCTTTAATGGTTATTTTTACGAAGTCAGTTACATGTCTTGAAGGAAGGAAGCAGGACATCTGTAAATTTTAAGGCAAGAATAAAGAAACAGGGCAGGGAGGCATATAAATAAGTTTCAGCAGGTCAAATCCAAAGCTAATTACATAATCATTTGCCTTTATAACCTGAAATGGTTTGTTACATACCTGATTGAATAGATGCTCTAAGCAACTGTGTAACTTGTCTTGCTTTTCATGTGACATTCGAACACTCAAGGGAAGTTCATCACCTATGTTCCAGATAGGATTACACTATATTAAAAAGTGCATTCGTTTGCTATACAAATACCTTGTACACAAACACCTGATACTAAATACCTTGCTACACAAACACCTGCTACTAAAAGATAAACCAAGTGGTTTAGGTTCTATGGAAGTAGGGTTTATATAATTGGATAATAGGTAAAAACTACTATTTTAAAGAAAAAAAGAAATAGCAGTAGTAATGTAATGTAGGCCTAGACTCCAAGGGACATAAAACCCCAAATTTTTATTTTATGATTCAGATAGAACATGCAGTTTGAAACAACTTTCCAATTTACTTCTATTATCAAATTGTCTTCTTTTTCTTGTTGTACTTTGTGGAAAGCAGGAAGGTAAGTTTAGGAGTGTGCACGTGTCTGCAGTACTATATGGCAGAAGTTTTGCAACAATGTTATACATTAAGAAGAGCACTAGATGGCAGCACTATTTCCTGTCATGCAGTGCTTCAGACATGTGCACGCTACCTATCTAGATATCTATTCAACAAAGATTAACTTGAGAATGATGCAAATTTGATAATAGACGTTTTACGCTCGGCAGAGCAGGTTCAGGGGTTTGGAGCCCATGTGTGGAGGTGTCAGACTTAAGGCTGTCTTGTGCACTGAATGGGGCCAGTGAGATGGACTTCTTAATGGAACTACCACTTTTAGGGATAGCTGAAGAAACAGACAGTCAATGAAAGCTTATTGTACAGAACACTGAAGGATCTGATATTGGAAGCAGGATAGGTGTGCAGGTGCCCCCAGTCAAGAGCTGGAGTCGGAGGTAATGCCCACGGTAGGGCCAGGAATAGGAATGCCCATTTTAAGGCCAAGACTGGAGTGTCCACTTGAGGCTGAGTCAGGAATGCCCATGATAAGGCTAAGAACAGAACTGCCCACTTGAGGCAGAAGACAGGAACAGGATAGGAAGCTGGGTGGACACTCAATGCAGAGTTTGAGTACAATAGCTGGATACTGATAAGTGGCCTATACCCTCTGCAGGGCTTGAAAGCAGGAACTGGAGACTGGCACTTGGAAGATACTCTCTGCAGAGACTCAGGGTAACTGGTAGCAGTGACAGGCTGTTGATGAGAGAATAGCCAGGAGACAAGCCACGACTCAGTTACCTGAAAGCAGTCCAATAAGTCACCAAATACAGTGAGAATGCTATAGAGCAGTGTTTTTCAACCAGTGTGCCGTGGCACACTAGTGTGCCGTGAGAGATCCTCAGGTGTGCCACGGCAGACTGACAACAGTGTGACATATTTTTTAAACTTTGCTTGTTTTTTACTCCCAGTGCAGGGGTAGTTTGTAGGAGGCATGGCATAACAGCACAATACATACAGTATGTGTGTGTTTGTGTGTATGTGTATGTATATATATGCTGTATTAGGCTACAATGTCTAATTTTTTTTAAATTTTGGGATGGTGGTGTGCCACAGGATTTTTTAATGTAAAAAAGTGTGCCACGGCAAAAAAAAGGTTAAAAATCACTGCTATAGAGTAGTCAGGAGACAAGGCTAAGTTCGGTATACCATTAGCCTCAAACAAAAGGGAAATCCAAGAGAATATTCAGGAGTCAAGATGAATTCAGGAACCATAGGAAAAAAACAAAAAGGAACTCAGGCAAGGTCAGAGGCACTTACAGACTGGTAGAACCACAATGTCAGGGCAGGGAGTGGTCTTAGAGGCTGCCTTTTATAGCAGTTCTGACGAGGTAACTGCCTGCAGCTGGCAGGCAGGTGGAGCTAAAGAACATAACCAGTGCATGCAACAGGTCTCCTGAAGCATCAGCATAAGCTAAAGTTCTCTGGTGGTGCAGAGACAGGATTGCAGGCTGTAAATCAAGCATTTCAGGTTCAATCCCAGGCACGGGTGTGAAAAGAAGTAAATTGGAAACTTATTTTTAAAATTGTACACTCTGAATCATGAAAGGAAAATGCTGGGTTTCATGTTCCTTTAATAAAGCTTTAAAATGTATAACCGTTAATCAGAACCACAATAGCTCTTCAACAACCTTTGGCTGCAACCTAAGACATTAACAATTACATCCATTGCTACACTGCTCCTGGTATATCACATTGTAAATAAGGAAACAACTTAATCTTGTTTATTGAAGAATACACATCATATTTTTTTCTGTATAGCACATTCCATAGAAAGAAACCTTTTGGTCCAGTTTATTGAAGAGCAGAAGGAGCATCACTAGTTCACATAAAAATATACACTCAAGCTATTAAAACTAGGAACAATTTAGATAAATAAAATCTTCTTACCAGAATCCATGTCGTCACTATGCATGTACGAGCTACACTGGCTACTGCAGACGCTGGTGAAGGAGGCAATAGAGTTTCTATTGCTATTGCAGTCACTAAATCATAAAATATAGATACAATTATAGAACATGAAACATTTTATTCACCCTAATAGACTATATTGTAGACAACATTAAAAAAGATAAAAATTCCAGTCACATATGTTATTGAGTAATGTTCATCAATGTTATTATCAAATATACAGAGCCATATTACAAGTGTTGCGTTAACATATTTCACATTCCAATGTTCTTCACATCGCAAAATATGTTCTATTTATTCAGAAATAAATATTTCTACATATATCTGTATCTATACCTATATACAGTGTATATAGGAATATCTATTTAAAAATACTTTGAACATATTCCCCTATGTGAAGAACATTGTAAAGTGAAATATTTACAGTTAATACACAATATAACACTTTATAATATATGAATATATGAATATTGCATAAATATGCTTTTTGTTTCATGTTTTCAGCTACTTAACTTTCTCTCGTTTTCAAGGACATACATGAAAACGAGAGAAATCTCAATGCATCCTTCCTGGTAAAATATTTTATAAATAATAAAGGGCTCCAATGCACTTTGTAGCCTTTTTTTGTTTAACACCTGAGACCTCATAGCTTTGAGCCCTTATAACATTTTTGTGCAATCATTTTTTTTTTTATTAGATAATGTTTTTATGAGTGTAATTGTACTTTTAAATGTATTTTTGATGTTTTGTGACACTGTTTGTTTTGTGAAACAATTAACCATGGCCCTGAGGTTGCGATATCATGACGCACGTTAACTTCAGTTGTGCTCAAGCAATCGCATTTACTTTCAACTTGCAATACGAGCTCTACATCCGACGTGTGAAAAGAGCTGCGATATAGTTTGCGCATAACTGTTAGTGCACTACTCGTAATCTGGCCCTTAATGTTGAAATGAATGTTACAATGAAAAATAGCCCACTTACAACTTTTCAGGCATTTATATGTGAATCCAATTGAAGAATACATTTTGTAATAAGATACAAATTACCTGTAGGAATCTCGGTTGCTGATGGTGTCATGACCAGAATCCTCCTGTTCATCTCCTGCTACATTAAAACAGACTCTTTTCCCATTTTTCTCCGCCTTATCATTGTCGCTATCACAAGCTATTAAAGTGTCTGCTCTGCGGTCCGGTTTTGGTGAACATGTTATTGAAGACAAGAGGCTGAAAATGAAAATTATATATTCATTTTTTTAAATTAGAATCATTACCCATATAATTTAATACACTGAGGCTGAGTTTACATTGCTGGTGCAAAAACCGAGCTAGAAAGGGTTAACCAGTTTAGCTGGTGTAAAGTGTTTTAAGCTTCCATTCTGCTGCACATTTAAGTTGTCTTCTTTTAGAAGTAATAATGTAAAAAAGCTAAATATTAAAATTCAGAGGACGTAGAGGCCCTAATTATGCAGCTGGGTGTGGACAAGGTTCAGAACTTGGGAACCTGTCTGCCCAGCTTTACAGTGAATGGGCAGTGAACACTGTATGTCCCCTGCCTCAATGTATTGGCGCACACACTTGCATGTATAATGCTGCCCGCTTTCTCTCACATGACCGGAAGGGCCTGTCAATCACCCAGAACAAATGTGTCCGGGGTCATTGATATCTACCAACTCAAAGGTAGAGGAGAGGGTAAAAATCGGTTGCTGCTGACTGCAGCTTCTTACATTGTGGAAAGCAGCAGCATTGAGACATATATGTCAGTGAATAGTTAAACTTACAGAAACATCAGATGGGCAAAAAGAGGAAAAATAAACCCATATATTATTTAAGAGAACTCATTCTATTAGGACACTATTTTTTTTAATCCTTCCATTGAGGACATGTCTTGTGTGTGTGTGTATATATATATATATATATATATATATATAGATATATACATATATATATATATATATATATATATATATATATATATATATATATATATATATATATATATATATATATATATATATATATATATATATATATATATATATATATATATATATATACAGGGAGTGCAGAATTATTAGGCAAGTTGTATTTTTGAGGATTAATTTTATTATTGAACAACAACCATGTTCTCAATGAACCCAAAAAACTCATTAATATCAAAGCTGAATAGTTTTGGAAGTAGTTTTTAGTTTATTTTTAGTTATAGCTATTTTAGGGGGATATCTGTGTGTGCAGGTGACTGTGCATAATTATTAGGCAACTTAACAAAAAACAAATATATACCCATTTCAATTATTTATTTTTACCAGTGAAACCAATATAACATCTCAACATTCACAAATATACATTTCTGACATTCAAAAACAAAACAAAAACAAATCAGTGACCAATATAGCCACCTTTCTTTGCAAGGACACTCAAAAGCCTGCCATCCATGGATTCTGTCAGTGTTTTGATCTGTTCACCATCAACATTGCGTGCAGCAGCAACCACAGCCTCCCAGACACTGTTCAGAGAGATGTACTGTTTTCCCTCCTTGTAAATCTCACAATTGATGATGGACCACAGGTTCTCAATGGGGTTCAGATCAGGTGAACAAGGAGGCCATGACATTAGATTTTCTTCTTTTATACCCTTTCTTGCCAGCCACGCTGTGGAGTACTTGGACGCGTGTGATGGAGCATTGTCCTGCATGAAAATCATGTTTTTCTTGAAGGATGCAGACTTCTTCCTGTACCACTGCTTGAAGAAGGTGTCTTCCAGAAACTGGCAGTAGGACTGGGAGTTGAGCTTGGCTCCATCCTCAACCCGAAAAGGCCCCACAAGCTCATCTTTGATGATACCAGCCCAAACCAGTACTCCACCTCCACCTTGCTGGCGTCTGAGTCGGACTGGAGCTCTCTGCCCTTTACCAATCCAGCCACGGGCCCATCCATCTGGCCCATCAAGACTCACTCTCATTTCATCAGTCCATAAAACCTTAGAAAAATCAGTCTTGAGATATTTCTTGGCCCAGTCTTGACGTTTCAGCTTGTGTGTCTTGTTCAGTGGTGGTCGTCTTTCAGCCTTTCTTACCTTGGCCATGTCTCTGAGTATTGCACACCTTGTGCTTTTGGGCACTCCAGTGATGTTGCAGCTCTGAAATATGGCCAAACTGGTGGCAAGTGGCATCTTGGCAGCTGCACGCTTGACTTTTCTCAGTTCATGGGCAGTTATTTTGCGCCTTGGTTTTTCCACACGCTTCTTGCGACCCTGATGACTATTTTGAATGAAACGCTTGATTGTTCGATGATCACGCTTCAGAAGCTTTGCAATTTTAAGAGTGCTGCATCCCTCTGCAAGATATCTCACTATTTTTGACTTTTCTGAGCCTGTCAAGTCCTTCTTTTGACCCATTTTGCCAAAGGAAAGGAAGTTGCCTAATAATTATGCACACCTGATATAGGGTGTTGATGTCATTAGACCACACCCCTTCTCATGACAGAGATGCACATCACCTAATTTGCTTAATTGGTAGTAGGCTTTCAAGCCTATACAGCTTGGAGTAAGACAACATGCATAAAGAGGATGATGTGGTCAAAATAATCATTTGCCTAATAATTCTGCACACAGTGTATATACTGTGTATATATATATATATATATATATATATATATATATATATATATATATATAATATCTACTTGAAACTTTTTGTACTATATCAAGTATATACCCTATTGATGTACATGTGTATAATATATGTATTTGTGTCTCTTCTCCTATTTTTAGAGCGTATGCTTAGGAGCTGTAGATATATAATATATGCACAGCAATATACTTTTTTTCTGAGTTTTCCTAATTATATTCCAAAATTATTCCCAATTTTTCATTAACTGTCCAGCCCTTATTATGCCTTCATCTCACTTGTCATTTCTTTATTAGTAACAGTTTATTTTTTTTGTAGCTGATGTAACGATCTGTACAACCATTTTATTTGAAGTTTAATTCCCTTCATTTTTAGTAACACTTTAGGATATGGAACAAAACTCTGATTATACATAATAAACTGTGTTGCTATCTGAGGTATTGGTTGTTATAACCGCAAACTATGTTTACACTTTTTGTAATTTTTCACCTTAAATATACACTTTCACTAACAATGCTATTTATACTTTGTGTTTCAATTCAAGCTTAGTGTTTCCTTTTAAACCAATCACTGCTATAAATACACAATGCATTCTTTGAATTTGTAACACTATTTTACCTATGTGTTTACTTAATGACATAAGCCATTTCACAGAGAGTTAAATTTACACCTGTATAAATAATGTGAAAGGGCGGAGTGTTTACTCATCCCTGACGAATGTGCCCTACAGGAATGAAAAGCGTAGGATGTTTCTTTACGTTTTGTGTAGCCATGTATGATTTACCTTCACTTGCACAATAAACTGCAACTGTTTCACGTTGCAGATTGTGCACTTTTGTTTCTATGATTGTGTGTGTATGAGTCTTTTAAATGGTATAACTGTGTGTATGGTATTAAATATCTTTTAAATGTTTTTTTTAGCATGGTACAATAAAAGTATCTTTTATTTTTTTAATTATTATTGTTATTATCAATGTGTATGATACAACAATGGCAATAATAATTATGTAATTAGTAAACCCTGTGCATGTGCATGGTGAGCTCATATATGGGGAAGCAGAAATGTTATAATTAAAATAATATTAATAAATATAAATATGAGGTGGAAAAGAAAATATTACCATAACAATTACCTGGCAGTTGAACAGTCACAAGGCTATTAACTTAATAAAAGGGAATAACTGGCTTCACCTCTTTCAAGGTAGAGGTTTGTTGTATGTTGGAACATTTATTGGGGATACCATTTAGTTCCACCCCATTGCTGGGAGCCACAGGTCATTATTTTAGAAATTAATGGCTATTAAACACATAAATAATAAGAATTATATATATACACACATACATACAAAAAATATCTAGTAGCTCAGGACCTGATTTAGGTAAGGTTGCAGAGTATTTACTCAAAACCATGCAGAGAGCATAGAACTCTGCTCTTAAAGGGACAATCAAGTCCAAAAAAACATTCATGATTCAAATAGGGCATGTAATTTTAAACAACTTTCCAGTTTACTTTTATCACCAATTTCGCTTTGTTTTCTTGGTATTCTTAGTTGAATGCTAAACCTGGGAGGTTCATATGCTAATTTCTTAGACCTTGAAGGCTGCCTCCAATCTGAATGCATTTTCACCACTAGAGGGCATTAGTTCATGTGTTTCATATAGATAACATTGAGCTCACGCATGTGAAGTGCTAGGAGTAAGCACTGATTGGCTAAAATGAAAGTCTGTCAAAAGAACTGAAATAAGGGGGCAGTTTGCAGAGGCATAGATACAAGGTAATCACAGAGGTAAAACATGTATTATTATAACTGTGTTGTTTATGCAAAACTGGGGAATGGGTAATAAAAGGGATCTATCTTTTTAAACAACAAAAATTCTGGTGTTGACTGTCCCTTTAATCACACTACAAAAGTTCTCCAACTGCTTGTTGGAGATCTGTATTGTAAGTAATAGTACACATAGAGCCAAACACAGTAGCACACACACTTTTGTTATATGGCACTGATTCTTTATCAGAGCAACAATAGAAATCACACATAACTGTAGAACAGAAAATAGAGAAAGTTTCCCTAAAAATAAGAACACATGACAAATTAAGCAAAGCTACAATCTTTCATAGGGTAAATTGCTTTACACAGCCTGTAGCTGTTTCTGTTGTTGTACAGTACATGTCCATCTACATGAATTACAGGTGATTTGTTGTAGGTCTTTTTGAATAAACGTAACAACAGACATGACTTGTGAAAACTCACGCAGAGGATATTTTTTAATGTAGCTGAAAAGATAAAAGTATAATATGGTAATAAATCTATTGTTTGTACGTGCAGCTTAAAGGAAAAGCGAACTTCACTATACCACTCTGCAACGTCTTAAATATCTTCTAAATTTATGTGGATCTCATTCATCATTTTATTGGATCCCACTTAGTAAACTTCAAATCCTACCTTTTACACTGATACCGTTTCACGCCATAACTCTGCCTGGACGGAAAAAAAAAATGTTTTTGAATGACAAATCTCATTCTATAAGTTCTGATTGGTCCCCCACTGGCGTCCCAACTGACTCGCTCTACGACTACCAATCTAAATGCACATGCATGTCTCACTGAAATCTAGACCTGATTACTGCGGATGTTTCTCGACACATGCGCAATATAATTAAGCATAACAAGAACGGAGGTACACGTGAGAGAGGGTGGGACCGCTCTTACGTGCAAAGAAGTAAAACCAGGAAATGAGCGGGTGGGTGGAAGAAGCACTTATAACGGTATGGGAATAATTATATAAATATCTTCAAAGGAATAAATATTTTTTAAAAAAAAGAGTTAGCGACTGAGTTGATCGAGATAAGTTTAGTCAATGTCATTGATATTGACTCGAAAAATTTACTTTCACTTTTAACGCCTGTGTTTAATTTGATTGTTACCAATATAATTACTTCATGATATATCACATACCAATATGCAGAATAAATATACCGAAAGAATGAAGTGAACTGCAGTAAAAACATATATAGATGTTTGCAGACATATCCTTAAAGGGACACTGAACCCAATTTCTTTCTTTCGTGATTCAGATAGAGCATGCAATTTTAAACAACTTTCTAATTTACTCCTATTATCATTTCTTCATTCTCTTGCTTTCTTTATTTGAAAAAGAAGGCATTTACGCTATTATTTTGGTTCAGACCATGGAAAGCACTTGTTTATTGGTGGGTGAATTTACCCATTGATAATAGGAGTAAACTAGAAAGTTGCTTAAAATTGCATGCTCTATCTGAATCACGATAGAAAAAAATTGGGTTCAGTGTCAATTTAATTTATAAACAATATATTTACATCTTAATTTTCTAATCTAAGATTAGCTCTATTAACTATACATGCATTGATTTTCTTTCTATAAAAATCAAACCTAACAGATCCCTCTGACAACTTCAAACAGCTAAATTTAAATCTTCCTATAACCTTAGAGACAACACTGCAAATGGCAGAAAAATTGTAGCTAGCTTTAAATTTTAAAAATTGTCC
Organism: Bombina bombina; assembly: GCF_027579735.1. Classification (NCBI taxonomy): domain Eukaryota; kingdom Metazoa; phylum Chordata; class Amphibia; order Anura; family Bombinatoridae; genus Bombina; species Bombina bombina. The sequence goes on along the minus strand of NC_069503.1, from coordinate 926,300,369 downwards.
CATGGAAATTGTTCAGGGCTGATTATTCTTTAAATGTAACTTGAAAGTGATACATTAATTAAAAAATAAAATATATAAAAAAAAAAATCTATTTTTAATATATGCAGAAAATAGATATATTTTTATTATGCAAGTGTGATGTCAAAATAATACCTAATGGTATAAATGTTCACACAATACCTTTTCAAGGAACAGAACAGAGGAACAATTAATCTGATTATCTCTAGTTAAAAAAATAGAATATTTCCATGTGTAGCTATCTGAGGTAAATTATTTAGCATGGTTTTATGTACTGACCACTAAAGGTAAAACCAAGACCAAGGTTTTATGTGTAGGCTATCTGATGCAAACACGGAGAGCAAGACTCCATAAAATTGCTCTCTGAAACATAACTAAATCATGATACTGTGTAATGGCTATCCGTGGAAAACTAAGAGCAAGGTTTATGTAATAAATATCTGTGGTGCATGGGAGGTCAAACGTCCATACTACATTACACGAGTTTAAAAAAGAATAGCAATCTGACTTGGGATGACAAGATGAGGTAAAAAGAGTACATTTGGAGATCAACCAGAAATATAATGTTTAAAGGGACACTGAACCCAAATTTTTTCTTTCATGATTCAGACAGAGCATGCAATTTTAAGCAACTTTCTAATTTACTCCTATTATCAAAATTTCTTCATTCTCTTGGTATCTTTATTTGAAATGCAAGAATGTAAGTTTAGATGCCGGCCCATTTTTGGTGAATAACCTGGGTTATTCTTGCTGATTGGTGGATAAATTCATCCACCAATAAAAAAGTGCTGTCCAGAGTTCTTAAACAAAAAAGCTTAGATGCCTTCTTTTTCAAATAAATATAGCAAGTGAACGAAGAAAAAATGATAATAGAAGTAAATTAGAAAGTTGCTTAAAATTGCCTGCTCTATCTGAATCACAATTGAAAAAAAATGGGTTCAGTGTCCCTTTAAAGAAATGATGTCAGAAAAAAAAGAGCCCAAAATTTAATTGTTGAAGTAAAATGGGGACAAATTTAACAGCAATACCTATACAAAATATAAAGTGTGTTTATCACCATAAACAAATATGCAGAGAAAACAAGAAATGGTTAGTGTATCAAGCTGTCAACCGAAATTCCGCAGCGTATTTGTGGTGAGCCTGATTCGCCTTAGTTATCAAACCCTACAGACCGGCAAAAGTAGAATTTAGTGACGTAACATACGATCCGCCGGACTCAGTCCGACACAGATCGATGCTTACACCACTCCAGATGTTCCGAACACAAGTTCGGCACAATCTGACTACTTTTGCTAGTTATCAAATATCTACCAGGTACGCTCGGCACTTTTCCGGCCCAGCGTTCCTGGTTTTCAATCCGGCACCCTGGAGGCCGCGGATGCCATAGGAATCAATGGGAGTCGGAAAGCAGCGAGAGCTCATGTTCGCTGCTACCTGATATCACATTGATTCCTATGGTATCGTCTACACCTAACACCCTAACCTGTATACCCTGAGTCTAAACACCCCTAATCTGCCCCCCTACACCGCCGCCACCTACATTATACTTATTAACCCCTAATCTGGCCCCCTACACCGCCACCACCTACATTAAACTTATTAACCCCTAAACTGCCACTCCCGGACCGCGCCGCAACTCAATAAAGTGTTTAACCCCTAAACCGCCGCTCCCAGAGCCCACCGCCACCTACATTATATTTATTGACCCCTAATCTGCCCCCCCTACACCGCCGCCACTATATTAAATGTATTAACCCCTAGTCTAACCCCTAGTCTAATATAATTTAACTAAATCAAAATAAATTATTCCTATTTAAAACTAAATACTTACCTATAAAATAAACCCTAAGATAGCTACAATATAACTAATAGTTACATTGTAGCTATTTTAGGATTTATTTTATTTTACAGGCAACTTTGTATTTATTTTAACTAGGTACAATAGTTATTAAATAGTTATTAACTATTTAATAACTACCTAGTTAAAATAAATACAAAAGTACCTGTAAAATAAAACCTAACCTAAGTTACAATTACACCTAACACCACAATATAATTAAATTAATTACCTACATTAACTACAATTAACTAAAATTAAATAAAATTATCTAAAGTACAAAAAACCCCACTAAATTACAGAAAATAATAAAATAATTACAAGTTTTTTAAACTATTTACACCTAATCTAATCCCCCTAATAAAATAAAAAAGCCCCCCAAAATAATAAAAAGTCCTACCCTATACTAAATTACGAATAGCCCTTAAAAGGGCCTTTTGAGGGGCATTGCCCCAAAGTAATCAGCTCTTTTACCTGTAAAAAAAGTACAATACCCCCCCAACATTAAAACCCACCACCCACACACCCAAACCTACTCTAAAACCCACCCAATCCCCCCTTAATAAAACCTAACACTAACCCCTTGAAGATCCCCGTACCTTGAGAAGTCTTCAGCCAACCAGGCCGAAGTCCTCCACGAAGCCGGGCGAAGTGGTCCTCCAGAAGGGCAGAAGTCTTCATCCAAGCTGGCCAGAAGAGGTCCTCCAGACAGACAGGTTTTCATCCAGGCGGCATTTTCTATCTTCATCCATCCGGTGGGAGCAGGTCCATCTTCAAGACATCCGACGCGGAGCATCCTCTTCCAACGACATCCGACGACTGAATGACAGTTCCTTTAAATGACGTCATCCAAGATGGCATCCCTTGAATTCCGATTGGCTGATAGAATTCTATCAGCCAATCGGAATTAAAGTAGGAAAAAGCCTATTGGCTGATGCAATCAACCAATAGGATTGAAGTTCAATCCTATTGGCTGATTGGAACAGCCAATAGAATGCAAGCTCAATCCTATTGGCTGATTGGATCAGCCAATAGGATTGAACTTCAATCCTATTGGCTGATTGCATCAGCCAATAAGATTTTCCTACCTTAATTCCTATTGGCGGATAGAATTCTTTTTTACAGGTAAAAGAGCTGATTACTTTGGGGCAATGCCCCGCAAAAGGCCCTTTTAAGGGCTATTCATAATTTAGTATAGGGTAGGGCTTTTTATTATTTTGGGGGGCTTTTTTATTTTATTAGAGGATTAGATTAGGTGTAATTAGTTTAAAAAACCTGTAATTATTTTATTATTTTCTGTAATTTAGTGGGGGGGGTTTTGTACTTTAGATAATTTTATTTAATTGTATTTAATTGTAGTTAATTGTAGTTAATGTAGGTAATTAATTTAATTACAGTGTAGTGTAGGTGTAATTGTAACTTAGGTTAGGTTTTATTTTACAGGTACTTTTGTATATATTTTAACTAGGTAGTTATTAAATAGTTAATAACTATTTAATAACTATTGTACCTAGTTAAAATAAATACAAAGTTGCCTGTAAAATAAAAATAAATACTAAGATAGCTACAGTGTAACTATTAGTTATATTGTAGCTAGCTTAGGGTTTATTTATAGGTAAGTATTTAGTTTTAAATAGGAATAATTTATTTTGATTTATTTAAATTATATTTAAGTTAGGGGGTGTTAGATTTAGTGTTAGACTTAGGTTTAGGGGTTAATACATTTAATATAGTGGCGGTGTAGGGGGGGGCATATTAGGGGTTAATAAATATAATGTAGGTGGAGGCGGTGTAGGGGGGGCAGATTAGGGGTTAATAAATATAATGTAGGTGGCGGCGGTATAGGGGGGGCAGATTAGGGGTTTAATAAATATAATGCAGGTGGTTGCGGGGTCCAGGAGTGGTGGTTTAGGGGTTAAACACTTTATTTAGTTGCGGCGGGGTCTGGGAGCGGCATGATAGGGGTTAATAACTTTATGTAGGTGGCGGCGGTATAGGGGGCGGAAGATTAGGGGTTAATATGTATAATGTAGGTGGCGGTAGGCTCCGTGAGCGACGGTTTAGGGGTTAATACATTTATTAGAGTTGCGGTGGGCTCCGGGAGCGGCGGTTTAGGGGTTAAACAATTAATTTAGTTGCGGTGGGCTCCAGGAGCGGCGGTATAGGGGGTAAACAGTATAGTATAGTGTGGGTGTTTAGTGATAGGCTACCAAGAAAGCTGGAAAAAAGCCGAAGAGCAGCGAGATCGATGACTGTTAGTTAACAACAGTCTGCTGCTCTTCGCCCGTACTTGGTGCGCAGCTTTTTGACAGCTTTTTTGGTAACTTTGGAGAACGTTTTCAGGTCCGCGGCTGCGATGTTAGGCGAACTTAGGCGAGCGTATTGGTGCTGTAAAATGCAAGGAAGTCGACGGCTTGATAAATAGAGGCCTTTGGGTTAGATTACAAGTGGAGCGCAATTTTAATTTGCACCCGTAAATGGGCAAACATTTGCATGTTTACTGGCGCACATTAAATAACCAGCCATTGCAAGTGGCTGGTTAATGCTACCACAAGCTTGCTGTAACCCCCATTTATAAAAAAAATAGCATCTTAATTTTTTTTTTTTTTTAAATAACTGCACAAAGCAGTTTTAAGGGGTAAAAGTGTGGTGTGTGCTTTTACATTGTAGTCTATGGGGACTGTGATTGTACTCTAAATATATATGTATATGCTTATATACATATATTATTATGTGTTAATATGTGTATATGCACATATAAAAACATAAATATATATGTACATTGTACAGTATATATTCATATACTTATATATCTTTAATTTGCAGCTCAACACTGGATGACTTAACCCCTGCGCTGCGCTAGGGGCTTTGCTGTGTCTCATGGCATGAGAACGAGGCTCCTATTGGAGTCTATGGAAGCGTGCTCTTGTGAGTGCAAAGCTCCCATGCAATGTGAATGCGAGGTCGCATTCACATTGCGCTTTACATGTAATACCAACGCACATTTGTGTGCGTCGGTATTACTGAATGGAGCACAAATATTGTGCTAGCAAAAGCAATTTTGTGCTTCACTTTATAATCTGGCCCTTTATTTTTTACAGTACAATATTTAGATGATTGATTATACATATTTAGGCCAGAGCACAAGTAACCAAAGGTTGGACCTCTGGTTAATTGTGCTTAGCCTGAAGTGCTCCCGCAACTTCTCAGGAGCATTAACCAACCACTTGTAATGGCTGTTTTTTTAACGTGCATCTGTAAATGGCCAAATTTGACCCTTTACGAGTGCACGTTAAAACAGCGCTCCACTTGTAATCTAGCCCATAATAATCTGCATTTTACAAAATATGAGCTAAATTCTTTCTTCGAGTTCTCCTTTAGTACTCTAAGCACACCATAATTAGGATCCAAGGGGTTTATAAGTGTATTAATTAGGTTTGAGTTTGCAGTCCCAGACGAGTTGATTTGATCTAATCAGTAGCTGGTGTGGAAGGTGTGAGGGAAAAAAAATTATTTCCATATATCTTACGCTACTGGTCGAATAGCCAGCTGTGCAGCATCACTTATTTGCTAGTTTCTAAACAAAATAATTTTGTAAATTAAAATGTTTTTGTTCAACCATGAGACTTTATCTACACATTCATTTACTTATTTTTTATTTAAGAAAATGTTTTACAATTTAATTTCTTTACTTCCCCCCCTGTATTTCTTTAAGCCAAGTTTGTAAATGTGCACTGTACAAGATGTGCTAATTCAATGGTTCACACCTTGACTTCCATAACCTTTATTTTCCTGTTTTTACTGTTCAGGCCTTTTAACTAGATCCTTTGGGGCTTTAGCTTCCCTTATTCAGTGTGATCCAACATATTTGTCTTATGGTTACAGTCCACAAGGAATAAAGGGCCTGATACTGTCAGCCTGTATATGCACACAATAAAAAGGTTCTCTATCTATTTAAGGAGTATCTGCTTCTAATTTGGTTAAAAATGTCAGTGATTAATAAAGTAAAATCAACTCAAAAATATTATAACTATAGTATGAACTTATAATCACTCCATTTAATCTTATATTTTACTGGTTAACACCACAAACTCAAGAGACTTGTAATATTTATTAGGCCAGCAGCAAGCAGAGAAATGCCCACATTGACCTGTTTGAAATGTAAAATCCAAGCAGGTGACCAGCACTGAACTACATATTAACTATTTATTAGGAACAACAGGCTTTGACACATACAATATAATTAGATAGTTTAGAAAAGTTTTATTATTTTCTTATATTGAAGGATTGGGATATTGGAGGCAGTAGGTTTGAATTGGGCTGAGTAGCAAAGATTGAGTGCCATCCAGGGTGGTGAAAGGGAGCTGAGACAGAGCAGGTGTCCAGTTGGATGTCTCGCAGAGTGTCCCAGTGTCATTTTGTAAACAATGATAAGAGTGCCAGACAAGTGCAGATTCTTCAAACCAGAACCATCCTGCAAAATTCAAGATAACTGAAAAGCTACAACATTATAAGCATCACAATTGTGATATATGCCCCCAGCTTTCTGTCACTCTTCAGGACAATCCTAATTTATGGCCTCAGCCATGCCGTCTTCTTTACATGCCCTGCCTTATATATATAGAGATGCAGCTACTGTGGTCACTGCTGCAAGATACATACTAGGGAAGGTTCACTTTTTATGCCAGCAGTTCGGAAGTGATAGAGGTAGGGAGGATACGATGTACACTACAAATCATGCTGCAGTGACCACTTTAACACCATGGGGTCAATTTATAAAACCATGGGGTCAATTTATAAATGTGCGGGCGGACATGATCCGCTACATGCAGACAGCATACGCTGTTGGCATTCATCATTGCACAAGCATTTCTAGTGAAATGCTTGTGCAAATCCGCCCCCTGCACATTCGCGGCCAATCGGCCGCTAGAAATGGGTGTCAATCATCCGATCATATCTGATTGGGATGATTGCTGTCAGCTATCTCAGAGGTGGTGGATAAGTTAAGGAGCAGCAATCTTAAGACTGCTGCTTCTTAGCTTAAGTTTCCGGCGAGCCTGAAGGCTCGCGGGGAAACAGCTGCATTCGTAGATACATAAATCAGCCTCATTGTCTTTGCGATGCCAACCAAAGGTGGAACGACCATTGGTGCAGCAGGTGCGGTGGCAACAGAGCCCAAGTGCTTGGGGCGACCATAGCAGCCAGTCTAATGCAGGGGAGTTGTTTACTAGTGCAGGTTGCAGGTTCATCTTTCATCTATCTATCTATCTATCTATCTATCTATCTATCTATCTATCTATCTATCTATCATCTATCTATCTATCTATCTATCTATCTATCTATCTATCTATCTATCTATCTATCTTCAAAATCATTATAAAGGGCAGTGTGTATATTATTACTATTATTATTACTATTGCTTACTACTGTGTTAACTTTATAGGGGTGGCCCAAAAAATGTTTGCACTGATGAGCAGGTCTGCTACTGATGCCAACAGCTGCTGTGTAAAAAGAAAATTACAGCATTTTCTTTGTTACATCAAAAAGAGGATATCAAAACATCAAACAGTTTAACTTATGTATTCTATTTATTTCTTTGTTTTTATTCAGAAAATGTTTATATGCATTAAAGTTTTATTTTTAGGTTGGGTCCATTTAAAGAAGTCCATTTTAGTTTTAAAATTTACATAATGAGCAATTTGTCAGGGTGGTTTGCAGGGTGCAGTAAGTAGCACATAGAGAGCATAGGAAAGAACGTGTAAACAATAAATGGTATTTTATTCAGCGTCACATCACCCAACTGACTTTCCCCGCTAATTAGCTCTGTGCACTGCCTCACCGTCACTCACTGTTGCTCTGAAGGTAAATGGGCTGCTCATCCCTCATTCAGCCAGCCATGACAGAAAAACTAGATAAACCTACAGCAGCACACTGTAGCTTGTTGGAAAAGTGATATAATAAACAGATGGCGATGGTTCCACTCTTCTAGATCCTGCTATTTCCTGGCCCACTGTGACTTCACTTATGTCACATGACTTGAAATAAATAGTTCTTACCAGAGCCAGCTGGATCATTGAGTTGTTCTACAGCTACCTACTAGCAACCATTAAGTAAAATTAAGGTGGAATAAATTCCAGACACATGTATATGTCTGTAGAAATGCCAGCCATAACATGAACAGAAGGCTACAATACCAACATCATAGACTGTGTCAGTATAAAAACCACCAAGTGGTAGCATTAACCCCAGAATAAACTTGGAATTTATACCAAGTAAACGCAAATATTTGGTTTGCTGCTGTTTGAAAAAGTTGAAGAAAACACAGCATACCTTAAAGGGACACTGAACCCAAATTTTGTCTTTCATGATTGAGATAGAGCATGCAATTTTAATCAAATTTCTAATGTACTCCTATTATCAATTTTTCTTTGTTCTCTTGCTATCGTTATTTTAAAAGCAGGAATGTAAATCTTAGCAGCCAGCCCATTATAGGTTCAGCACCATTGATAGCGCTTGCTTATTGGAGGCTTACATTTACCCACCAATAAGAAAGCATAACCCAGGTTTTAAACCAAAAATAGGCCGGCTCCTATGCATCACATTCCTGATTTTTAACTAAAGATAGCAAGAGAACGAAGAAAAATTCATAATAGGAGTAATTAGAAAGTTGCTAACAATTGCATGCTCTGAGGCCCATTTATCAAGCTCTGTATGGAGCTTGTGGGCCCGTGTTTCTGGCGACTCTTCAGACTCACCAGAAGCAGCAGTTATGAAGCAGCGATCTAGAGACTGCTGCTCTATAACCCTGTCTGCCTGCTCTGAGCAGGCGGACAGGAATCGCCACAATTCAACCCAATCGAGTACGATCGGGTTGATTAACACCTCCCTGCTGGCAGCCGATTGTCCGCAAGTCTGCAGGGGGCGGCGTTGCACCAGCAGCTCTTGTGAGCTGCTGGTGCAATGCTGAAAACGGAGCTCGTACTGCTCTCCACATTCAGCAAGGTCTTGCGGACCTGATCCGCACAGTCGGAAAAAAAAAAACATTTGGGTTTAGTGTCCCTTTAAAGCCAGTTATTGTGTAATAAAATCATACAATATAAAATTAAACTTTGAAAAATTAATATAAAGGTTAAAGGGACATGAAACTCAAACAATCATTTGTTTTACAGCTACCTACTAGCAAACATTAAGTAAAATGTAAAGAAGACAGAGGATACGATTTTAAAAAGTTTCCAATTTACTTCTATTATCAAATTTGCTTCATTCTGGGGATATTCTTTGTTGAAGAGATACCTAGGTAGGCATCGGAATTACTACTTGGCAGGAAATAGTGCTGCCATCTAGTGTTCTTGCAAATGGATAACATTCTTGCAAAACTACTGCCATATAGTGATCCAGAAATGGGCAGGCTCCTAAACATACGTCCCTGATCTTCAACAAGAGAACAAAATTGATAATAGAAGTAAATTAGAAAGTTGTTTAAAATCGTCTGCTCTAAATCATGAAAGAAACATTTTGGGTTTCATATCCATTTAAATGTGAGATAAAGGCACAAATCTTGCAACATTTTGAAGGAGAATTAGAATCGGAGTAAAATGTAACAAAAAGAAACAAAGTAAACAAAAAGATGAGTGAATCTAGCAAGGAATAGAGTGGTACAGTAGTGCGGTGTTTCATTCTCTGTGTATGATCACAATGAGCAGTGGGTTGAAAGCTCCCTTTCTATGCTATGGCTCAAACCATAGTCTTTGGTAGTCTGTATCTTCTTTAAAATACAAAATAAGGTAAAAGCAAAGCATATATTTTTTCGCTATGAAGGAAGCATTGATTGGTATGGAAGCAATGTTTTAAAGGGACATAATACTCATATGCTTAATTACATGAAAGTGATGCAGCATAACTGTAAAAAGCTGAACAGAAAATATCACCTGACCATCTCTATGTAAAAAAATAAGATATTTTACCTCAAACTTTCTTCCTCCGACAATAAGTAAGTGTTTTGAGAACAGTTATCCTTCAGCTACTGTCAGTGCTTCTGCTTTACTGTGATCTCAAGAGATTTTAATGAAATCTCACAAGAGTTCATAGTAAACATCATTAAACTAAGAAGAGAAATAACATGACTGTGTTTGCAATTGCCAGATACACGCTCCCTTGCAAATCCTGGGTTTGGCATCCAGATTGGCTGCTTAATGTAAGTTTACAATGGGATGTGACTATTGAGGATATTTTGAGGTAAAATATCTTACTTTTTGACATAGAGATGTTCTTGTGATATTTTCTAGTCAGATTTTATTACAAGGACAGAGACTCCTATTTTGCAAAACCTTTTCCTTTACTGCTCAACAGCTATTTAAAGTAACAAAAAACACATTAAAAGTTTAACATAGAAATAAAAGAAATTAATATGGTAACCAATGAGAAACAAGCTTGAATTGTATGATCAAAGGCAGATCAATCAGAGAAGTTCATTCTGCTTTTACGGTGTCCACTTTAGGACATCCTTGCTCCCTCCTACAATACTCCCTCCTCCCTCCTCCCTCCTTTAAAACTCCATGCTCCCTCCTGCAAAACTCCCTCCTTTCTCCCCCCTCCCCCATAACTCCCTCCTCCATCCTTTAAAACTCCATGCTCCCTCCTGCAAAACTCCCTTCTTACTCCTCCCTCCTCCAAAATTCACTCCTCCATCCTTTAAAACTCCATGCTCCCTCCTGCAAAACTCCCTCCTTTCTCCCCCCTCCTGTAAAACTCCCTCCACCATCCTCTAAAACTCTATACTACCTCCCTGAAAACTCCATTGTACCTCAGTTATCAGACATCAGGAATCAGGTGTCAGACATCAGGTGTCAGACATCAGGTATCAGACATCAGGACTCAGGTATCAGGCATCAGATGTCAGGCATCAGGTGTCAGACATCAGGTATCAGACATCAGGACTGAGGTGTCAGACAGGTGTCAGACATCAGGTATCAGACATCAGGACTCAGGTGTCAGACATCAGGTGTCAGGAGTCAGACATCAGGTATCAGACATCAGGTATCAGACGTCAGGTATCAGACGTCAGGTATCAGATGTCAGGTATCAGACGTCAGACATCAGGTATCAGACGTCAGACATCAGGTATCAGACATCAGGTGTCAGACACCAGGTATCAGGAGTCAGGTGTCAGACATTCAGTGTCAGACATCAGATATCAGACATCAGGACTCAGGTGTAAGACATTAGGTGTCAGGAGTCAGACCTCAAGTATCAGACATCAGGTATCAGACGTTAGGTATCAGGTGTCAGACATCAGGTGTCAGACATCAGGTATCAGGTGTCAGACGTCAGACATCAGGTATCAGACGTCAGGTGTCAGACGTCAGGTGTCAGACGTTAGGGTGTCAGACAGGTATCAGAAGCTTATATAGCGCAATCATAACTTTTTTTTGATATGTTATATTTGTTATTGTAAAGATTTACGAAAAAAATAAAAATATATTTGTTATATTTCAAAAATATACATTTTAGCTTGTAGTATATGAACTCCTGAACAGATATATATAACAATATTTAAATTCTATTGTAATTTTGATAGTTTCAAGTTCTGTCAGCTTTTAGTTTACATTTATCCTCAAACACCTTATTTATTGTGTTAAATATGTTTGCTGACAATTCCGACTCTTTTTCTGAGGAGTCTTTTACTGATAATCTGGATAATACAATTAAAGATTATAGAAATAAATTGCAGACAGTTCCCAACACTGTCACTGAGAATGCTTATTCTCCTAGGAAAGTCAAAGCAAAGAAAAAACATTTAAATAAAAGATACAGAAATTTACTTTTGCAAAGAAAAATTAAAAAAGTAGTTTTCAGTCTGGACACCCCAGACATCAGAGTTAAATCTTGTGTTAAAAAGAATAAAAGTATCTCTTCTGATTCAGATTCAGAAGAAGCTACTCCTTCTAAAAAAGTTAATAAAAGAAAAGTAGATTTAATATCTACATCTGAGTCTTCGGACTCCATTATATCTAATGATGAGGATAACTCATGGCAATCCATTTATACTTAGGAATTGTCAGACAGCTCTTCTGACTATACCCCTAAAAAGAAAAAGTACAGAAGGTCTAATAAAAATAAAAAAAGAGATTAATTGATAATGAAGGTCAAGAATATCTAGACCCTGAGGATTTATTACACCCTCACTCCTCTAACTGGAGACCCTCTAAATGAGTGGCTAGATTTTTAGACCATTACTTAAGAAAGTCTTTATCGGCTAAAGCCAGATCCACTCTTAGGGCAGAATGCCCCAGACCTGATTTACCACACAAATCCTCCGCTACACCTGAAGTAGATGCTAATATTATTAAATTTGTTAGCACTAAGAACTTTAACATTAAGAGAGGTCCTGATAAATTTCTTAAGGCATGTCAGGATAGGTTTTTAGACACTCTAGGCCCTATTACCAAGATGTTTGAGCTTACTGAGGAAGCCATAGTTAATACAGTTTTGCTTGATCCATATATAATTAGACAATGGATTCAGAGGTCCATTTATTTGATGGGCGATGCTAATACAGCGTTGTCTACCCAGCGTAGAAGGATTATTTTATGCAGAATCGATCCGAAAATCTCGGTTTTTGCCCCTACCGAAATGGGTCCCCAGGCTGAGGGCTTATTATTTGGAGACTTAGGGTTAAAGGAGTTAAGTACTTATGTTAATACCTTTAACTCATTAAATAAGGCTAAAATTACTTCCAATAAATTTTTTTACCCCTCTAATAGTCGTGTTTTTGAATGGGCTGGGAAAGGAAGAGGTTGTTTTCCCGGCCGTCCGTACTCATCAAACAGACCTCAATTCCAAGCCTTCCCACCTTCAAATCCCTCCCTTACTAACTTCTTCCCATCAAGAAGTCGGCCATGGAACCCAAGATTCTCCAGAGCTAGATCACGTTCAAGACCCTTCTCAGGTAAGCTCCCTATTTTTACTCAACACAAATTTTTTCCCACACAAAGTTGGGGAACGATTATCCCTTTTTATAAAAAATTGTGAATCCATAACTTCAGACGTTTGGGTCATTCAGACTGTCGCCGGTCTCCTTCTATACTTTGTCTCTCCTCCATTTCAGACTCATTTCCCAAATCCGATAGTTTTCTCAAAAACAGATTCAAATCTCTTAGACACAGAGATAAATCTCCTTCTCTCCAAACAGGCTATATATAGAACATGCCCCAAACAACAAAAATTCTTTTTTTCAGCAACATGTTTTTTGTGAGAAAGAAAGAGGGTTCTCTTCGACCTGTTATAAATCTAAGGAATTTGAATGCCTTCCTGTCTTACAACCATTTCTAGATGGAGGGGATTCATCTTCTAAGAGATTGCCTTATGGACAAAGATAGGTTAGTAAGACTAGACCTTACAGACGCTTACCTGACAGTTCCCATCCATCAGTGTAATCGCAATTTTATCAGGTTCCTTTGGAGAAACCAAATTTGGCAGTTTACCTGTCTCCCTTTTGGACTCTCTTCAGCCCCTTGGGTATTAACAAAAATTTTAAAACCGGCAGAAGCCTGGTTGAGATTGAGGGGTGTTCTTCTAATTATTTATCTGGACGACATTCTTATAATGAATCAAGACCAATCTCTTCTTCTCTCTCATCTGAATCTAACTATGGATATGTTAAAAAAACCTGGGTTTTCTTATCAATTCCAAGAAATCGGTTCTCACTCCTTCACAAAAAATAATATTTTTGGGTTTTCAAATAGACACCTCTCTTTCTACTTTGAGTCTTCCCTTGGAAAAGGTGAACAAAATCAAATTAGAAATTTCTCAATTGTTAAAGAAAAAGTTCTTTCCTTTCAGAACTCTCACTCGAATTGTGGGTCTTCTTTCAGCCTCAATTCAGGCAATTTTCCCAGCTCCCCTTCATTACAGGGCTTTACAGAGATTAAACATTTCTTATTTGAGGAAGAGTTTTTCCTATTCTCATAAAATCTCTTTGTCAGAAGATGCTCGGACAGAAATGACTTGGTTGCTTTCCAATATAGAAGCTTGGAATGGCAAAGCTATATTCGGAAAAGCTCCAGATATTATTATCGAATCGGATGCAAGCAATTCAGGCTGGGGTGCCAGATGTGGTTCCCAGATAACGGGAGGCAAATGGTCTCCTTGGGAAGGCAATCTGCATATAAATTGTCAAGAACTGATGGCAGGTTCCTTTGCGATAAAGAGCTTTATAAAGCCGAAATCTCCAATTTTGATTCTTTTACGCATGGACAATATTTCTGCAGTCCGATATCTGAATAGTTTGGGTGGCACTCAGTCCAAACAATTATCAGATATAACAAAAAATTTTGTTCATCAATGTCTCCACAACAATATATCATGTCTGAATTACCACATTCTCCCTTTTTTCAGTTGGCGTCCAGATCCAGAGGCATTAGCAGTGGATGCCTTCCTTCAACCTTGGCCTACTCAGGGAGCCTACGCTTTTCCTCCTTTTTCAATGATCCATCGCATACTGAATGTGATCAGGAGGAACAAGATCTCTCTGGTTTTGATATCCCCGTTTTGGCAGACCCAATCATGGTACCCATCTCTTCTGGAGATGTCTTTTCTCTTCCTGGTCCTTCTTCCACTTGTTCCCCATCTCCTATTAGATCCCTTAGGAAGTTTTCACGACCTTGTTCTTCAAGGATCGCTCCAGCTTATTGCTTGGACAATTTCCGGCGATCCTGGACTTCCGAAGGACTTTCTGCATCAGCTAAATTTTTACTACAGGACGCCTGGGATCCAGGAACCAAATTTTTTTTATCTATCCTCCTGGTCTAGATGGGCTAGCTGGTGCGATCAAAGACACTTGGATCCCATTTCAGCTCCTCTAGCTGAGATCTTGAATTTTCTTACTTCTTTATTTGATGACGGCTTAGATTATAGATCTATCAATGTTTATAGATCTGCTATTTCTGCCGGTTATGAATTAATCAACAATTTACCAATCGGCCAACATATTTCTATTTCCAGACTTATGAAATCTATCAAACTTAAAAGACCCCCTTCTTCTAAATATTTTTCTTTTTGGGATGTTAACCTAATTTTTTCTCTTTTCCAATCTTGGCCGGTTAACCAGTCTCTTTCTTTAAAACGGCTTTCTTGCAAATTAGCTACTCTTCTTTGCGTTTTATCTTGTAGAAGAGTATCAGATGTGAAAGCTATCATTTTTTCTTCCAAAATGTTCTCTCCTCAAGGAGTAATTTTTACCATTTATAGAAGAACTAAATCCATGTCCTCTTCCATTTTTTATCCTTATTTTTTGGATTGCCTATCCTTGTGTGTGGTTCATTGCCTAAAAGAATACGAGAATCGTACCTTACCCTTTAGAAATTCTGATTCTAATCAACTTTTAATTTCTTTTTCTCCTCTTCATGCTCCTGTTTCTTCCACTTCTATTAGTGGATGGATTAAATGGGTCATGGACGAAGCAGGTATAGATAAATCTTTTTCTTCTCATTCAGTAAGGGGAGCTGCTGCTTCTAAAGCTTTAAAAACCTAATCACTGAAGGGGGCGCTCAAGATGCAGTATAATCAATAATCTAGAACAGAAGTATATGATGTAACAATGTTAAAATATCTTAAATGAGTATAGACACAATAAAGGCAGAAAACAGTAAATTCTTAAATACTGTAGTGAAAGTTCACTTGCAATTGTGAAAAATTAGACAGTCCTTTATACGTTCTTCAAAGGATAATGATTGCTGTAGCGGCTGCCTCCTCCTCACTGGATGGTCCAGGTGGTACTAGATAAGATAAAACAGAATGGAGGGGCGCCTCATGTGTGGTATCATCTATTAAGCAACAACGAGTAACAGAACTATTGCCAAATGGGTACTCACAAATTTGGAGAGCACACTTATGTGCTGGTAGGGGCAGGCTGCAGAATTAGAAAGGTGTGACAGCTCACCCACTTGAAGGCGCTCTTAGCGTAAGATGATGGTGCTATAGGGGAGAAAAGAAATACGGGCACCACATGTGCAGACTATTAATGGTACAACCACAACAAATTCCTTAATGTGGAGGGTACTCACATATTCCCAAAGCACACCAATGTGCTTGTAGAAGCAGGCTGCAGATTGGTAAAGGTGTGGCAGCTCACCCAAACTCCAGGTATCTTGATATTGGTGATACTGTTGTATGATAATGTGTTCCCTCAGGTGCTGGGCTGGTCTCTCATAGGTGAACAATGGCAGATGGTGGGTAGAAATGAATCCACTCAAAGGATAAAAGATGTATCCAAATTTATTAAAAAAAGCATAAAAGTTTAAAAACAACAGCACATGATTGCTAATGAGAGTGGATAACAGGGTGTCCAATAATCACCCAATCATGAAACGCGTTTCACGGTTCACAGACCGTTTCATCAGGCATAAAAAAATCATAATAAATAATGCTACCCATCACTGCCTTATATACCTCACTAATGAACAGAACAAAACTCCTCTCTTTATAGTGGAAAATGATTGATGTGGTACACCTGTGTGGGTGAAACCAAATCACTGGCCTAGAGGTGAAATATCCCTCTTGATTCTGTAAACACTCGCCTATGTTTGCATTTATTAATCTATTCTCTGCAGTACAATCATCATGTTCACATGTTCACTAGTTTGGAGCTTTTTAATAGCAATAATTAGTTATGAAGTTTATTCTATCAGATGATTGTACTGCAGAGAATAGATTAATAAATGCAAATATAGGCGAGTGTTTACAGAATCAAGAGGGATATTTCACCTCTAGGCCAGTGATTTGGTTTCACCCACACAGGTGTACCACATCAATCATTCTCCACTAAAGAGAGGAGTTTTGTTCTGTTCATTAGTGAGGTATATAAGGCAGTGATGGGTAGCATTATTTATTATGATTTTTTATGCCTGATGAAACGGTCTGTGAACCGTGAAACGCGTTGCATGATTGGGTGATTATTGGACACCCTGTTATCCACTCTCATCAGCAATCATTGTGCTGTTGTTTTTAAACTTTTATGCTTCTTTTAATAAATTTGGATACATCTTTTATCCTTTGAGTGGATTCATTTCTACCCACCATCTGCCATTGTTCACCTATGAGAGACCAGCCCAGCACCTGAGGGAACACATTATCATACAACAGTATCACCAATATCAAGATACCTGGAGTTTGGGTGAGCTGCCACACCTCTACCAATCTGCAGCCTGCTTCTACAAGCACAGTGGTGTGCTTTGGGAATATGTGAGTACCCTCCACATTAAGGAATTTGTTGTGGTTGTACCATTAATAGTCTGCACATGTGGTGCCCGTATTTCTTGTCTCCCCTATAGCACCATCATCTTACGCTAAGAGCGCCTTCAAGTGGGTGAGCTGTTACACCTTTCTAATTCTGCAGCCCACCCCTACCAGCACATAAGTGTGCTCTCCAAATTTGTGAGTACCCATTTGGCAATAGTTCTGTTACTCGTTGTTGCTTAATAGATGATACCACACATGAGGCGCCCCTCCATTCTGTTTTATCTTATCTGCTTCTAAAGCTTTCTGTAAATCAGTCTCCCTTCAAGAAATTCTAAATGCAGCAGACTGGTCATCCAATTCAGTCTTTAGACAGTTTTATTTCAAACCTATCAATTCTTTGCCTCAACGCCTTCTGGATTAAATTTATATATAGCTTTAAATTTGTAAAATAGGAGTTTCTGTCCTTGTAATAAAATTCCGATTATCCTAGCCTTGGTGAAGGAATAATCTAGATTTTATTAAAGAGACAGAGACAAGTATTTTCCCTCCCTTCCCATACCCTTGGGCAATTTTATTTAGTTACATAATTATAACTTATTTTCTGTTAAGTAATTTATTTGTATCTTTTCAGCTCCTGGTCCCTCTCATACAGGATTTCAACCTTCTATATGAATATGAGGATAATCTTCGTAATCAAGATTCTCTCAGTCAAGCCTCTTCATTTTCTGCAGGACTTCAACCTCAGACTTCGTTCCTCCTGGATGATCTACACTGAAAATGTTTTCTTTTATTCCTATGGTTCCTGTTCATGTTTTTTCTGTTAACTTTTGGTCTTATTTCCGAAGATCCTTACAATATTTTTTCCAGCACCAAAGTTCAAAGAGGAAGTTGGAATGTAATTGGGACTGTTTATAGCAGAATGAACTTCTCTGATTCGTCTTGCAAAATACTCGTCTCTGTCTCTTTAATAAAATCTAGATTATTACTTCACCAAGGCTGGGATAATCGTAATTTTTCCAGATATGCTTCATCATTTTCAAGTGCTTCAGCATTTGGGTATAATTTCCCTTTAACCCTTTGAGTGCTAATGACGGCTCTGAGCCATTGCAAATTTTCCAACTCAGGTGCTAACGACGGCTCCGAGCCGTCACTAGCATTCCCTCACCTTGATGGAGGTTTGAGGACCCCCATCCACTCCTACCCCGGCGATCTGGCCTGGATACTCACAGGCATCGCCGGGGCTTCTCTCCCCTCATGGTGACGTCACGTGCAATGAGGTGATGACGTCATCAATCAACTTTATTTAAAACTGACAATTGTCAGTTATAGGGAGATGGGGGCATGCTGCTTAGATGCCTGTATCTAAGGCATCTAAGCAGCTACAGACCCCCAAGACCCACCACTGAAAATGTAATAAAGGGTGTAAAATAAAAAAAATTGTAAAAAAAAAAATATTTGAAAAAAGCTTAAAAAAAAAGGATTTGGGGGTCTCTAAAGGCACATAAATAAAGATCAAAATTGCCTAGATATGTCCCAAAATACATTTTATAAAAATAAACTTGTTTATTTTTGAAATATAAATATCGGTTTAAGTATTATAGCTAAATGATCACTGTTGCATTCCCTTTTACAATAAGGACCAATATTATACAGTATTTGTAATCCCATGATCACCTGGGTAATGTGGTTACAAATTAAAAAATGGTAGATGAATGCTATTTTAAAAAACCCCCACCAAATAATAGTTTTATAATCTGTCTTTTAGCGTGCGTGGAAGATGAGTAAACACCCTCTTTACGCAGCTCTCTCCATCTTTCAAAACTCTCTATGAACTCAGACTCTGATTCCTTCAATGATAATGCATTTGGTATATAAACTAAATTTTCTAGCCGCATCAAATGAGTGGTCACATGTTTTGCTACACAACAATAGACAATGTAATAATAAGTGGAATATGGCTCTTTGCTAGAAAAAAATATTTTCTATGCAAAGCACCATACTGCATTTATTGTTGTGAACCTCAATTATGTGCTAAAGATACATGTAGCCCCTCATTTAATGCGCCAAAGGGTGTACCATATTTTTATTTTTCAAGTGGCTAGAACTGTTTAATTGCATGGCAATCTTGAATCGTCTAAAAAAAAAATAGCCTTTCAACTTTTATGGGTTATGTCCGACTGATGTAGAAACCTGGGAAACTAAGATACATTAAATAAAGTACACATTTTTTGAAAGTAAACCCCTTGGCGCATCGAATGAGGGGCTACATGTATTGCTAGCACAAAAATAGACAATGTAATAATGAGTGGAATATGGCTCTTTGTTTAGTATTATTGTTGTTTTTAAGCATTGCAACTTATTACATTAATTGCTGTGCACCCGAAAATCATGCTAGAAATACTTGTAGCCCGTAATTTGATGCACCAAGGGGTGTACTTTCTGAAAATGTGTGCTTTGTGTACCCTATTTTAATTTCTCATGTGGCTAGAACTGTTTAATTGCTGAAAACAGTACAGTTTTGATGCTGTTTTTGATAATTTATCAAATTGACATGCCTGCAATTAAACAGTGGAAAAAAATAGTGAAATGTTCTTCATTTCTGCTTTTTTCAGACAGGTTACCTACTACAAATATTTACCCACACAGGTTTTGATAATAGAGCTTAGAAAAATAAAATTACATACTATTATTTATTGAGTCAGGGGTAAAAAAATAAACTTTTTTCACATTTTACGTGCTATTTTTTAAACCTGATGATACATACACACATAATAATGGTATATGTTGAATCTGCTAGGTCTGCTGAAAAAAACAATATATAGTTTGTATAGTTTATTCACACAAACTTTACTTCTAAAAGTGTTTAAATGTGAACTGCATGAAAAAGCTCAAAACCAGCTTAGCACAAAGGTGGGAATTTTTTTTTTCTGGCAAATCCCCCCCCCCCCTGTACCATGTGTCAAATTTGGGTTTCATGTACCTTTAATTTAAAGGGACATGGTAAAAAAATGTTGAAGCACTTAAAAGCATAGCTATAAAAATCTGACTAGGAAATATCACCTAAACATCTCTATGTAAAAAAAGGAAGATATTTTAACTTAAGATTTCCTCAGTAACCACATCCCATTTAAAGGAATTTTAAATATCCAATCAGGATGCTAGTCCCAACTTAGACTTGCAAGGGAGCGTGCTTCTGGCATGTGCAGGCACAGTCATATTATTCCCCTCCACAGTTTAAGGAAGTTAACTATGAAATCTCACAAGATTTCAGTGAAACCTCATGAGATCACAGTAAAATAATGCATGACCTCTGCACTGCTGATGCTGATTGGCTATTTTTTTTTTTTATTAACTTGCAGCTGGACAGTAGCAGAAGGATAACTGTTCACAGATCCCTTTGAGATAAATAAAATTTGAGATAGAATATATTCCTTATTTACTTAGGCCTAGATTTGGAGTTTTGCGTTAGAAGGGGTGCGTTAGCTACGCATGCTTTTTTTTGGCCGCACCTTTTAAATACCGCTGGTATTTAGAGTTCACAGAATGGCTGGGTTTTCAGTGCGTTAGGCTCCAAAAAGGGAGCGTAGAGCATAATTCACCGCCACTGCAACTCTAATTACCAGCGGTGCTTACGGACGCGGCCAGCTTCAAAAACGTGCTCGTGCACGATTCCCTCATAGGAAACAATGGGACAGTTTGAGCTGAAAAAAAACCTAACACCTTCAAAAAAGAAGCGTTCAGCTCTTAACGCAGCCCCATTGTTTCCTATGGGGAAACACTTCCTAAGTCTGCACCCAACACCCTAACATGAACCCCGAGTCTAAACACCCCTAACTTTACACTTATTAACCCCTAATCTGCCGCCCCCGCTATCGCTGACCCCTGCATATTATTTTTAACCCCTAATCTGCCGCTCCGTACACCGCCGCAACATACATTATAATTATGTACCCCTAATCTGCTGCCCCTATCACCGCCGACCCCTATATTATATTTATTAACCCCTAATCTGCCCCCCACAACGTCGCCGCCAGCTACCTACAATTATTAACCCCTAATCTGCTGACCGGACCTCACCGCTACTATAATAAAGTTATTAACCACTAATCCGCCTCACTCCCGCCTCAATAACCCTATAAGAAATAGTATTAACCCCTAATCTGCCCTCCCTAACATCGCCGACACCTAACTTCAATTATTAACCCCTAATCTGCCGACCGGACCTCGCCGCTACTCTAATAAATGTATTAACCCCTAAAGCTAAGTCTAACCATAACCCTAACACCCCCCTAAGTTAAATATAATTTAAATCTAACAAAATAAATTAACTCTTATTAAATAAATTATTCCTATTTAAAGCTAAATACTTACCTGTAAAATAAATCCTAATATAGCTACAATATAAATTATAATTATATTGTAGCTATTTTAGGATTTATATTTATTTTACAGGCAACTTTGTATTTATTTTAACCAGGTACAATAGCTATTAAATAGTTAAGAACTATTTAATAGCTACCTAGTTAAAATAATTACAAAATTACCTGTAAAATAAATCCTAACCTAAGTTACAATTAAACCTAACACTACACTAGCAATAAATTAATTAAATAAAATACCTACAATTAAATACAATTAAACCTAACACTACACTATCAATCAATTAATTAAATACAATACCTACAAATAAATACAATTAAATAAACTAACTAAAGTACAAAAAATAAAAAAATATTTACAAACATTAGAAAAATATTACAACAATTTTAAACTAATTACACCTACTCTAAAACCCCTAATAAAATAACAAAGCCCCCCAAAATAAAAAAATGCCCTACCCTATTCTAAAATTAAAATAGAAAAGCTCTTTTACCTTACCAGCCCTTAAAAGGACCATTTGCGGGGCATGCCCCAAAGAATTCAGCTCTTTTGCCTGGAAAAAAAACATACAATACCCCCCCCTCCAACATTACAACCCACCACCCACATACCCCTAATCTAACCCAAACCCCCCTTAAATAAACCTAACACTAAGCCCCTGAAGATCTTCCTACCTTATCTTCCCCATGGATGTCTTGATCCAAGCCCAAGCGGGGGGCTGAAGACATCCATCCTCCGGCTGAAGTCTTGATCCAAGCGGGCAGAAGAGGACATCCGGACCGGCAAACATCTTCATCCAGGCGGCATCTTCTATGTTCTTCCATCCGATGACGAGCAGCTGATCTTCAAGACCTCCAGCGCGGATCCATCCTCTTCTTCCGACGACTAGACGACGAATGAAGGTTCCTTTAAGGGACGTCATCCAATATGGCGTCCCTCGAATTCTGATTGGCTGATAGGATTCGGAACAGCCAATAGAATGCAAGCTCAATCTGATTGGCTGATTGGATCAGCCAATCGAATTGAACTTCATTCTGATTGGCTGATTCCATCAGCCAATCAGAATTTTCCTGCCTTAATTCTGATTGGCTGATAGAATCGTATCAGCCAATCAGAATTCGAGGGACGCCATCTTGGATTACGTCATTTAAAGGAACCTTCATTCGGACTTAGGACGTCGCAAGAAGAGGATGGATCCGCGCCGGAGGTCTTCAAGATGGAGCCGGTCGTCATCAGATGGAAGAACATAGAAGATGCGGCTTGGATGAAGATGTTTGCCGGTCCGGATTGACTCTTCTGCCCGGATAGGATGAAGACTTCTGCCCGAAGATGGAATTCTTTAGCCGCCGCTTGGATCCAGACTTCAGCCGGAGGATGGACGTCACTCTTCAGCCCCCGCTTAGGCTTGGATGAAGATTTCGGAGGCTCTTCTGGACCGATCGGGACCCGTTGTGGTGAAGACAAGGTAGGGAGATCTTCAGGGGCTTAGTGTTAGGGGGGTTTGGGTTAGATTAGGGGTATGTAGGTGGTGGGTTGTAATGTTGGGGGGGGGGGGGATTTTATGTTTTTTTTTACAGGCAAAAGAGCTGAATTCTTTGGGGCATGCCCCGCAAAGGGCCCTTTTAAGGGCTGGTAAGGTAAAAGAGCTTTTCTATTTTAATTTTAGAATAGGGTAGGGCATTTTTTTTATTTTGGGGGGCTTTGTTATTTTATTAGGGGGCTTAGAGTAGGTTCAATTAGTTTAAAATTGTTGTAATATTTTTCTAATGTTTGTAAATATTTTTTTATTTTTTGTAACTTAGTTCTTTTTTATTTTTTGTACTTTAGTTAGTTTATTTCATTGTATTTATTTGTAGGTATTGTATTTAATTTATTTATTGATAGTGTAGTGTTAGGTTTAATTGTAACTTAGGTTAGGATTTATTTTCCAGGTAATTTTGTAATTATTTTAACTAGGTAGCTATTAAATAGTTATTAACTATTTAATAGCTATTGTACCTGGTTAAAATAATTACAAAGTTGCCTGTAAAATAAATATTAATCCTAAAATAGCTACAATATAATTATTCGTTATATTGTAGCTATATTAGGGTTTATTTTACAGGTAACTATTTAGCTTTAAATAGGAATAATTTATTTAATAAGAGTTAATTTATTTCGCTAGATTTAAATTATATTTAACTTAGGGGGGTGTTAGTGTTAGGGTTAGACTTAGCTTTAGGGGTTAATACATTTATTATAGTAGCGGTGAGGTCCGGTCGGCAGATTAGGGGTTAATACTTGAAGTTAGGTGTCGGTGAGGTTAGGGAGCGCAGATTAGGGGTTAATACTATTTCTTATAGGGTTATTGAGGCGGGAGTGAGGCGGATTAGGGGTTAATAACTTTATTATAGTAGCGGCGAGGTTCGGTCGGCAGATTAGGGGTTAATAAGTGTAGGTAGGTGTCGGCGACGTTGAGGGGGCAGATTAGGGGTTAATAAATATAATATAGGGGTCGGCGGTGTTAGGGGCAGCAGATTAGGGGTACATAAGTATAACGTAGGTGGTGGCGGTGTGCGGTCGGCAGATTAGGGGTTAAAAATTTTTAATCGAGTGTGGGGGGGGGGCTCGGTTTAGCGGTACATAGGTAGTTTATGGGTGTTAGTGTACTTTAGAGCACAGTAGTTAAGAGCTTTATGAACCAGCGTTAGCCCAAAAAGCTCTTAACTCCTGTTTTTTTTCTGCGGCTGGAGTTTTGTCGTTAGAGTTCTAAAGCTCACTTCAGCCAAGACTCTAAATACCGGCGTTAGAAAGACCCCATTGAAAAGATAGGATACGCAATTGGCGTAGGGGATCTGCGGTATGGAAAAGTCGCGGCTGCAAAGTGAGCGTTAGACCCTTTAATGACTGACTCCAAATACCAGCGGGTGGTAAAAACCAGCGTTAGGAGCCTCTAACGCTGGTTTTGACGGCTACCGCCAAACTCTAAATCTAGGCGATAGAGATGTTAAAGAGATATTTTCTCTTGTCAGCTTTTTAGAGTAATGATGCATTACTTTCAAGTGATTTAGCATATGGGTATTATGTCCCTTTAAAAAGACTGTGCACATTTTGATAAAGGAAGTATATTGGAAAGTTTTATGCTTTATCTGAATCCTAAACCTTTAATTTTGACATTAGTGATCCTTTAAATTGAAAGTATCAATATCAGGTCCCTTCAGGTAGCAACAGGCTTATAACACAAACATTTTATACATTTTACCTAATTTAAGTAGATAGTTTAGAATTGTACCTAATTAATTAAGGAAACATTGTGATACTCATGAAATAAATAACCAATGTAACTGAAAAACAGAATTTATGCTTACCTGATAAATTACTTTCTCTTGCGGTGTATCCAGTCCACGGATTCATCCTTTACTTGTGGGATATTCTCCTTCCCTACAGGAAGTGGCAAAGAGAGCACACAGCAGAGCTGTCCATATAGCTCCCCCTCTAGCTCCACCCCCCAGTCATTCGACCAAAGGTTAGGAAGAAAAAGGAGAAACCATAGGGTGCAGTGGTGACTGTAGTTTAAACAAAAAATTTATACCTGACTTAAATGTCAGGGCGGGCCGTGGACTGGATACACTGCAAGAGAAAGAAATTTATCAGGTAAGCATAAATTCTGTTTTCTCTTGCAAGGTGTATCCAGTCCACGGATTCATCCTTTACTTGTGGGATACCAATACCAAAGCTTTAGGACACGGATGAAGGGAGGAAACAAGACAGGTACCTTAAACGGAAGGCACCACTGCTTGCAAACCCTTTCTCACAAAAATAGCCTCAGAAGAAGGAAAAGTATCAAATTTGGAAAATTTGGAAAAAGTATGCAGTGAAGACCAAGTCACTGCCTTACAAATCTGTTCAACAGAAGCCTCATTTTTGAAAGCCCATGTGGAAGCCACTGCTCTAGTAGAATAAGCAGTAATTGTTTCAGGAGGCTGCTGGCCAGCAGTCTCATAGGCCAAACGGATGATGCTTTTCAGCCAAAAGGAAAGAGAGGTAGCAGTCACTTTCTGACCTCTCCTCTTACCAGAATAGATAACAAACAAGGAGGATGTTTGTCTGAAATCCTTGGTTGATTGTAAATAGAATTTTAAAGCACAAACCACATCAAGATTGTGCAACAGACGTTGCTTCTTCGAAGAAGGAATAGGACACAGAGAAGGAACAACTATTTCATGGTTAATATTTTTGTTAGAAACAACTTTAGGAAGAAAACCAGGCTTGGTACGCAAAACTACCTTATCTGCGTGGAACACCAGGTAAGGTGAATCACACTGTAAGGCAGATAATTCTGAAACTCTTTGAGCAGAAGATATAGCTACCAAAAACAAAACTTTCCAAGATAATAACTTAATATCTATGGAATGCAAAGGTTCAAACGGAACCCCTTGAAGAACTGAAAGAACTAGATTTAGACTCCATGGTGGAGCCACAGGTTTATAGACAGGCTTGATTCTGACTAAAGCCTGAGCAAACGCTTGAACGTCTGGTACCTCTGCCAGACGCTTGTGTAAAAGGATAGACAGAGCAGATATCTGTCCCTTTAAGGAACTAGCTGACAATCCTTTCTCCAATCCTTCTTGGAGGAAGGACAATATCCTGGGAATCCTAATCTTACTCCATGAGTAACCCTTGGATTCACACCAACCCAGATATTTCCGCCATATCGTAAGGTAGATTTTCCTGGTGACAGGCTTTCTAGCCTGAATCAGAGTATCTATAACTGACTCAGAGAAACCACGCTTTGATCAAATTAAGCGTTCAATCTCCAAGCAGTCAGACGTAGAGAAACTAGATTTGGATGCCTGAATAGACCTTGTATTAGAAGATCCTGCCTCATTGGCAGTGTGCATGGTGGGACAGATGACATGTCCACTAGGTCTGCATACCAAGTCCTGCGTGGCCACGCAGGTGCTATCAGAATCACCGAAGCCTTCTCCTGCTTGATTCTGGCGACCAGACGAGGGAGAAGGGGAAACGGTGGAAAAACATAAGCTAGATTGAAGGACCAAGGCGCTGCTAGAGCATCTATTAATACCGCCTTGGGGTCCCGGGACCTGGACCCGTAGAGAGGAAGTTTGGTGTTCTGACGGGACGCCATCAGATCCAACTCTGGAGTGCCCCATAGCTGAGTCAGCTGGGCAAACACCGCCGGGTGGAGTTCCCACTCCCCCGGGTGAAAAGTCTGGCGACTTAGGAAATCCGCCTCCCAGTTGTCTACTCCTGGGATGTAAATTGCTGAGAGCTGGCAGGAGTGATCCTCCGCCCACCTTATTATTTTGGTTACTTCCGTCATCGCTAGGGAACTCTTTGTTCCCCCCTGATGATTGACGTAAGCTACAGTCGTGATGTTGTCCGACTGAAATCTGCTGAATTTGGCCGCAGCTAGTTGAAGCCATGCCTGAAGAGCGTTGAATATCACCCTCAGTTCCAGAATGTTTAATCGGGAAAAACTTTTCTTCCCGAGACCATAAGCCCTGAGCTTTCAGGGAGTCCCAGACCGCACCCCAGCCTAACAGACTGGCGTCGGTCGTTACAATGATCCACTCTGGTCTGCGGAAACATATTCCCTGAGACAGGTGATCCTGAGACAACCACCAGAGAAGAGAATTTCTGGTCTCCTGGTCCAACTGAATTTGAGGAGACAAATCTGCATAATCCCCATTCCACTGTTTGAGCATGCATAGTTGCAGTGGTCTGAGGTGTATCCAAGCAAATGGGACTATGTCCATTGCCGCTACCATTAATCCGATTGTCTCCATGCACTGAGCCACAGATGGCCGGGGTATGGAATGAAGAACTCGGCAAGTAGTTAAGAGCTTTAATTTTCTGACCTCCATCAGAAATATTTTCATGTCTACCGAGTCTATTAGAGTCCCTAGGAAGGGAACCCTTGTGAGAGGGGTAAGAGAACTCTTTTTGATGTTCACCTTCCACCCGTGAGACCTTAGAAAGGCCAATACAATCTCCCACATTCACTTTACCCTCCCGTAGAGAGACCCTAGTGCTTAGAGCCAGCAAAGAGAATGACTGGGGGGTGGAGCTAGAGGGGGAGCTATATGGACAGCTCTGCTGTGTGCTCTCTTTGCCACTTCCTGTAGGGTAGGAGAATATCCCACAAGTAAAGGATGAATCCGTGGACTGGATACACCTTGCAAGAGAAATAAGTGTCATCCCTCTTAACTAGTGGTATTACAGAGAATTATCACTATAGATGATATGTGTAACAAAATATTAGAAAGATTTGCCAAAAGGAGCTTAATTTGATAAAGACATATTTATATTTATTTAGTTTAGTCTAAGTTTAGTTTCATATGTCCAAAGCCACCCCTCTTTTTCCACTATGTCTTGTATAGAGGCTTGAAGAGTGTTGAGCTCCTTCAGTCCAATCTGTACAGCTTCATAAGAAGACTTACTACATAGCCAATCCCCACAAGTATTTAGTATTGTAGTGAGGAAGTTTAGTTTATATACATGAAGAAAAAAAGATTGTACTGTACTGAGAATTTTAAAACACACTGTGAGAGCATTATTGTAAAAGATCCCCATATGCCAGGTCTCTTACCAATGTGCCTGGCTGCTATATTGATGCTTTTGGTGACTGACAGGCTTTTCAGGGCTGTCTGACTTCTGAAAGTCTTTGTAACATTCCCTGCCATGTTAAGTGAAAGTGTCATATTTGTATGTGTGATTTTTTTCTGACTTTGAGTTATAAATCCAATACAGAATTAGCAAATTATTAAATAGAGGACCTGATGGGGAACGTGAAAATAAAAAAGGTTAATGGCAATTTAATGCTAAGAAGGATCCCCTTAATCATGATAGGTTAATTACACAAGCAACCAAGTATATCAAAGGTCTATAAATTAAGGGTTGTTTCTCTAAAGGGCTATTCAGGACTGTGGACTGCTGTGAGGACAATGGTCAGAAAATGCTGAAGAGGAGTAGCAAGTCTGTCCATCAAGACTGAAGAAGCAACATGATACTAATGAAACTAATGAAAGTAGAGACCTTCTTTGAATTGACGGGGTCTTGTGCTTAGATGATTGTTAAGGTAGGACATTCCTAGGTGAAGGTCTCTTTAAGTTAGAATTAAATGCATTTTGTTTTGGAGATTTTTTATTGGGAATGATAGTGTAACAAGCAGTTTGTGTGGGGGTGAGTTGGGTGATTCCTTGTAATTGGGGGTTATGTAGTTTTGTCCCTTGGGGCAGGGGGAATGGCACTATGAAGTGGACCTTTAGGGGGTCTCTTGGATACTGGTAGGTTTGGTTTTGAAGCACGTTGTACTTGAGAGTTCATGCAATGAGGTACATGGAGTGCTAAGCAGATTACAAATTAGGTTTAATAGGGTAGGGAGATTGGAAGGTAAGTGTTAAGGAAATGGGTGATCTGGTGTGGGAGACGTTAATTATATAAGGAATTATAGGGTTCCTTACTTTATATAAATAGGGTTGGTGTTTATTGGCACTGGGATCAGAAGGCCTTACCAGGCTGGTCATTGTGAGCAGCCATATGCAGTCAATATTGTTTTGTGACACAGTATGCTGTCACAAAATATTAGCTATGGAATGTTGATATATATGCCATCTTTTTTTATAGTGACTCAATTTTTTCAACTAAGTTGTGTGTGTCAATATTTTGTCTCTCAAATTTTTCAGTTAAAATGTATCTGAATCATGTCCAGGTGCTTCTTATTTGTCAAAAATATAGGTGTTTTCAAGTACAGTGCCGCCATTGCTCTAACTTATAGCAAGCAATACTTACTCATCAATCTTAGACACACAAGCTTCGACCTCAGCCAAAGCTGAATGGAGTTTGTTTAACAATTTCTGGTAAATGTCCTGGGTTTCCAAATCTTCATCCTTAAGTAGATATCGTAGACCATGACCATCTCTTTGACCTAGAGAATGCCCTGATGGGGCGGCCATTGTTGTTATAGTATGTTGTACATAAACCATTGGATTCAGTTTACCTAAAAAAAATTGTAAGAAATAATTATTAAACAGAAAAAAGCTACTTCCTAATGTGTTAAAGGGACAGGAAACCCCAAAATCTTTTGTGAATCAGATTGAACATGCAATTTTAATCAACTTTCCAATTTACTTCTATTATCAAATTTGCTTCATTCTCTTGTTATCCTTAGCCGAAGGAACTCTGGCAGCTAGCTCAACACATCTAGTTAGCCAATCACAAAAGACAAATAAGTGCAGGCACCAATCAGCAGCTAGCTCCCACTAGTGTAAGATATGTGAGTGTTCTTTTTCAACAAGGGATACTAAAAGAGCAAAGCACATTTGAAAATAGTAGTGAATTTAAAAGTGTCTTAAAATTACATGCTGTATCTGAATCATGCAAGTTTAATTTTTACTTTCTTATCCCTTTAATTGTTCTGCTTTAAAAAAAAAAGTTCATTTATATGCACATAGAAAAGCAAAGTCTCTTGTAGTTTGGTTCAATTTGGGTTGGTATTTATGCTCAAAACGTTTAATAATAGTTTCATATTCATTTTTTAAAAAGAAAATAATTTTAATTATTTGGGGCCGGATTTAACAAGCAGTGAATGCTGCTGTCTCCGCCTGAAGTATCCAGCTCGCTGGAAACTTAAAGGCCCACTAAACCCAAAATCTTTCTTTCATGATTCAGATAGAGAATAGAAAATTAAACAACATTACAATTTACTTCCATTATTTATTTTGCTTCATTTAAGTATCCTTAGTTGAAGAAAAAGCAATGCACATGGTCAGCCAATCACACGAGGCTTCAATGTGCAGCAACCAATCAGCAGCTAGTGAGCATATCTAGATATGCTTTTCCTCAAAGACTATCAAGAGAATAAAACAAATTAGATAATATAAGTAAATTACAAAGATGTTTAAAATTGCATTCTCTTTCTAAATCATAAAAGAAAAAATGTGGGTGGCATGTCCCTTTAAGTTAAGAAGCAGTGGACTGCAATCATCCTGATACGATATGATCGGGATAATTGACACCCCCTGTTAGCGGCCGCGAATGTGCAGGGGGCGGCTTTGCACAAGCATTGCACCAGAAATGCTTGTGCAATGTTAAATACCGACAGCGTATGCTGTCAGCATTTAGCAAGGTAGAGCGGACATGATTTGCTACACCGAATCATGTCCGCTTGCCCTTTATTAAATCTACCCCATGTTCTCCACTTGAAACAACAGTTACATGCACACTATCTGCAAACATATGAAAAGGGCAATATTTAAATTAGCCTAGCATAGTTCTCTATAGAAATGTTCTTTATAGGTTGCAACCAAGGCCTGAGAGCAAAATATAACTGATTTTAAGTGTACCACATATTTAAACACATTCGAGACGGATTCACTTATGATGTGTGTCTTGAATTGGGCAGGTGAACTTACATTCTTTAGCCAAAATAAGACACCAAAAACTCCCCTTCTTCATATACTTTTTATAATATTACTGTTTAATCTCATTTGTAAAATGTGTCTAAATATTTTCCTTGCAACCACCCATTAAGACTTCTCTGTACTACAGGGAGTGCAGAATTATTAGGCAAATGAGTATTTTGACCACATCATCCTCTTTATGCATGTTGTCTTACTCCAAGCTGTATAGGCTCGAAAGCCTACTACCAATTAAGCATATTAGGTGATGTGCATCTCTGTAATGAGAAGGGGTGTGGTCTAATGACATCAACACCCTATATCAGGTGTGCATAATTATTAGGCAACTTCCTTTCCTTTGGCAAAATGGGTCAAAAGAAGGACTTGACAGGCTCAAAAAAGTCAAAAATAGTGAGATATCTTGCAGAGGGATGCAGCACTGTTAAAATTGCAAAGCTTCTGAAGCGTAATCATCGAACAATCAAGCGTTTCATTCAAAATAGTCAACAGGGTCACAAGAAGCGTGTGGAAAAACCAAGGCGCAAAATAACTGCCCATGAACTGAGAAAAGTCAAGCGTGCAGCTGCCAAGATGCCACTTGCCACCAGTTTGGCCATATTTCAGAGCTGCAACATCACTGGAGTGCCCAAAAGCACAAGGTGTGCAATACTCAGAGACATGGCCAAGGTAAGAAAGGCTGAAAGACGACCACCACTGAACAAGACACACAAGCTGAAACGTCAAGACTGGGCCAAGAAATATCTCAAGACTGATTTTTCTAAGGTTTTATGGACTGATGAAATGAGAGTGAATCTTGATGGGCCAGATGGATGGGCCCGTGGCTGGATTGGTAAAGGGCAGAGAGCTCCAGTCCGACTCAGACGCCAGCAAGGTGGAGGTGGAGTACTGGTTTGGGCTGGTATCATCAAAGATGAGCTTGTGGGGCCTTTTCGGGTTGAGGATGGAGTCAAGCTCAACTCCCAGTCCTACTGCCAGTTTCTGGAAGACACCTTCTTCAAGCAGTGGTACAGGAAGAAGTCTGCATCCTTCAAGAAAAACATGATTTTCATGCAGGAAAATGCTCCATCACACATGTCCAAGTACTCCACAGCGTGGCTGGCAAGAAAGGGGATAAAAGAAGAAAATCTAAGGACATGGCCTCCTTGTTCACCTGATCTGAACCCCATTGAGAACCTGTGGTCCATCATCAAATGTGAGATTTACAAGGAGGGAAAACAGTACACCTCTCTGAACAGTGTCTGGGAGGCTGTGGTTGCTGCTGCACGCAATGTTGATGGTGAACAGATCAAAACACTGACAGAATCCACGGATGGCAGGCTTTTGAGTGTCCTTGCAAAGAAAGGTGGCTATATTGGTCACTGATTTGTTTTTGTTTTGTTTTTGAATGTCAGAAATGTATATTTGTGAATGTTGAGATGTTATATTGGTTTCACTGGTAAAAATAAATAATTGAAATGGGTATATATTTGTTTTTTGTTAAGTTGCCTAATAATTATGCACAGTAATAGTCACCTGCACACACAGATATCCCCCTAAAAGAGCTATAACTAAAAACAAACTAAAAACTACTTCCAAAACTATTCAGCTTTGATATTAATGAATTTTTTGGGTTCATTGAGAACATGGTTGTTGTTCAATAATAAAATTAATCCTCAAAAATACAACTTGCCTAATAATTCTGCACTCCCTGTATAAAACCAACTGTTGCAAGATTATACATTAATTTAAAAAAATGTAAGAAACCAATTTATAATTCTGTCTTCATATCTTCTAAACACTTCCCACGTATGACTTATAACAA
Source organism: Bombina bombina (assembly GCF_027579735.1). NCBI lineage: Eukaryota > Metazoa > Chordata > Amphibia > Anura > Bombinatoridae > Bombina > Bombina bombina. The sequence continues at coordinate 926,267,674 of NC_069503.1, read as the reverse complement.
GGCACATTGTCAACTGTAAGACAAAAACGCTGCTTGGTTGAACAATGCCTTAAAACACAAACATCTTCAGTTCTCTGTTAGCCAATGGGTTAGAAGGAAATGCAAATTCAAGTATTTAAATTTTATGGCAAGACAGGAGGCTTCATATTTTGCATCAAATCTTTACTAAATCCAAACAGCAGCAAAGAAAACTTACAGAGAGAAAAAATAAATAGCATAGTAACAAGACTGCACCAATCAGCACACAGCAGCCTAATAAACTGTAATGAGCAAGTCCAGCACTCCCTCTTTTCTTTGCTGCTTCCAGACAGCAGGTCATGTATTCATTTCCCCTCAAATTTTAATGTATTGTGATTATCTTTGTTTAAGATCAATAATCTGTTTATCTGTGTTTTAGAATATACTATAAACCATGATATATGGTTTCTTTGCTAGGTTCTTTAGTCTCTATTCTGTTTATCTTGTTTAAGACTTTTCTGTAAAACTATTATACATGGTTTCCTTCCAAAGTTCTTTATATTCTTATCCCTTTATTTTTCATATTCTTATCCTATATGTAATTGTTTTATACTGGAACAGGCAACAGGTTTACAGCCTGCTTGCTTGCATGATGTTTGTATATTAGGCCGGTTTCCAGGCCTTGTTTCTTTTCTTGCAAAGCTTTATTTAGTACAGTGTGCACTGCAGTGTGTGTGTGGCCAGTAGCCAGGCCTCATTTTTCATAAAACTTCTTTCTATCGGGTGCTGTGCTTAGGACCCCCTTTATTTCTATTGCACATTATACTAAATTTAGACAAGTCTGTATTTGCTAAACTTGTTTTCTAGCTTGCCTACAATTAATAGGTTTTTCCTTGTGTGTTGTATTATCTTAGTATGATGTCACCCTTATGGTGTAAGATTATATATAGTCATTTTAGGGCCATGTCACTCCTTTTCTAGCAGCCCCATCTGAGTGACCTATTTATTTATATAAAATTCTCTCTTACTTAATTATATGAAATCCTTTATTCCTTGCCTTTCAGAGCTTTCATATGGGGGATTTTTAGACTGTTTTAATCTAAGTCCTTTCATTTGTTAGACCCAGGTTTGATTGCCCTCTGGGTCTGACAGAATTAAAAAGTGTTTCTTGTTATAGACTGTAAAGTATTATAGACTCAGATGCTGATCTAAGGATGCACGAATCTGTATGTAGGTGAATATTTGTGTGTGTGTGTGTGTGCATACCTCCCAACATTTATAAGTTCAAAAGAGGGACACCCCCCCCGGAAAAAAAATTAAATGTGGTGGGCGGGGCTTAAAAAATCATAAGACCAAAGTAATATAAATAAAATTCTAAATAAAGTCATAGATTTTAATACACTTAGGCAGCAAATCAAACACAAGCTCAAACCACTGGTATGGCTATGTGAGCTATGTATTTAATTATCCTTTGCAAAGACATTGCTAAATATTTTTATCTTAATTGGACATTTAATAATAAATTCTTTAAAACTGCTCTCTGCATTCCCCAGTAATATTCTAAATTCTGGCCTTTAAAGTCAGCAAAAATGGACAGTAGCACGCTACATAGCATACACTTATACATGCAGATACACACACACTACATAGTATACACTTACACATGCAGATACACACACACTACATAGTATACACTTATACATGCAGACACACACACACACACTACATAGCATACACTTACATATGCAGATACACACACACTACATAGCATACACTTATACATGCAGATACACACACACTACATAGCACACACTTATACATGCAGATACACACACACTACACAGCATACACATATACATGCAGATACACACACACTACACAGCATACACATATACATGCAGATACACACAAACTACACAGCATACACTTATACATGCAGATACACACACACTACACAGCATACACTTATACATGCAGATACACACACACTACACAGCATACACTTATACATGAAGATACACACACTACATAGCATACACTTACACATGAAGATACACACACTACATAGCATACACTTACACATGAAGATACACACACACACTACATAGCATACACTTACACATGAAGATACACACACACTTCATAGCATACACTTACACATGAAGATACACACACACTACATAGCATACACTTACACATGAAGATACACACACACTACATATCATACACTTATACAGGCAGATACACACATTACATAGCATACACTTATACATGCAGCATACACTTATACATGCAGATACACAGACACTACATAGTATACACTTATACATGCAGATACACAGACACTACATAGTATACACTTATACATGCAGATACACACACACTACATAGTATACACTTATACATGCAGACACACACTACATAGCATACACTTATACATGCAGATACACATACACACACTACATAGCTTACATTTATACATGCAGACACACACACACTACATAGCATAAACTTATACATACAGATACACACACACAGTTATGGATACAGATAGACACACACACTACATCATATATGGGTATCTGTAATTCATTGTATGGGGTCCTGGGGTTGGCAAGCACATTAACTGGCAGTCTGCGGCTGTCACTGTTCGTTACCCTGGTATTAGCACTGCTCATTGTATAAAACTGAAGGCATGCTAGTATTATCACCAGGGGTTAGACATCATTACTACCAGAGGTAGGTTAGAGAGGTCACCATTACCCATGGTCAGAGTGTATACAGCCTTCTTACTCCTGCTTAACCCACACACCATATATATATAAAAATGTGTATATATATATATATACACACAGATCTTTGTGTCTAGATGTACCTATGCACGTTTTTATGTAGGCATATGTAGCTATATTTATGTGTGTGTATATGTACATATTTATGTGTATGTGTGTTCCTATACATGTTTTTATGTATGCATGTGTAGGTGAATATATGTGTGTGTGTGTGTATATATACATGTTTAGGTGTATACATGTACATGTTTTTATGTATACATATGTATGTATATATACGTGTGTATTTTGTCTCTTATGGCTTGGTTTGGAGTATATAGGAGCTTGTTTCACTTAAATAGTAATATACATCCAGAAGTTAATGCCACTTGTCATTGTTCTTTATGCACATATATACGGATTCATTTTGGAAGCTTGTATTGCACAGGCTATTCAGTCTAAATTGCTCTTAATACATCTCTATCAGAGCACAGTTTTAAAGTCCATACAATTTTTCCATAATATATATATACACATTCAGCTGCTTCAGGTTTATTGAATATAAGGAGATTATCCTGTATTAGGCTATATATTTAAACCTATATTAGGGCTTTATTTTAGTTTTTAGCCTTTATGAGCCTATATTATAAGTTCTTTGGCCTGTTTTCAGGCTATATATTTTAGGCTATATTTATATAGTAATTTTAGCCAGTATTATGGATATATTAGATATAAGCCGGTATATAAGGTTTTCCTGAATATAGTAGATCTGCCTAATTGAGGCTTCATTGTATAATAAGCTTGCATTAGGATACTTTGAATATAAGTATATTAGGCTATATTATATAAATGAACCCTTATTAAAGGGACACTCTACACCAGAATTTTTATTATTTAAAAAGATAGATAATCCCTTTACTACCCATTCCCCAGTTTTGAATATCCAACACCGTTATATTAATATATGTTTTACCTCTGTGATAACCTTGTATCTGGACCTCTGCAGACTGCCCCCTTTTGACTGACATGCAGTTTAGCCAATCAGTGCAGACTCCTAAATAACTCCACGGGAGTGAGCACAATGTTATCTATATTACAAACATGAACTAGTACTGTCTAACTGTGAAAAAAAACAAAAAACTTTCAAAATGCTCTGAGCCAAGAGGCGGTTTTCAACGGTTTAGAAATCAGTTTGAGCCTACCTAGGTTTAGCTTTTCCGAAATACCACCAAGGGAATAAAGCATATGTAATGACTAAAGACAATTGGAAAGTTGTTCAAAATGTCATGCCCTATCTGAATTATGAAAGTTTAATTTTGACTAGACTGTCCCTTTAAGGTTTATTAAATATGAGTATTTTAACCGGTATTAGGTTATTTTGTTTTTTAGTATTTTGGCCTGTATTAAAGGATTACTGTAGTTTTATTCTTGGCATATATAACAATTATATAAATCAGGTTATAATGTTCAAATAAATAATTTGCACCTACTTGCAGTTTCAAAGATCCTTCTAATATATATAAAATTTCGTTTTAAAATCTTCTAATGAGGTAGGCTAAAACAGCCCACAAATATTGGCTGTACAATCGTCCGTATATTCAACCAATAATATTCAGCTTTTATGAATCAAATGAAAATGTTTAGTCTGCATCTCGCGAAGTGTCAAAACCTTGCGCAGACGCATAGCGAATAATGTCTGCCATATTGGTACCTGGGTTCTCATGCAAGATAGGGCTAGGTGATCAGGTACCCACGGAGTGGGTTTGGAAATCAGGATTACTTTGTGAATCAATTGCAGGCAAACAGTAAGTTATTACAAAGTATGTGACATTAATAAGTGTCTTAATTTTAAACATTTTATCTATTTTTCAAACTCTGTTTTTTGAGTTCAGTGTCCCTTTAAAGGGACATTGAACATTTTGAGATAATAATATAAAATGATAAATCATTTATAAATAAAAAAGTCTGCTATATACTTCCATTGTTTATTTTGTCCCCCTTTCCTGTAATTCCATTCTGAAATTCTGAGTTTTTCAATTCCTGTTAGAATTGGAAGTGCAGAACAATGTTATACTCCACACAGTCATTGGCTGCACACTCTAGTGACCTATTTAAAACTGTCCCTGATTGGGCACAGCAGAGAAGAAAACCTAAGTTACAACATGGCAGCTTCCATTGTTTTATAGGCACTTAAACATTACACTTATTTTGTCAATGTTTAAAGATCTATTTAAACTTTTAAAAATGCATCTACATGTTATTCTCAGACTAATATTTTCTATGAATGCATCATTTTATTTAGCATTTATGTAGTGTTTAATGTCCCTTTAAGCTATATGATATAATAGTCTGTATTAGTTTTTTCAAATAAATATATTATCCCTTCTTAGGCTTTTCTATATAACTATATTTTAAGCCTGTTTTAAGCTATTTTAAATCTAGCTATATTAAGCCTGTATTAATTTGTGCAACGGTATCTGTTGACGCTATTTAAATATCCAATAATAATAATAATAATAATAATAATAATAATAATAAAAAAGGCTTTATTAATTAATCTATTAAGGCTATATTCTGTAACTATTTTAAGCCTGTATTAAGGCTCTATTAAATATAACTTTATTTAGCCTGCGTTTAGGCCATTCGAAATTACAATTTTAGCCTGTTAAACTTTTCCTTCTTCCGAAGAGGTCTTTTTTGCTTACATTTTTTGATCTTTGCTGTCGCCCCATAAGTAAATCCTTTCCCCCTCTTTTGAGGTGGATCATAAACCCTCTCAACACACTCCAGAACTGTCTCCCATACTTCAATCTCTTTCAGCCCAGTATCAATGTCACTTTCGCCCTCAAGCGCCTTTGGAAGGACTCACGCCCCTCTCCTGGGCATCTCACTTAGGAGTATTGTTTAATCTGTTCTGTATTAACCAGCTTCTTTATTAGTACTCCTCTAATCCTTTTACCTATTCTTTCCCTTGGAGGGATAGTCTAGTCGAAGGTGAATATTGGATTGGTTTTGGCTATACTATCTCTTATTTTGTCTATCTCCTCTGGTGCTGTGCTGAGAGTCCATGCGGACGCGTGCCTGACCAGTGACTAGCTCCGGTCGGTCATGCGAGCCGCTGCTCAGCGCGACACTGGTTTCTCATTGTGGATTTATTTACTTTACTTTCCTAATTTTATTCTTCCTTTGAAAATTTCTTTTCCTTGTGTATTTCTCTTTTCTATCCTCTTCCTTCTTCTAAGTAGTTTTTTGCCTTTGAAAGTTTGTATCAGCCATGGCCAACGTATTCAATCATCCTTAAGCCCTTTTCAGAGGTATCCCTTAATTCCTATGAGACTTGTACTAAACTCTGTAGCTCAATATCAGAATCTCTTGTATCCTTGCAATTGGTTTGGGAAGACCCTATATCTCCCAGTCTCACATAGAGGCATAACTCCAGCTCGAAGGCTGTTAGCCCCTTCCCCGGGCTTTTCACATAGGGGTGATAGAACCTCCTCCCCAGAGGTAAAATGGGGTTTAAAGAACCTTCCTTCCCCAGGGTTTTCAAGAGGGACATCAGAGCTTCGACTCTGAAAGTTTTTTGAAATTGTTCATTTTGTTTAGAATTTTTTTTAGGTAAGTGCTTTAAAAATGCAAAATATGAAGCCTCCTGTCTTGCCATAAAATTCAGATTATTATAGCCTATGGTGAATAAATAATCTTGATTTTATTAAAGACAGGAGGCGAATATTTTCCCACCCCTCTTTTCCCTCCCAATATATATTAATAAGATTTTGTTTTGTGGAAATTTTATCTAAATGATGTTATTGCTATTAATTTTCCTTTACTGGGATTGTTGTTACTTTGCGTTTTTTCTCTTTTCAGTGACTCTGGATTTTATGTTCTCCCTTATCTACGGACCAGGTCATCTGTTGATTCTCCGTTCCTGGGTATCGCTGTTCCATTTTGGTCTAGGATGGATATTTTAGAGTTTGTTTTCTTCATGATTGGTTCCGCTGTCTTATGATCAAAGAAAAGAGGAAGTGCTGGACTTGCTCATTACAGTTTATTAGGCTGCTGTGTGCTGATTGGTGCAGTCTTGTTACTATGCTATTTATTTTTTCTCTCTGTAAGTTTTCTTTGCTGCTGTTTGGATTTAGTAAAGATTTGATGCAAAATATTCGCCTCCTGTCTTTAATAAAATCAAGATTATTTATTCACCATAGGCTATAATAATCTGAATTATGTATCAGCTGAGCTGGAAAAATTAAATGTGACAAGGTTGTCAAAATTAGCTCCTTTCCATAAGAGGATACCTAGATAAGCTCAGGGGAGTGCATGTGTCAAGTGCACTATATGGCAACAGTGATTGTAATAATGTTAAATATAGAGCTAAATATACATGCATGCTCCTGATCAAGTTTTATCTAACTTGAATAAAAATTTAATTTAAACTGCCGACAGATTAAATACCAGCAGAGAGAGATGTATCCTGATGGCACTATATAATTAAATAAAATACACGGGCATTCTCACCTTGCTCTGTGCTTTTATTTTCTTTGTCATGTGATGCATTTTTTCGGCTGTCCAGTTGAACTCCAAAGGCACTTCCAAGAGAAGTAAGTGTTTTGGGGTATGAGACCTCCATGATGTTTAAATGGCAGTTTGTTGGACAGAAGTCACTGCTGTGCAGGGGAGATATTTTTGACTTTGCTTGCTTGAAAGTAGGCCAGGCTCTGTTTTTAAGCACTCTTGAAAACTATTAGAAAATACATCAAAGAAAATTACCGGTATATTTATTGACATAATGAATGAACACTAAATACAGGTAGAATATTATTTTGTTAATTTGCTATGAAAACTGAAAGCATGAACAACATACATTTGAACTAAAACGCAAATACTCTCACTATAAATCAAAATAATGTCTGTTATTAAACGTATTATTATAATGTCTACTTATTATATACTTGCAATACTAACACATTCTGTAATCTGGTTATTAATATTATCTGGAAATTAGATTTGTATAATTCAATTAACTGAAAGGATTGTGGAAAGGTTCTTGCAATAGCTAATTGTTTATAATTTTTATAGTGTGCCTCTAAATTCATTGATATCTGCAAACACATCTTTTGAAGAAGCAATAGAAGTAACTTAATGCTGTCAATAAAATAGTAAAAAATTGTAAAATAGGACGTCCGGTGGATGGCGTCAGGAAATGGCAGCAGAAGTTTTCAGCTCTGGGGAAATCTGCTTTATTTTTTGCTAATTGAACCTAGCCATCCCCTTTTTCTTTGGCATTTCGGATGCCCGGATACTCTAATGGATTCAGGAGTACATCTTCCCTGAGCCCCGGAAGGCGAAGAGCGTGAATGTTTTAAATAGACACTGTGTGTAAAAACGACGCAACTCATCTTGGAATGATGGGAGACTGCACAAACTCGATTGTTAAAGATTTGATCGGATTGTTCATACTGCTCCTAGATGGCTTGGAAGCCTCTTGTTTAACCCTTGGTGAGGAGATTCGAACAACTAGACAATGCACTCATTTTTTGAATGGCATCAGTGATTCCTATAAAGATGGCCACATGGAAACTGATCAGTCATCATTTAATGCCTCGCTGGCTGAGGATGGCCTAAATATTCAACCACAGAGCAATTACTGTAATAGCCATGTAATCGCCCTGGAGACGGAGATCTTCTATTATATATCTATTTTTGCACCGGCTCACATGCAAATTGCCTCCAAGGCCGCAATCCCACACCACAAATTGGAAAACCTACAAGAATTTCAAACACACTTGGGTCAAGTATCTGGTGATGAGTCACTCGAGCGAGAACACGCTACTAGCAAAAGTAAAGATTTCCCTCATCCTATCCTAGTAGAAGAGTAGGACACAGTTGTTTTCATATCTATGGCACAGCTGGGGGAGCAGCTATATTTTTCCATATTACAGCCTGCTTCTGACCGCATTTGCTGGAAGGGATACTCAAGGATTTGTTCACCTACTGGTATTGGATGATCTTGTTCCTGTGATTTCGCTCGGACAGGGTATTGCTCTGGTTCTATCTTCAACGTTATTATGAAAGTACAGTATTACAGTAGTGAACACTGGTCGGTACTATACAAGAGTAAATGCAGAAAAGGCACCTTTATTTACTCTAGCTGATATGCCAATAGCACTATCTCTGAATAAAGCAAGACTCTGAATAAAATAAGACCCTTTATATTAATAAGTTAATACGGCATGCTAATCATAACACATGCTGACGTTGTACTTCATGATCTGGATTTGCCCTGCTTGTTTTCTTTTTTTTTGTTGTTGTTTATTGTTGCAGGAGTTTGTGACCTTTGCAAAAAGAAAGAAAAGGACTCTCTGTCTTCGTGACAGATCTAGATGGCTTATACTCACATGTAAATTTTAAGTCTCCTCCTGCTCATTTTGGAAGGAATTATCTAGAAGCCTAACCATTGTTAATTTTAGCCCTGTTGGCTTTTATTTTTTTTTGGATTTTAAATTTGTTTAATTTTCACATTTTATGTTAGAGATGGTAAATCTTACTAAATCTGTGACAAGCATTATGTTAATTAACTATTGCACCTGGGTAAAAGTCGTCTGTAAAAGCAAGGATCCAACATAAAAAGGAGTCCAAGCGGTGTTATACTAGTTGTATGTATACTCTCTTATCCTAGTGACAGTTATTGTATAGTCTCTTAGACTCCATAGCTAATGCAGATCTGTTTGAATGTGGATGAGCATTATCCTGCTGAACCTATAGCACTAATTATTTATTCACTTTACCTCTCTAGCACATGAGACTGTAGGTTAAGTTTATTCTCTATTATATACCTACAATCACAGTTAACCAGGGTCTTGACCATAAGTGTTCCTTTACTGGGATTCCTGCCAGTCTTATATAGTGGCAGTAAATTCTGCATTCAAATCTTACAGCCCTGAAACTTGATGACTAAGGATTGGAAATTTAGCAACTTAGCTTCACATATATTTTATGATTAAAACATAGCTTAACTCAGCCCGTTTCTGTAAACTGTCATCAACATTTGAACATGTTATTGTTGTTTTGTCTGTTTTATTTTGTTTGTTTGTTTGCTTGTTGTTTAATGTTTTTAAAAAAATGAGACACATTGGTTCTGTCCCCTGGACCTAGAAATTACTTATTATACTTAAGCCCATTGTGTATGTAGGCAGAATCTCTCTATGTGGATACAGGCTTAATTTCAGAAACAATAATGTAGAACACATCCTGTTTGGGTATCTTTACACGGGTGAAATATGTATATTTGTGTCATTTAATTTTTTTTCATTTTGCTCCTGTGATTTACGAAACACATTGTTGTATTGTAGACTTTCCTAGGGGAACCAATTGTATAATTGTATACTGTATTTATTTCCAGTCTCTTAATAAAAAAAAATAAAAAAAAAATAAATTGTAAAATATTCAAGAGTTAAATGAAAAGATCTACCATTGTATATATCAGGTGTTGCCTTGAGGATATCCCTAGGCAAATGGCACATCCAGCCATGATTTTCTATCAGGTATGTACACATATAAATCATTTATAGCTATTGGACCTTATTGAGGTGCAAATTAAACTATACTTAGACGTCATAAACTATTTTCAGAATAAAAATAAAAAACTGAAATCTGAAAAGGCAATACCTGTACTCAATACTTGTTTCCTGAATTTCTTTTATAGTAATTTAATTTGAAAATATGTAAAAAAAAAAAAATACATTGGCAGTAGAGCAAACATGGATGAAATTCCTACAAACAGTCAGCAACACACATTTGGTGGCTAGATAAAACTGTATATTTTATTAGTGTTACTACTCATTTGAGTCCAGGTTGATCTACTACAATATTTAACTTACCAAAAATAATTACATTTTTTATTTTTAAATCAAATTGAGGAAATTGATTAAATTTGAGTTTATATTTTGGTTGTTACATTGTGTTTCATTTAACTATTAAAAGCAATCCATAAAATGTTTTGTTTGCTGAGGAATAGAAGCCATTTTAATTCTGTGTCAGTTTGTGTGAAAAATGTAAAAATTATATTATATAGAGTATATAGAAAAATTAAGATTTGTATTTCAAACCAAATTTGTTTTAGTTTAAACATACTAAAACTGAAAATAAATATTATGTATGTGTCTTGGCTTATTTGGTATTTAATTTTATTTACTATACCATGGAAAGGAGAAGAGTTAAATCAGGGGAAAAAAAACAAACAGAAAATTGAAATATATGCCATAAAAAATTGTCAATTTTCCCAGGGAAAATTATAATTAAAAATATTATTAAAAAAATAAATAATCTACAGTTTCAGAAAGAAAAAAATAGATCTGCATTTCATAATTATCCTAGACTTATACTTTGTTTATAGTAAGCACGTGAAATGTCTCATTGGTATTTTTTGAGCTAAAGATAATTTATGAGACCAGTTCTTTATCTTAAAAAATAGGAAGATCTTACAATGGCTGAATCTGACTTCTCTTATATTCAGCATCTGAAAATGAATCTTTCACAAAGATCAACTTGCTATAAACATATATCGTTTCTGTTTACCCAAGATGGACAGATAATCCATCTCACAAATAAATCATATTATCTGCTGGGATGCAGTGGAGTCAGCACATTTTGTTTATTACTTCTATCAGACTCATATTGCTACTTGCCGGTGCTACATACACTCAATATATATGATTAAAACGGCACAGATGTAACTAATAGCTCCTAAAAAGTCATTTTTCATGTCACAGATTTAATATAATGGAAATCATATCTATTATTTTCCAATGTACATAACTTGCTGACAATAGCATAAAAGTCTGTATTTTTACATTTTTGTGTAATACTGTTAATGTTACTCAGAATGTGAAACGGATATGCTGATCATGCATTTTTTATGCACCACTAGAAACATACGCAAAAAATGTAGTATTATATTGATTGGTAGAAATCTTTGAAGATCAGAACTTTTTTCTTCCCTGAACTTCTTTTTAATAGTTTGCATAAGTCCCATTTTTTATTTTCTTGCATAATACAGATAGAGCAAGACTTTTAAATTAACTTCTATTATCACATTTACTTTGTTATTTTGGGATCCTTTGTTGAAAAATATATGTACATCTGTGCAGGATCAGCAGCAGCAATAAACTTCTGGGAGTCAGCTAGTGATTTATGGCTACACATTTGGCTCTTGTCATTGACTCACCAGATGTGTTCAGCTAGCTCCCACTTTTTGCTATGTATTTAATCCCTTTGTAGGGGTTAAATACATAGTTATAAGCAATCAATAGTGCAATAAAAAAATGATCTAACATACAGTGGCCTAGAATACAATTGTAGCGATGAGTGCTAACTCCTCCCAAGGTAAAATATTAGTCATCCGAGTTGGCGCTGGTATTACAAGCTGAAAGAAAAACGTTAGCAAGCAAAAGACTCAGGCTTCATGACTTCAGGTGTCTTGATGATATTGCGACTGTGCCAACTGCCTCTAACTCTAGAATTTTATGGGGTCCGCTAAAGAAAGCCTTTTCTATTTTCTTGCACACTAATCTGAAACTGCACTAAAGCCTCATGTGCGATAGAAATATTTACATTCCTATGTTCTTCACTTAGAAGAAATTATTTTTGTTTAAAAAAAAATATATATATATATATATATAAATATATATATACTGTATAAATATGCATACAGTATATAAACTGTTTGATTTTTTGTAGAATATACAGGGAGTGCAGAATTATTAGGCAAGTTGTATTTTTGAGGATTAATTTTATTATTGAACAACAACCATGTTCTCAATGTACCCAAAAAACTCATTAATATCAAAGCTGAATAGTTTTGGAAGTAGTTTTTAGTTTGTTTTTAGTTATAGCTATTTTAGGGGGATATCTGTGTTTGCAGGTGAATATTACTGTGCATAATTATTAGGCAACTTAACAAAAAACAAATATATACCCATTTCAATTATTTATTTTTACCAGTGAAACCAATATAACATCTCAACATTCACAAATATACATTTCTGACATTCAAAAACAAAACAAAAACAAATCAGTGACCAATATAGCCACCTTTCTTTGCAAGGACACTCAAAAGCCTGCCATCCATGGATTCTGTCAGTGTTTTGATCTGTTCACCATCAATATTGCATGCAGCAGCAACCACAGCCTCCCAGACACTGTTCAGAGAGGTGTACTGCTTTCCCTCCTTGTAAATCTCACATTTGATGATGGACCACAGGTTCTCAATGGGGTTCAGATCAGGTGAACAAGGAGGCCATGTCATTAGATTTTCTTCTTTTATACCCTTTCTTGCCAGCCACGCTGTGGAGTACTTGGACGCGTGTGATGGAGCATTGTCCTGCATGAAAATCATGTTTTTCTTGAAGGATGCAGACTTCTTCCTGTACCACTGCTTGAAGAAGGTGTCTTCCAGAAACTGGCAGTAGGACTGGGAGTTGAGCTTGACTCCATCCTCAACCCGAAAAGGCCCCACAAGCTCATCTTTGATGATACCAGCCCAAACCAGTACTCCACCTCCACCTTGCTGGCGTCTGAGTCGGATTGGAGCTCTCTGCCCTTTACCAATCCAGCCACGGGCCCATCCATCTGGCCCATCAAGACTCACTCTCATTTCATCAGTCCATAAAACCTTAGAAAAATCAGTCTTGAGATATTTCTTGGCCCAGTCTTGACGTTTCAGCTTGTGTGTCTTGTTCAGTGGTGGTCGTCTTTCAGCCTTTCTTACCTTGGCCATGTCTCTGAGTATTGCACACCTTGTGCTTTTGGGCACTCCAGTGATGTTGCAGCTCTGAAATATGGCCAAACTGGTGGCAAGTGGCATCTTGGCAGCTGCACGCTTGACTTTTCACAGTTCATGGGCAGTTATTTTGCGCCTTGGTTTTTCCACACGCTTCTTGCGACCCTGTTGACTATTTTGAATGAAACGCTTGATTGTTCGATGATCACGCTTCAGAAGCTTTGCAATTTTAAGAGTGCTGCATCCCTCTGCAAGATATCTCACTATTTTTGACTTTTCTGAGCCTGTCAAGTCCTTCTTTTGACCCATTTTGCTAAAGAAAAGGAAGTTGCCTAATAATTATGCACACCTGATATAGGGTGTTGATGTTATTAGACCACACCCCTTATCATTACAGAGATGCACATCACCTAATATGCTTAATTGGTAGTAGGCTTTCGAGCCTATACAGCTTGGAGTAAGACAACATGCGTAAAGAGGATGATGTGGTCAAAATACTAATTTGCCTAATAATTCTTCACTCCCTGTATATCTAAACCTATACATCTATATGAATATATACAAGTTTCTATTAAAACAAATTAAAACATATTAAAATGACATTGCCTGTTTCAATGTATTTGATTGGAAAGGGCTCAAAAGTGTATACAGGTAGAAACCCCTTTATCCAAACTGCTTGGGACCAGAAAAGGTTTGGATTTTGAAATAGTTTGGATTTTAAAATATTTGTATTTTTAAAATGGGACAGTTTGGAGAGGGGATGGAACCAAGTATACACAACAATATCTTATGTCTTTTAGGTAATATTTACATGTCATAATATACATGCAACTTAAAGGTAGTTTTATATAATTTTTTATACTTTTAAATACATAGGGGGATATCTATCAAGCCGTTAACCGCAAATATGCTGGAATTCCGCAGCGTAATTGTGGCGAGCTTGATTCGGCCTAGTTATCAAAGCCTACAGAGCGGCAAAAGACGCAACATACGATCTGCCGGTCTCAATCTGACACAGATCAATGCTTACGTAATTACCGATGTTCCGAATGCACATTCGGCACTATTTGACACTTTTTAAAAGTTATCAAATAGTTAACCGGTATGCTCGCGGCTATTCCAGCCCAGCGTACCTGGGTTTCAATCCACCACCCTGGAGACCGCGGATGCCATAGGAATCAATCGGAGTCTGAAAGCAGCTAAAGCTTATGTTCAATGCTGCCAGATATCCCATTGATTTTTATGGTAGAAAACCAGTAACGTTAACACCTAACACCCTAACATAAGCCCTGAGTCTAAACACCCCTAATCTGCCGCCTCAACATCGCCGCCACCTACATAATGTTATTAACCCCTATTCCGCCGCTCCCGGACCCCGCCACAACCTAAAAAAAGTTATTAACCCCTATCCCGCCGATCCCGGACCCCGCCGCAACTAAATAAATGAATTAACCCCTATTCCGCCACTCCCGGACCTCGCCACAAGCTAAATAAAGTTATTAACCCCTATCGTGCCGTTCCCCAACACAGCCGCAATTAAATAAATGTATTAACCACTATTCCGCCGCTTCCGGACCCTGACGCAACTAAATAAAAAAATAAAGAGCTAAATGCCCTTTTAAGGGCAAGGCCCATACAAATGCCCTTTTCAGGGCGATGGGGAGATTAGGTTTTTTAGATAGGGTTTTTATTTGGGGGGGTTGGTTGGTTGGGTGGTGGTTTTTACTGTTGGGGGGTGTTTGTATTTTTTTTTACAGGTAAAAGAGCTGATTTCTTTGGGGCAATGCCCCGCAAAAGGCCCTTTAAAGGGCCATTGGTAGTTTATTGTCGGCTGGGGGGGGTTTATTTTGGGGGGAATTTTTTATTTTGATAGGGCTATTAGATTAGGTGTAATTCATTTTTATTTTTGACACTGGTTTTTTTGGTAACTTAGTGTTTGTTTATTTTGTAATTTAGTTATTTTTAATAGTATATTTAAATAATTTGAGTAGCGTTAGGTTTTTTTTAATATGTAATATAGTTAATTTAATTGGTAGTTTAATGTAATTTTAGTATAATAGTTAGGGTAGGTTAATTAATAGGTTAATATAGTTTAATTTAATTCTACAAGTAAGTTATATTTTATTATAAGATAGGGATGTTGTAATTTTAATGGAAAGTTAGCGGGTTGTTAGGTTTAGGCGTTAATAGCTTAATTTAGTTTATGGTGATGTGGGGGGCTGGCGGTTTAGGGGTTAATAGGTTTAGTTAGTTTTAGTGATGTGGGAGGCCAGGGGTTTAGGGGTTAATACATTTATTTAGTTGCGGTGGGGTCCGGGAACGGCGGAATAGGGGTTAATACTTTTATTAAGTTGCAACGGGGTCCGGGAGCAGTGGAATAGGGGTTAATTCTTTTATTTAGTTGCGGTGGGGTCTGGGAGCGGCGGGACAGGGGTTAAACATTTTAGTATAGTGGCGGCGTTTAGGGACAGGGTATAAATAAAGTTAGTAAAAAGCTGAATAGCAGCGAGATCGATGACTGTTAGTTAACAACAGTCTAATGCTCATCACCCCATGCTTGGTGCACGGCTTTTTTTATAAATATGGAGAGCGTATTCAGGTCAGCGGCCGCGATGTTAGGCGATGTTAGGCGAGCGTATTGGTCCGAGAGCGGCGGAATAGGGGTTAATAATTGTATTTAGTTGCGGTGGGGTCTGGGAGCGGCGGGATAGGGGTTAAACATTTTAGTATAGTGGCGACGTTTAGTGACAGGGTATAAATAAAGTTGGTAAAAAGCTGAATAGCAGCGAGATCGATGACTGTTAGTTAACAACAGTCCAATGCTCATCACCCCGTGCTTGGTGCACAGCTTTTTGCCAGCTTTTTTATAAATATGGAGAGCGTATTCAGGTCAGCGGCCGCGATGTTAGGCGATGTTAGGCGAGCGTATTGGTGCCGTTGAATGCAACAAAGTTGACAGCTTGATAGATATCCCACATAGTATCATCAGAAACTGTATTTGTTTGATAATTTTTAATTAACAAAGTTTAAATTTAAGAATAAGTTTGGCTTTTGGAATTCTGGATTTGGGAACATGTACCTGTATATATGTGTATATATGTATGTATGTTTGCAAATATATATATATATATATATTATATATAATAGTACTAAAGTCTATGTACACAGGCCATTTTTTGCAGTACAGTGGTCCCCCCTCTCTTTTGCTCTCTCTCCCCTCTATTTTGCTCTTTCACTCCCTCCCTCTTTTGCTCTTACTCCCCTCTCTTTTGCTCTCTCTCCCCCTCTCTCTTGCTCTCTCTCTCCCTCTCTCTTGCTCTCTCTCTCCCTCTCTCTTGCTCTCTCTCTCCCCCCTCTCTCTTGCTCTCTCTCCCCCTATCTTGGCTCTCTCCCCCCCTCTCTCTTGCTCTCTCTCCCCCATCTTTGGCTCTCTCTCCTCTCTTTTTTGCTCTCTCTCTCCCCTTTATTTTGCTCTCTCTTTCCCTCTCTTTTGCTCTCTCTCTCCCCTCTTTGGCTCTCTCCCCCCTTTCTTTTGCACTCTCTCCCCCTCTCTTTTGTTCTCTCTCCCCCCTATTTGTCTCTCTCTCCCATCTCTTTTGTTCTCACTCCCCCCTCTGTGGCTCTCTCCCCCCCCCCTTTCTTTTGCTCTCTCTCTCCCCTCTTTTGCTCTCTATCACCCCTCTTTTGTTCTTTATCCCCCCTCTTTTGCTCTCTCTCTCCCCTATTTTGCTCTCTCCCCCTCTCTTTTGGTCTCTCTCCCCCCTCTTTTGCTCTCTTCCCCTCTCTTTTGCTCTCTCTCCCCCCTCTTTGGCTCTCTCTTCCCTCTCTTTTGTTCTCTCTCCCCCCTCTCTTTTGTTCTCACTCCCCCTCTTTGGCTTTCTCCCCCATTTCTTTTGCTCTCTCCCCCCCTCTTTTGCTCTCTATCCCCCCCTCTTTTGCTCTCTCTCCCCCCTCTTTTGCTCTCTCTCGCCCCTCTTTTGCTCTCTCTCGCCCCTCTTTGGCTCTCTCCCCCCTCTTTGGCTCCCCACTCTATTTTGCTCTCTCTCCCACTCTTTGGTTCTCTCCCCCCTTTCTTTTGCACTCTCTCCCCCTCTCTTTTGTTCTCTCTCCCCCCTATTTGTCTCTCTCTCCCATCTCTTTTGTTCTCACTCCCCCCTCTGTGGCTCTCTCCCCCCCCCCTTCTTTTGCTCTCTCTCTCCCCTCTTTTGCTCTCTATCACCCCTCTTTTGTTCTTTATCCCCCCTCTTTTGCTCTCTCTCTCCCCTATTTTGCTCTCTCCCCCTCTCTTTTGGTCTCTCTCCCCCCTCTTTTGCTCTCTTCCCCTCTCTTTTGCTCTCTCTCCCCCCTCTTTGGCTCTCTCTTCCCTCTCTTTTGTTCTCTCTCCCCCCAATCTTTTGTTCTCACCCTCCTCTTTGACTTTCTCCCCCCTCTTTGTCTATCTCCCCCCTTTCTTTTGCTCTCTCCCCCCCCCCTTTTGCTCTCTCTCCCCCCCTTTTGCTCTTTCTCTCCCCCCTCATTTGCTCTCTCCCCCTCTCTTTTGCTCTCTCTCCCCCTCTTTTGCTCTCTCTCCCCCCTCTTTTGCTCTCTCTCTTCCCTCTTTGGCTCTCCCCCCTCTCTTTTGCTCTCTCTCCCCCCTCTTTGGCTCTCTCACCCCCTCTTTTGTTCTCTCTCCCCCCTCTTTGGCTCTCTCCCCCCCTCTCTTTTGTTCTCTCTCCCCCCTCTATTTTGCTCTCTCACCCCCCTCCTTTGCTCTCTCTCTCTCTCTCCCCTCTTTGGCTTTCTTTCCCCCTCTTTGGCTCTTTCCCCCCTCTCTTTTGCTCTCTCTCCCCTCTTTTGCTCTCTTTCCCCCCCTCTTTGCTCTCTATCTCCCCTCTTTGGCTCTCTCCCCCCTTTCTTTTGCTCCCCCCCTCTTTTCTTCTCTGTCCCCCCTCTTTGGCTCTCTCCCCATCTTTAGCTCTCTCCCCCCTTTCTTTTGCTCTATCTCCCACCTCTTTTGCTCTCTCTCCACCCTCTTTTGCTCTCTCTCTCCCCTCTTTGGCTCTCTCCCCCCTCTCTTTTGCTCACTCTCCTCCTCTTTGGCTCTCTCCCCCCTGTCTTTGGCTCTCTCCCCCCCTCTTTGGCTCTCCCCTCTTTGGCTCTCTCCCCCCTCTTTTGCTCTCTCTCCCCTCTCTCTTGCTCTCTCTTCCCCTGTCTGGCTCTCTCTTTCAAACCCTTGCGCTCTCTCTCACAGCCCGTCTCTGGACATGACACCATTGTGGCAGCCCATCCGGCCACGCACCCATCACGGCACCCGTCCAGTCACGTCCCTCGTCGCGTCCGGCCATGCCCCTCGCCACACATAACCATGCCCCCAGCACGGCGCTCCCGTTGGTCACGCCCCCTGTCACGCCGCTTTAGCCTTGCTCTGTGCTCTCTGCTGTCCGGATCCAAACGGCCAGGTATGTTTGTCCTCGTGCAGTCTCTACTGCGCATGACTGCATCTGACAAACATACTTGGCCGTTTAGTATATAGGATATATACACACACACACACACATAATCAATTAAACACATATCAAGGTAATTGTTAATTTTAGCCTGGTCTAACGAAACGACTTATTGTTTTCTGTCCTAACATTACCACACCACTTGTAATCTAGGCCTATATTAGAGCATTTTATTTTGTACTTGTCTCTTTATGTACTGACTTTATAGAAATATCTATGTTAATTTAACGCCTTGAGTGCTAATGACGGCTCTGAGCCGTCACAGAGTTTCCCACTCTGGTGCTAATGACGGCTCAGAGCCGTCACTAGCACTCTCCCAACTTGAGGGAGATCTGGGGGCTCCCACCCGCTCCTACCCCGGCGATCGGTGCTGCATAATGACAGGCATCGCCGGGGCTTCCCGTTTTGCGTGGTGACATCACACGCAATAACGTGATGACGTCACCGTGCAACTTTATTTAACATTAACAATGTTAAATATAGGAGCAGAGGGCATGCTGCTTAGAAGCCTGTATCTCAGGCATCTAAGCAGCTACAGACCCCGAAGACCCACTGTTGGAAAGGTAATCGCCTTGGGGATCTAAAATAAATTAAAAATAAAGTAAGAAAAAAATATTTTTAAAAATATTAAATAAAAAACCCTTTAAAAAAGCCTTAGCACCCAGGTGGGAAAGTGCTTAGCACTCAAAGGGTTAATCAAAGGTGTCTCAATAGAACACAAGGTAAAACATTTCAGTGTTTAAACAGTTTTTTTATATTTCGGATACAATGTTATATCAGCAAAATGTATTCCAGAAATAAAACATGATGTTGAACAATAGAATGTAAGTCTTCCCCCACATTGGTATTTAGAGTGTTCACACAGTTAATTCCAAATTCCGGAGAGACTAAATTCCATATTTTAATCCCATAAATCTAATAAGAAGATATTCTGGGACACATGATTTTTTTAAAAAAAGATGTGCTTCAAACATCTGGGACATTTCAAAAGACACCAAAAACACTTGAGGTTGAGGAGCACAATGTACGGATTCATGTTACTGCAATTGACCACTGACTATTTTTAGAACTTAAGTTTCTCATACCAACTAACAACAGAGCTGAATAACTCAATGCACTCGTGGTTACTATGGTAACACATTACCTCTCAAGAGAAAGTACATCCAGTTAATATCCTCAAATCTAAAACTACCTCTCCAGATCCATAGATTCCTGGTGTGTTCCAATCAATGTCAATACGTATGAATTAACCCCTTAGTTGCTTAAAGGGAAATTAAACCCACATTTTTTCTTTCATGATTTAGAAAGAACATACAATTTCAAACAACTTTGTAATTTGATTCTATTATCTAATTTGCTTAATTCTCTTGATATACTTTGCTGGAAAGCATATATAGATAGGCTCACTAGCTGCTGACTGGTTGCTGCACATAGATGCCTCGTGTGATTGGCTCACCCATGTGCATTGCTATTTCTTCAACAAAGGATATCTAAAGAATGAAGCAAATTAGATAATAGAAGTAAATTGAAATTGTTGTTTAAAATTGTATTCTATCGGGTCTATTTATTAAGCTCCGAACAGAGCTTGATGACCTGTGTTTCTGGCGAGCCTGCAGGCTCGCCAGAAACACAAGTTATGAAGCAGCGGTCTAAAGACCGCTGCTCCATAACCTGTTCGCCTGCTCTGAGGTGGCAGACAGAAATCAACCCGATCGAATACGATCGGGTTGATTGACACCCCCTGCAAGTGGCCGATTGGCCGCAAATCTGCAGGGGGCGGTATTGTACCAGCAGTTCACAAGAACTGCTGGTGCAATGATAAATGCCAACAGCGTATGCTGTCAGCATTTATCATGGTGCAGCGGACATGGCTAGCTATAGCGGATCATGTCTGTCCGCACAATGATAAATGGGGGCCTATGCCTGAATCATAAATTACATATTTTGGGTTTAGTGTCCCTTTAACAATGTGTTGGAAACCTCTACAGCCATTAAAAAAGTTTTTTGTTTTTTTAAAAAAACACCACACTGAATTAGTAATTTTTTTTTTTTCCTTTATAACATTAAAATATGAATTTGAAAATACAGAATCCTCATGATTAGTTTAATTCTCACTAAATTGTTTTTAAATAATGTATTTTCTAACACTGTATGAGTTCATCAAATTCATCTTTTTATTACTAAATCTCCCAAATTGAAGCTCATTAAAGGGAGCAGTCAAATCAAAATTAAACTTTCATGAATCAAATAGGACATGTAAATTTAAACAACTTTCCATTTTAATTTTATCATCAAATTTGCTTTGTTCTCTTGGTATTCTTTGTCAAAAGGTAAAGCTAGGTAGGCTCATAAACTGATTTCTAAGCCGTTGAAGGCCTCCTCTTATCTCAGTGCATTTTTACAGTTTTTCATAGTTAGACTGGGTTTGTTCATGTGTGTCATATAGATAACATTGTGCTCACTCCAGTGCAGTTATTTATAAAATCAGCACAAGGGGTAGTCTGCAGTGGCTTAGAAACAATATAACTGTGTTGGTTGCAAAACTGGGAAATGGGTAATAAAGGGATTATCTATCATTTTAAACAATACTCTTTTTCAAGTAGGCTGTCCCTTTAACTGTAAATGCATCATTCATTGTATATTTTAAAAACAAAACAATAAATAATGGAGACAAATATTCCCATCATACCTTCCTGTAACTAGTGATCCGTCTGTAGATGTGCTCAATTTTCTCTCTGCAAATGACACTGAATTTACTCTGCAGCTCTGTAGGAATCACTTCATGCAAGGAATTCAAGTTGTTGCAGTTCTGAACAAACAGTTCATCGCTTTTAGCGAGAGCTTCTACGATCTACAATAATATTCATAAAAACAGAACATGTTCATATTTTAGCAATCAGCTATTACATACGTACATTAACCCATGAAATATAAATATAATACACATACAATCTTCAGACATTGCTACACATTCATTTAAACTATATGAGATAACTTCAGTACCCTGTATTTTTATGTTATTATCTACATAAATGTTTCAGAGGGAATGCATTATAGATGTTTGGGTAATGGAAATATTAAAAATATGAACATTTTAGAATTAAATGTACATGTAATTCGAAATTGTGAGTTTTTTTTATTAAATCCATCTTTTATTATTGCCGAGAGATAAGCATTAAATTACAAACAGTGGCAAATTTGCCCCATGGTACAAGTTTGTTGCAAGTCGCACTCATGTGTACATAATCGATCTTACTTGAAGATGGCGTTTTAAACCACAATAAACTAACAATGAACATTGACAATGACAAATAAAACAATACTGGTTGCTTTATCCTTATGTTTCATTTATGTGCTATTTGCTTATACGTAATAGCCAATCCTTATAGGCGTACTCCTCCTCTGTATATGGTGATGTAGGTTGCTGCTACCCTTCTACAAATTACCGTGAGCGGTTTTGTTTTATCATCAGCCTGTGTAACCCTTTTCATCCTGGGGATCTCTCCTTTAACCTATGAACCACTTTGTATACCAGCATTTTTCTTTTTCCTTTCCTGTGGGATGATTTTCAGAATGAGTCTAGTTTTATTTAAGTTCCTTGGTACCTTTCTATCTCTAAAAAATATTTGAGCTCATTCCCCCTTTAACTTATTACTGATTACTGTGAGATTAGAACAAATGCATTTTTCTATGATAATATCTTGTAATACCATTGTTTTTATATTATGAGCTTTATTCTTTAACTACTATTCTTCTCTATATACTTCTATATTTATACTAAAACTTAAAAAAATACCTTTTTTTTAAAGGTACCTTTAAAAAGTCAGTCTCCAGACAGCATTCACTCATTTAATATTGTCTGGTCTTTAAAACCCATTATTGTTTTATTCTTAACTTTTTATTTTTGCTATCCAAGAGACACTTTTGATTATATTATTCAATTAACCTTCATCCCTTAATCCTGAAAGCAGGACCTTGTTCCATCAGGGGATTAAGAAGAACCCAATGAAATAAATCTTTTGTCCTGCATACTCACTGGACTGATCATTTTGTATCAGTTGGGTATCAATACTTCATATGAAGGTTGGTGTCTAGATGCCACAGGTGTGGTGCCTTCTCCTTATATATAAAGAGAGGCCAGTACGCATGCAGTCACACATTGTGTGCATGGATATTGTTTTTGGGGTGAGAAAAAAAACATTTTCTTGAACTCTAGAACAAGTTGCATACACAAAATTGCTATAGAAAGGCTGCAGTTTTTTTATTTCCTTTATTGTGCACAAAATGCTTATGAAACTTTTCACCTTATTTTGGTAACACCCATCACCCGTTAATCAACAATTAATATTTAAAAAAAATTTAAGCCATTAAGGGCTCCATTTATCATTGTTTGGAGAAATCCGACTTTCAGTTCTCCAAGAAGTTCTCCGCAGCTCGCCCTCTGTGAGGCGCACTTGTGCGCCAATATTTATCAAAAAACTGGTCGTATTATACCGCTTTTTTCCAAAGTCGAGATGCGGCGTGTTAATGATAAATCTCGACTATATTTACCATTCCATCATCGTAAAAAAGCGCATATTTTTGGTATTTTCCTTTTTTATTACTGGATATAGCCATTCTTTTTATTAATGTTATAATTGTTGTAATTTAAGGTTATATAAACATTTATATTTGTAATATGAATTGAACAAATTTCTATATTATTATTCTTTTTGTGTTTTTTTTACAAACTATAACCTTTTACTACTATTCCACGTTATTTTTAACAGATGGCTTCCATATTACAAAGTAATTTTTTTTGGTTTATCTACTTAACACACCGCATGCAGACCTTTTTCTACTATTCAACGTTATTTTTAACACATGTCTTACTTATTACAAAGTCATGTGTTTTGGTTTCTCTACATTACACACCCCATACAGACCTTTTAGGCCTTCGTTTATCATGATAAATGGAGCCCATACTATTATTCCACTTTATTTTAACACGTCTCACATATTACAAAGTCCTTATTTTTTGGTTTATCTACTTTAGACACCCCATACAGACCTTTTACTATTATTCTACGTTATTTTAGCACATGTCTTACAAAGTCTTATTTTTTTGTCTTTTGTTTAGCTATTTTAGACACCCCATGCAGACCTTTAACTATTATTCCTTTTGATTTTCAACACGTCTTTTATCTTTACCAACTAATTTGTTTTTCTCTACCTACTTTACACAACCCCTCTAGACATTTCACTACTATTATTCTTTTCAAATTAACGTCTTACATTGACCTAATCTTACACTTTCATTGATAAGATGTTTCAATTCATTGATAAGATGTTTCAATATATATTACACAATAACGACAATTGTTTATATTTGTTAAATAATATATGCATTTATTCTGTATATAAAATAAAATAAAAAAAAATGTTGCCAGCACATTCATAAATTTTGTAATAACACATAAATGAAAAAGTTACATGTTTTCATATTTCAGCCTCATTTTCCTGACTGCTGAGTAACTGCTTATCAGTCCAGTTTCAGCTTTAAGCTGATGGTGGTCTTAAAGCTATGTGTGTGCAATCAATTGCACCAAGAACATTAGGCATACCAGCTACTTGATAAAAAGATGCCTTAACTGTGTGCCATTCTTGCACATTCCTGGGTACAAAAATAAACTTCTTCAGATGTTTCAAAACTGCTTTTAAAACAATTCTTAGATGCCTGCAAAATGAAGGCTGGCTAATGCCCACCACAGCACTAGAGACTGCCTGAAATGAACCAGTTGACAAGAAATGCAAAACTGCTAATAATTTTAAAAGTCCAGGTATCGCCCTTGTTCTTCTTGTCCTAGGGTCTATGTCATTTTGGATCAGAGAGTAAAGATTTATAATACTCTCCCTATTTATACGAAATCTTTGCTTTATCTCCTTATCAGACAATGCCTGTAGTCCACACCGGGGTAAAAAAACTCTAGGCACTCTTTGGCGTCTCCGTATGGGCATATTACCATCATCAAGACGATTTTCACGGCCCCTTGCCAAAGAAATAGCAGCCAACAGCAGAAAATATTCCATCTTCTCTCTCACAAAAAATGAAGTAAATGAAATGTTCTCCTCAGTGGATATGGAGAACTTTGGAGGGCGTAATTGTAGGAGAATATTAGGTTCTCCCATGGCGCAAAATAGTGATAAATATGAAATTTGGCGATCTGTTAGTCGATTTGATGAAAATACGACCGAAAAAGCGCTGTTTTAAGCTTCAATCGGCGCACATGTGCGCCTTGGCGAGATAGAATAGAGTGGTCGGATTTTTCGGTCGAAAATCAGTTTTTTTGGTCGTATTTTGTTTTAATACATAGGAGAGAATTTACGCCGGCGTATTTATAGGCGTAAATGTAGGAGAATTGCAATGATAAATGGAGCCCTAAAAAATATATATATATTCAGCACATGAAGGCTTATCATGAAATTTATTTGATAAAAAATAAATAAAAGAGAAATCTAAAACAAATCACTCAGAGAACTTGTCTAAAAAGTTCACTGGCTGTGATATGGTCTAGACATATATTTTCAAGGAACCCTGATCTTTTCTAAACAAAATGGTGACACATTACTTTTTTAAACATTGCAAATATGATGATGCTACAAATTATCATTAAGTTTTTTTTCTGATTCAATATACTATTATTACAAAAATATTTGTACATTGGAAGGTACATCCCACTTATAGCAAATGGCAAATTGATATCTTCTATCCACTATCTTATCCTTACCTTAGAGCTCAAGCTAAAGAAACCTTTTGGCTCAACCATCTTCTCTATGACATGGCACTTGATTCCTGCAGTGCTGTCGTATTCATAGACAACTCCATATTCCAGATGAACGTTATCAACAGTCAGGCTAACGTGATCCTTCTTGCCATCAATAATGGCCATGGTACTGAACTTATCGATAACCTCTGGAATAAATAAAACACAAAAGGTAGCCATTAATAACCAGTATAACACTGAATATACATGTACTGTAAATATAGTGTACTGTATATGTTAAATTTGATTTGTTTTCTTAGTATCCTTTGTTGAAGAAGCAGCAATGCACTGCAGGGAGCTAGCTGAACACATTAGGTGAACCAATGACAACATTGCTGTTCCTGAGCCTACCTAGATATTATTTTCAACAAAGGATACCAAGAAAATGAAACAAATTGGGTAATAGAAGTATATTGGAAAGTTGTTTAAATACCCTGCTCTTTATAAATGATACAATAAAAAAATGGAGTTTTGTGTCCCTTAAAAGGTTATGCTTATTATGGCTGGAATTTTTGGTAAAAAAAAATAATATTTGGCAATGTCAGGAAGAGGTAATTGACACCTAAGGTGTTGGGTGATGGTCCCGTTGTGCAGAAGTAAAGGAGTAAAGCAGAGGACAGTCCAGAGCAACAGGTTAGGGAATACACTGAAGATCAGTCTGCACAAGCTTAGATACAAAGGGAACAGGAGAAAACTAAGTCCAGTTAACAGGTCGGGGCAATACACACTGAGGCAGTCCAAACAACACAAAAGGAGCAAACAGAAGGCGGAAGTCAAGAGAAAACAGGCAGAGATCAGGAATCCAGAAAACAATAGAGGAACTGGAAAATCAACAAGCAACAGGAGCAGGGAAACTGGAGAAACTCACAGCAATGTCCAAGCAATTTGTTAGGAGCTTCAGAGTTTTATAGGGGAAGACCCCTCCTCTGGGAGTGGCCCATCAGGATGAGAGCCAATGTAAAGTAAAGATCCTTTGTAAGTGAATGTACCTGTATATTTACTAGCGCCTAGATTTAGAGTTTTGCGGCCAAAGGGGTGCATTAGCTACGCGTGCTTTTTTCCCCCCGCACCTTTTAAATACCGCTGGTATTTAGAGTTCACAGAAGGGCTGCGTTAGGCTCCAAAAAAGGAGCGTATAGCATATTTACCGCAACTGCAACTCTCGATACCAGCGGTGCTTACGGACGCGGCCAGCTTCAAAAACGTGCTCGTGCCCGATTCCCCCATAGGAAACAATGGGGCAGTTTGAGCTGAAAAAAAACCTAACACCTGCAAAAAAGCAGCGTTCAGCTCCTAACGCAGCCCCATTGTTTCCTATGGGGAAACACTTCCGAAGTCTGCACCTAACACCCTAACATGTACCCCGAGTCTAAACACCCCTAACCTTACACTTATTAACCCCTATTCTGCCGCCACTATCGCTGACACCTGCATTTTATTATTAACCCCTAATCTGCCGCTCCGTACACCGCCGCAACCTACGTTATACTTATGTACCCCTAATCTGCTGCCCCTAACACCGCCGACCCCTATATTATATTTATTAACCCCTAATCTGCCACCCCCAACGTCGCTGCCACCTACCTACAATTATTAACCCCTAATCTGCCAACCGGATCTCACCGCTACTATAATAAAGTTATTAACCCCTAATCCACCTCACTCCCGCCTCAAAAACCCTATAATAAATATTATTAACCCCTAATCTGTCCTCCCTAACATCGCCGACATCTAACTTCAATTATTAACCCCTAATCTGCCGACCGGATCTCGCCGCTACTCTAATAAATGGATTAACCCCTAAAGCTAAGTCTAACCCTAACACTAACACCCCCCTAAGTTAAATATAATTTAAATCTAACGAAATAAATTAACTCTTATTATATAAATTATTCCTATTTAAAGCTAAATACCTGTAAAATAAACCCTAATATAGCTACAATATAAATTATAATTATATTGTAGCTATTTTAGGATTAATATTTATTTTACAGGCAACTTTGTATTTATTTTAACCAGGTACAATAGCTATTAAATAGCTAAGAACTATTTAATAGCTAAAATAGTTAAAATAATTACAAAATTACCTGTAAAATAAATCCTAACCTAAGTTACAATTAAACCTAACACTACACTATCAATAAATTAATTAAATACAATACCTACAAATAACTACAATTAAATAAACTAACTAAAGTACAAAAAATAAAAAAGAACTAAGTTACAAAAAATAAAAAAATATTTACAAACAGAAAAATATTACAACAATTTTAAACTAATTACACCTACTCTAAGCCCCCTAATAAAATAACAAAGACCCCCAAAATAAAAAAATGCCCTACCCTATTCTAAATTACAAAAGTTCAAAGCTCTTTTAAATAACCAGCCCTGAAAAGGGCCATTTGCGGGGCATGCCCCAAATAATTCAGCTCTTTTGCCTGTAAAAAAAAACATACAATACCCGCCCCCCAACATTACAACCCACCACCCACATACCCCTAATCTAACCCAAACCCCCCTTAAATAAACCTAACACTAAGCCCCTGAAGATCTTCCTACCTTATCTTCACCATGCCAGGTTCACCGATCCGTCCTCCGAAGTCTTCATCCAAGCCTCCGAAATCTTCATCCAAGCCCAAGCGGGGGCTGGCGATCCATAATCCGGCTGAAGTCTTCTATCAAGCGGCGGCTGAAGAGGTCCAGAAGAGGCTCCAAAGTCTTCCTCCTATCCGGGCAGAAGAGTAGATCTGGACCGGCAACCATCTTCTTCAAGGTGGTGACAAGCGGCTCCATGTTGAAGACCTCCGGCGCGGATTCATCCTCTTCTTGCGACGTCCTAAGTCCGAATGAAGGTTCCTTTAAGGGACGTCATCCAAGATGGCGTCCCTCGAATTCCGATTGGCTGATAGGATTCTATCAGCCAATCGGAATTAAGGTAGGAAAATTCTGATTGGCTGATGGAATCAGCCAATCAGATTCAAGTTCAATCCGATTAGCTGATTGGATCAGCCAATCAGATTGAGCTCGCATTCTATTGGCTGTTCCGATGAGCCAATAGAATGTGAGCTCAATCTGATTGGCTGATTGGATCAGCCAATCGGATTGAACTTGAATCTGATTGGCTGATTCCATCAGCCAATCAGAATTTTCCTACCTTAATTCCGATTGGCTGATAGAATCCTATCAGCCAATCGGAATTCGAGGGACGCCATCTTGGATGACGTCCCTTAAAGGAATCTTCATTCGGACTTAGGACGTCGCAAGAAGAGGATGGACCCGCGCCGGAGGTCTTCAACATGGAGCCGCTTGTCACCGCCTTGAAGAAGATGGTTGCCGGTCCGGATCTACTCTTCTGCCCGGATAGGATAAAGACTTTGGAGCCTCTTCTGGACCTCTTCAGCCGCCGCTTGATAGAAGACTTCAGCCGGATTATGGATCGCCAGCCCCCGCTTGGGCTTGGATGAAGATTTCGGAGGCTTGGATGAAGACTTCGGAGGATGGATCGGTGAACCTGGCATGGTGAAGATAAGGTAGGAAGATCTCCAGGGGCTTAGTGTTAGGTTTATTTAAGGGGGGTTTGGGTTAGATTAGGGGTATGTGGGTGGTGGGTTGTAATGTTGGGGGGGGGTATTGTATGTTTTTTTTTTACAGGCAAAAGAGCTGAATTATTTGGGGCATGCCCCGCAAATGGCCCTTTTCAGGGCTGGTAAGGTAAAAGAGCTTTGAACTTTTGTAATTTAGAATAGGGTAGGGCATTTTTTATTTTGGGGGTCTTTGTTATTTTATTAGGGGGCTTAGAGTAGGTGTAATTGTTTAAAATTGTTGTAATATTTTTCTAATGTTTGTAAATATTTTTATTTTTTTTGTAACTTAGTTCTTTTTTATTTTTTGTACTTTAGTTAGTTTATTTAATTGTAGTTATTTGTAGGTATTGTATTTAATTAATTAACTATTTAATAGCTATTGTACCTGGTTAAAATAAATACAAAGTTGCCTGTAAAATAAATATTAATCCTAAAATAGCTACAATATAATTATAATTTATATTGTAGCTATATTAGGGTTTATTTTACAGGTAAGTATTTAGCTTTAAATAGGAATAATTTATTTAATAAGAGTTAATTTATTTTGTTAGATTTAAATTATATTTAATTTAGGGGGGTGTTAGTGTTAGGGTAAGACTTAGCTTTAGGGGTTAATACTATTTATTATAGGGTTATTGAGGCGGCAGTGAGGCGGATTAGGGGTTAATAACTTTATTATAGTAGCGGTGTGGTCCGGTCGGCAGATTAGGGGTTAATAATTGTAGGTAGGTGGAGGCAACGTTGGGTGCGGCAGATTAGGGGTTAATAAATATAATATAGGGGTCGGCTGTGTTAGGGGCAGCAGATTAGGGGTACATAGGTATAATGTAGGTTGCGGCGGTGTACGGAGCGGCAGATTAGGGGTTAAAAAAAATATGCAGGTGTCAGCGATAGCGGGGGCGGCAGATTAGGGGTTAATAAATATTATGTAGGTGTCGGCGGTATTAGGGGCAGCAGATTAGGGGTACATAGGGATAACGTAGGTGGCGGTGGTTTGCAGTCGGCAGATTAGGGGTTAAAAAATTTTAATAGAGTGGCGGCGATGTGGGGGGGCCTCGGTTTAGGGGTGCATAGGTAGTTTATGGGTGTTAGTGTACTTTAGAGCACAGTAGTTAAGAGCTTTATAAACCGGCGTTAGCCCAGAAAGCTCTTAACTACTGACTTTTTTCTGCGGCTGGAGTCTTGTCGTTAGATTTCTAACACTAACTTCAGCCACAACTCTAAATACCGGCGTTAGAAAGATCCCATTGAAAAGATAGGATACGCAATTGGCGTAGGGGGATCTGCGGTATGGAAAAGTCGCAGCTGGAAAGTGAGCATTAGACCCTTTCCTGACTGACTCTAAATACCGGCGGTAGCCCAAAACCAGCGTTAGGAGCCTCTAACGCTGGTTTTGACGGCTAACGCCAAACTCTAAATCTAGCCGTAGGAGTTTTGCAGCACCTTACTTTTACCACATAGACTTGTGGTGCTTATGTTCCTTTCTGTATACTGTTGTACTGTAGGCCTCAAGCCTGGGGACTGGATTAATGGCATAATGGGCAGAGAGTACTCAGTACCCTGAGTTTACACCAAGCTCATTGTTGGATTGTTGTTCCTCAGCCTATCTAATACAAACCGACACTCTTACCTTAGTGTGGGCCATACCATAAATGGCTCAATAAGTGATCACCTCATACAATATTCAACCTAGGAAATTATATTGAATTGTATTTCCTGGTTTGATTTTATCCAGGAAATATTTTGCTTATACAGCCCGATTGTCTCTAGATGTTTTTAAATGTACCCATTTTTTAACCGTATCTAATAAAGTATTTTTTTATTTTATTTCTTTTGTTGAAGTATCCACCACTAATAATTGTTGTGGGATTTGAGTGCTTTAATGTGTATTCTTTTTTCAGCTGTTCTTTAACTGTTTTTGTAGATAATGGGCAGAGATACAGCAGATAAAAAAGAGGTATGTGAGAATAACAGGAGAGTGACCTCAAGGCGAGTGCCTCGCCCGCTGGACAAACAGACCAAGGATGGACAAGATGCAGATCTGGCACAGGGCATGGCCGATTGAACCAAACTGTGCTCAGTTCCGGCAGCAACAGATACACTGGTTCTCTTTCTGTGAGTATTTTGAGTTATACCATGACAGGCAGGCTATTTTGGGCTGAAGGTAATACAACTATCTCTGTAAAATGGAAACACACATTATAAATACTTGTTGTTTTTACTAATACATTGTTGAAGTGCAGTACATGGAGGATTAAAAGACAAAAAAACATGACAATATAGAGAAAAAAATCAAAAAGCTATTTAAAATGTGGAAATAACAGAAAACCAATCTATTTAGCTGAAAGCATTACCTTCCACTTTACAGTCAAAGCCATCTCCTTCATTGTCTCCTGAAGATTTGCTGTGTGTTGTTTTCAATATGTCTTCTTTAGCACTCTCAATGCTATCATATATCCACTGTATTGAATCTTGCTAACAAAGAGAAACAAAAAGTATTCATTAATATGGCAGCCTAATATCCTGCAAGGCCATGTGATTACTATGGTTACCACATAGCCTTAGGGTTCACACAATAGCTGTAAGAAGGGAAAGTAATGGAACTTTGTAGCCTTATTGCTTTTTGCTTTATATTCTGAGTTTAGCACAATATAGACAATAAAGTGATCGGTTATATAGAGGCCTATTTATCATAGGTCTTGCAGACCTGATCCGACAGTGCGGATCAGGTCCGGAAGACCTCGCTGAATGTGGAGAGCAATACGCAAGAGCTGCTGGTACAACTCCGCCCCCTGAAGACTCACGGCCAATCGGCCGCCAGCAGGGAGGTGTCAATCAACCCGATCGTACTTGATCGGGTTGAATTGTGGCGATTCCTGTCCGCCTGCTCAGAGCAGGTGGACAGGGTTATCGAGCAGCGGTCTTTATACCGCTGCTTTATTACTACTGTTTCTGGCGAGTCTTCAGACTCGCCAGAAACACGGGCCCACAAGCTCGATAAATTGGCCTCATAACCTCTGTTTACAGAAAATACATGTTTATATATATATATATATATATATATATATATATATATATATATATAAGAAATAACAATTTCCCAATAATGATAGCATTAAGGGATCATAGGAGGCGCATAGTCTATAGGTGGAATCCTGATAGATCCAATGACTAGTTAGGTCCCACTTTATTTTCCACAGATGTGGTTCTGTAGTGGCTGCTCTTCTTAAACGTACCACAAATGATAATCTAAAATAAAAAAAAACAAAGAAGGCGCCTCTAGGTGCAATAAAAATTAAAATATGGATATCCAAAGGTGAGAAACAGGTTTACTCACAAACGCTGCAGCACCAGGTGTACTGATTGGGGCCTACTGGGATCTTACAGTGTCCCAGCTCACTGATCCAAGGTGTTGAGTCGACTACTCCCAGCTGACCTGATTTGCCAACCATCAGATCATTTATTAAAAACTTTAAAAATAGGTAGAGCTGAAAAGCATATCAGTCTGAAGAAATAGCCAGTGTAGCTGAGAAACGCGTAGCATATCTATTTTTAAGAGTCTGATATGCTTTTCAGCTCTAACTATTTTTAAAGTTTTTAATAAACGTTGTTTTATTTAAAAACCTTTGTTTTTCACATCTTTGATCCAACGGTTGGCAAATCAGGTCAGCTGGGAGTAGCCGACTCCACACCTTGGATTAGTGAGCTGGGACACTGAGATCCCAGTAGGCCCCAATCAGCACACCTGGTGCTGCAACGTTTGTGAGTAAACCTGTTTCTCACCTTTGGATGTCCATATTTAAATTTGTACTTCACCTAGAGGTGCCTTCTTTGCTCTTTTTGATTTTATATCAAGCAAACATGGTATTAAAGAGGCAAGGAGAATATCATAAGGATATCTGAGTAATAAATATAAATAAAAAATAAAACATTTGGAAAGGCGTTGGGAGGCATCATACCATAGAACATTCCCTTAAAATATGCTGCACCCCATTGAAACCTGCAATTCTAGGCCAAAATACATCTGTGAGTTTAGGGACAGCTTCCTCAAACTCATCTGGGAAAGTATTTAACTGAAGGAACAATAAGATGATTCACAAATCTATTAATTTAACAGTTGTTATTTAAAAACAAACACTGAAGTAGTGCATTCATTTTAAGGCACCAATTCTAATTTCCTAGGATGTAAGCAGCATAGGAAAGCATTTAAATATTCATGTAATGTTTGTGCATATTATAAATAAAATATTTGTTTATTTAATTATTTTGGATACTTCAACAATCATTGCTTGAGCCATGTAAATGGCATCACATTATTAAGTGCTTGTTGCCCTAAAGAAAAAATGTCTCTCCCCTAAAGGAACAAGCAATCAAGAATGCACTGCCACTGAAAATAATAGCTGGGGTCCTATAGATTCAAATTGGCTGTTGCACCCACAAAGCTATTTTTTTGGGGGGAAAACAATATAATAGTGTGGGAAGGTTGGAGGCTGCAAAAACATGGTACATTTTGTTACAAATATGCATGAAAAAAACAAAAAGCACAGGAGTTTGATGCAAGGGAAGTAGCCTTGAAACACATTTTCTAACATGGATTGAAAAGGAATTAGAGAAAGTATATGAGAAAAATAGAATGTTAAATGTTTTTTTATCAATATACAACAGTCACAAATAAAGTGGCCGAATTATCATTGTGTGGACGGACATGATCCGCTGTAGTGGATCATGTCTAACGCACATCGATAAATGCCGACAGCATACGCTGTCAGCATTTTTCATTGCACAAGCCTTTCTCGTGAAATGCTTTGCAATGCTGCCTCCTGCGTATTCACGGCCAATCGGCCGCTAACAAGGGGTGTCAATAAACCGGATCGTATCCGATCGGGCTGATTGCTGTCTGCCGTATCAGAGGTGGCAGACGAGTTAAGGAGAAGCGGTCTTAAGACCGCTGCTTCTTAACTCTTGTTACTGGTGAGCCTGAAGGCTTGTACAGAAAAAGATGCATTGGGGCCGATTTATCAAAGCGTCAAAATGTGATGTAAAATGTAAGATAAAATACATAATCATATAGAAGAGAGCAGGTGCTCCTGTCCCATGGGATCTGATAACCCACTTGATATGTACCCACACTTAGTTACACAGGTATGGAATAACAGTAATAACAAAATATTAACTCAACGACAACCAGAAAAGAGGAATTAATTTGTTTAGAAAATGCCAGTACAGTAAAGTTCATTGAAATAGTTGGGAAGAGCTACCTGCACTTGGCGTCTGTACTTCCTGCAGGCGGTGACATGAGCTATGACACTTGCATGGCTCTCCTTGCTCACATTAATTCCATTCACTTTGATGATGCATTGCCCGGGGTGAAGGCCAGCAACAGCTGCTACAGTTCCTACAGTAACAAAGTTGAGAAATATCTAATGTCACTTAAAATTGCAATTGTGTTACTGATTTACAGTGAACGGACTGATTACATTGAATGTCTCAGTTTTATAATAGGAGAAGCAATCTGAAAAGATGATACTGCAGAGATCTATCAATTTAAGTATTGTTAAAAAAATAACTTCCAAACCAGAGCAATATTGGGAAGGTCAAAACAGATGTAATGAGTATGCCTGCAACCTTGATGGCACTGAATGATTAAATTATTTTAGAAAACCTTTGTGAAGAGAATAGTTTACACATAGCTGCTTTTTGTGCAGATTCAAAATGCATTCAGTCCTTCACCAACAGCATTGAATAAAACCAATAAAGTTATTTCTGGGACATGGTTAGTAGATTCTAGCACATAAAACCCCTATATTTTAAGGGACATTCTGAAAACAACATACAAAAACGCATGTGCTCTCTTCTAGAGAGTGTGAGGGCACTGCAGCTTTCAGTGCTTGTGCATTACTCTCTCGCATTAGCTCTAGATTAGTCTGAAGCAAGCAAATACAGGAGGAATGCATAAATGTGTGTCTTCAGAGGTCAATAAAGAACACAAGAGGTACTACTGAGCTGGAAGGGAGTTTTGCACAAATTATACAATTTTAAATTAAAAACACTATGTTCATGATGCCCCCTTAAATGCGCAAAATGTTTTAATGCACTAGAACATGTTTCTGCTGTGTGAAACTATATCTTTAATACCTAAGGAGTTAAACACCTCTACTAATCTGCTTTGGAGCCGAATACAGTTAGTGAGCCAGTGATTAGTGGTATGTCCAAAATATGTCCAAATCTGCCAATCACCATCTCTGTGAAGCTCAGGAGTGAAAATGCATTGCTGCCCTGGAGCAGACATTAACTATGTATTTAATTCCTTTGCAACTGTGAAACGCATAGTGCACAAAGTGCAATAGTGAAATACTACACGTAATACTTAAAAAGGTGCTTCTGTATGCAATGAAGAGGTGCAAAGTAACTATATAATAGCTTAGCCACATATTAGTGTGAATGTCAAGAAAAAAAGACAAATAAAAAAATACATTTAAAAAAATGTAATAATAATAATAACAATGATAATAAAATAAATAAATACATAAATAAAAGCTCTGAAAACTTGAAAAGGCCTTAAAACCTGAATGTAAGTCTTGGAATGAGTTTCTCTGAATATAAATCCAAAATGTATTAATCCATTTGCCGATCTTCACATCATTGTTCCATGTATAGAGTGCAGCTAAACTTTAGGCAGGTCTGTTTGCAATAATAGCCACCATACCAGTTAGAGGAAAATCTACGGAACACAATACAGTGCAACTCCGATTTAAATGTTTTAATTTCACAAAACAATCCCAGACACATACACTATTGGTTTTACAGAAAAAAAAAAAAAACATGCAATCAGTAGACTAAAAAATAAACACAGGGTTTGTGCTTCCACTTGCTGTACCACTAACTCTGCAGCATTTCCTTTTAAAAAAAAGTCTGCACTAAAAAGCTGCCGTACTTGAGGAACCCACTGCGGGCTGATTCACATGCCAGGGATTGAAGGGACCAATCAGTAGGGAGAATCAGAGGTACAGCAAGTAGCAGCAAACCTGGTGACTCTTTTTTTAGAACACTGATTACATGTTTTTTCCTGTTAGTGCTACACTGTATGTATCTGGGCATAGGTGGCCCTATTGTTAAGTGAAATAAGCAACTGCCTAAGGCCTCACTGATGATGGGGCCTTGCAGAGGGACATAGGAAAAAAAATGACTTTTTTTTTTTTTTAGCCCGAGATATCAGTTTTTGGTAACATAGTTGCTTAGCCCACCAACTTTCTCCTTGCACAGCTGGATATTCTAACCCTCACAGCCTCTTAAACAACTGCAATTTCTCTAGTTGTCAAGTGCAGAATCCTACCTTCCCCTAACGTTCTGCCTGCCCCTCTGCGGTGCTGTCAGCATCAGCATAACCTGGAGAGAGGTGGGGTACAGGCAACAATGAACGTATAAAAAGGACAGGGGGATTGCACCTTGGGCGTTTTTTATCCCCTTTGCAATCAGGGGTTATAAGCTGCTATTAACATTTCTTATATTCTCTTTTCTGTCCCTCCTCTCACACTCTGCATTTTAGCCATTCAGTCCTGACTCATAAATAACTCTATGTTAGTGAACACAATGTTCTCTATATGGCATACGTGAAATAGTGCTGTCTAGCTGTGAAAAACTGTCAAAATGCACTGAGATAAGAGGCAGTCTTTAAGAGCTTAGAAATTAGCGTATGAGCCTACCTAGGTTTAGCTTTCAATAAAGAATACAAAGAGAACAAAGCAAAGTTGATGATAAACGTAAAATGGAAAGTTGTTTAAAATTTCATTCCCTATCTGAATCATGAGAGTTTATTTTAACTAGACTGCCCCTTTAACTATTATTTCTCTTTAATAATGTAAGAACTTATCCCTCTTTAATACCACAGCATTAGAAAGATGTGATACGGTTTAAATAGACTTTATGGGGTAGATTTATCAAGCAGTGGATGCTGCAATCTACCCCCATAGTTTCAGGTTCGCCTGAAATATAAGTTAAGAAGCAGCGGTCTTAAGACTGCTGCTCCTTAACTTGTCCGTCACCTCTGAGGTGGTGGAGAGAAATCATGAATGACACCCCCTGCTACCGTCTGATTGGCCGCGAATGTGCAGGTGGCGGTATTGCACAAGCATTTCACACAAAATGCTTGTGCAATGATAAATGCAGACAACGTATGCTGTCGGCATTTATCGATGAATGGCGGACATGATCCGCTACAGGCCGACACATGATAAATCGTCCCCTGTATATTATTATTATGCCTAATGAAATGGCGATATTAGCAAAGAAACACGTTTTATTGACTGTTAACGATTTTAAAAGCCTTAATTGTTTTTTTGTTTTATTTTGTTATTGCAACTTGGAGTCAGTTTGAAACACTGACCACCGGGAGTGGAGAGATACAGAGTCAAGATTACAGTGATATGAGTGACTGAGAGCACTCAATCAGCCACATTCAGCACATGATTAAGGGCAAGTGAGCCCGAAATGTTGCTTGTTTTGTGCCAGTATGTTGGACTTTTGTTTCATTTAATAGTAGCTGCCATGTTGTAACTCCATTTTTGATGTGTTTTTTCCCACTTTTTATTTGAGTATAACAGTTAACCAGAGCTTTGACGTTACACTAACCGAACAAGCATAAATTGTGATTGCGCTCATGCTTTCATATTTATTTTAATTAGTAATATGTGCACAAAAAGCCGCAAGAATCCGATACCTTTAGCACGTAGCAGTTAGCGTGCCGCTCGTAATCTATCCCAGGGTAGGATATGTACATATTCTTTTTCAACAAGATATACAAAAAGAGTAAATTTGATAACAGAAGTGAAAGTGTCTTAAAACTACAAGCTTTATCTGAATCATGTAAGTTGAATTTTTACATTTTCATCCCGTTAAGAAAAATACCACATATATATTTTACCTTATTTTGCAGAATTCCTTTTTAAAAAATAGAACTGTTTCTGTGTCAAGTCTGCCATCCGTGCAGTGAGTACAAGTGTCACATGAACTCACCTAACTTAACAGGGATGAAAGTGCTTCTATAGTGCTTTTCCAACATATGCAAAATGATTGACAGTAAAGCCTCAGCATTGGGGCATGGAATCAATGCATATTTAAAAGACAAAAACTGCAAAATTAAGTACTTGCATATATTTTTTGTCATAAATTTGTCTTTCATGATTCAGAAAGAGCATGTGATTTTAAACATCTTTCCAATT
This sequence comes from Bombina bombina, assembly GCF_027579735.1. Lineage (NCBI taxonomy): Eukaryota > Metazoa > Chordata > Amphibia > Anura > Bombinatoridae > Bombina > Bombina bombina. The sequence continues at coordinate 926,229,077 of NC_069503.1, read as the reverse complement.
TACTTCTATTACCTAATTTGTTTTGTTCTTTTTGTATCCTTTGTTAAAAAGACATATATGCCTCGTGTTATTGAATCACCCATGTATATTGCTGTTTCTTCAACAAAGTATAGCAAGAGAATGAAGAAAATTAGACAACAGAAGTAAACTGGAATGTTGTTAAAAATTGTATTCTCTATCTGAATCATGAGAGAAACAATTTGTGTTTTATGTCACTTCAATGTTACAAAAAATGAATTTGTGTAATTAATAATATAGTATGGTTACAAATCGCACTATTGCTACAATATATTATACAAAATGACACCACACTTTTCCATTTTTATAGTAGGGTTTGGGAATCTGAATATACTGCTGCTATAAAAGCAAAATAATGTTTTACTTATTTAAGTTTTATTTAAAAAAGTCTGCTCTTTTATATGTATGGTAGAAGTTTTAGACTTTCTATGATAATGTCCCTATAATGTTAAGAAATATGAGTGTTCTGCTGATAAAGGACATCTTTAAATAATGTAGAAAGAAGAAAACTGCATGTGTATATCCAACCCGCCTTGTCTATTTACTGAGAAATTGTGTTTGTTCATGCAGAAACAACAATAACTTCATTTGAGCAGAGAGCACTTACCAGTTTTCTTTATCAGTACTATGATATATATATATAATGACTATATCTATAATATGCATTGATGAAATGCTTGCATGAAATGATAGATGATATATATAGAGAGAGAGAGAGAGAGAGAGAGAGAGAGAGAGAAAGAGAGAGATAGATAGATAGATAGATAGATAGATAGAAAGATAGATAGATAGATAGATAGATAGATAGATAGATAGATAGATAGATAGATAGATAATAGAGAGACACTGTTCACCAAAAACTCAACAGAGTTTCAGTTTATTGAAAATGTTCAGGGGCTTAAAGAGGGAGGGACAGACAAACATACAAACTACAACAACAATCTAACAGGATCTGCTTTTTCAGCTGGTTTTTTCAGACCGGAAGATTTAGCATGAACACAATATTGCAAATTCGGCTCTCTTTCTTGCACTTGCAAATGATTTTTCGGCCACTTGAAAAAAGCCCTATTTACACTATGGAACCAAAAACTGCTCAGTGCTCACAAAACATTTTCAGCTCACTTTTCAACTTTTCGAGTGAAGTTTGGCTTATTGAATTCTGCAACTTAAGGCATTTGATAAGCCCTTGGAAAAGCTAGTTAGAGTTTTCAATGGCTATTTGTGAATAGTGTTTTACATTGCACCTATGTTAAACACTCTAAAATGGCCATTGGAGACATTATGGTGGTTTGTTAACATATGTGATATTGAATCATTAATCCCTATTAGAAAGTCTGTATACAGTAAGTAGACTACACATTTACAGATATATAGGCACATATGTAAATGTGATGACTGTGATATCAGGTACAGCTATGGAGATCTACAGGAAAACTCAATTCAGGAAACCTACATCTACAAATATCATGATTTTATAATTCATATCTTGGTGTATTGCCACAAACAGTACAGCTAATACTAAAATTGTGCTTTTACAGCAGATTGCATAATTGTTGCTTTCAGAGTTAACTATTGCAATCCTTTTCTATCCACACCACTGCTAACCCCTCTGCTGGTATGGGAAGACTGTGTACTGTTTTTCTATCTCTATATAGACGTTTGACACTTTAACAAGGATTGCTTTTTTTCTACTGCTTGTTAAAGCCCATTTTGGCATGAACTGTACATGCTGGGAGTTTCTATGTAAAACACTTAAAATATATATTTGCATGAGGCTCCATGCACGATAAGTCCAAACTCGTTCACAACAGTGCATCTGTTATTAGTTGTAATCTGGAATGGTTTGTGACTGTGACTTTAATAATAGATGCATTGTCATGAATGAGATTGGACTTATCATGCATTTGTATTTAGTGAATCCTGTGAAGTACCTAATACTACAGCCAGTTCAAAAGAATGATATAGCAGCACCACCAACTGTATTTAAAACATTATTGCTTTATTGTGCCAATTAAAACAGACAACGTTTCGGACCCATGTCCTTAGTCATGTCTAACATAAAACATTAAAATCAACCTTAAATAGGCTAAAGCTCCGCCTACCACACCTGTTTTCACCTGTGTTAACGCTTAGCTATCTTTTTCTGAACCAAATGCCATCTAGTGGCCAAATTCTGAATTTTTCAAAAAATATTCAGAGACCTTCAACAAAGGATATGCAGTTAGTCAAATAAATTTTTTTGTATCATTTCATTTTCAACATCAAATTCTTAAACAAAAAATATTTTGTTGTTTAGTGTGCAGTTATTAATATTCACTGGTATATACTCCAATCCATCTCCCTGCTCATTCCATTCTGAGTCATAGTCCCTAATTTGTGTATCCAATATAATTCCCTGTACTTTAACATTTTTGTTCTATTTTCACCCCTACTAGGTATTTTTATATGTTCAAGAACCTGGAATCTGAGTTGATTAATTTGATGTCCAGCCATAATAAAATGGTTGGACACAGGAGCATCTAGTTTACCTGTCCTGATATTACTTTTGTGTTGGTTAATGCGCTCCCGTACTTTCTGGGTGGTCTCGCCAACATACCCCAAACCACATGGACACTTAATTAGGTATATTACAAACTTAGAATTACAAGTGTAGTAATCCTTCAACCTGTATTTCTTGCCTGTGGAGGGGTGAGTAAAAATTGGGCCTTTGATAAAATTATTGCAATTCTGGCAATTAAGGCATGGAAAACATCCCAAGTTCTTATCCCCAATATGCCCCTGATTTATATTCCTCTTTGGGCCCTTTAAGGTTTTTACCCCTTCTAAATTCAGTCATGGGGGGGTTAAAAAAGTCTTTCACATGTGGATTTGAGATCTGTAGAATATGCCAATGCTTTCTTAACACTTTCTGTATTTGACTACTCCAAGGGGAGTATTCATTCACAAAGATCATTTTTGTATTATTTTTATTTTTTGTCCTCTCTTTGAGTAAATTGGTCCTAGGGGTTTGTAATGCATCCCTTATTCCCTGCTGAATTAGATCTCTCAGATACCCTCTCTGTTTGAAGTGTTCACCCATTTCTGATAGCCTTTCTTTTACTAAGTTTTCATCAGAGACAATCCGTCTCACACGCATGAATTGGCTCCTGGGTAAACTCTTCAACAGTGCAGGAGGATGTGCACTATTAAAGTGCAACAAATTGTTATAGTCTGTTTGCTTTTTGAAAAGGTCTACAGCTAGCATACCCTCTTGCTTATAAATAGAGGTATTGAGAAAATCAATTCTTTCCTCACTCAAATCAGTTTAAATTTTATATGCTGTGTAGCACAATTAAGGTCCTCAACAAATTGTTCCAGGGTTCCAATGTCACCCAACCAAATGCCGAAAATATCATCTATATAGCGCCACTATGTGGCACCATATAGATGAAACAACTGATGACTATAGACAAAATATTCTTCAAATTTATTCATGAATATATTTGCATAGGTTGGGGCGACATTGGAACCCATGGCGGTACCCTGTAATTGCAGATAGAAATTATCTTGAAATAGGAAAATTTTACATCTTAGTATAATGTTCAAAATTTCCAAAACAAATGCTCGCTGTTCCTTACTTACATTTATATCTTGTGCTAAACACCTATTTACTGCACCCATGCCTGCCTCATGGGTAACTGAAGTATAAAGGCTTGTTACATCAAGACTAGATAATATACCTTTATTGTTGTCAAGTGTTACATTTTGTACTTTATTGATGAAATCTCCCGTATCTTTAATGTAGGAGGTAGAGTATATATAGGGTCTAAGGACTCTATCCAGATATATGGATGCTTTGGACAGTGTAGAGCCCACCCCTGCCACTATGGGGCGGCCTGGAGGTCTTTCCATATTTTTGTGGACTTTAGGGAGTGTATATAGGACAGGTATAATATCCTCTGTATCCAAAATAAACTACTAATACTACAGCCAGATAATCTCACCTTACCAGAGACCTTTAAAAATGTGGGCTCATGGTTAGAACTACAGTATAAAGTTATTGCCTAAATTGTAAAGAAAAATATCATTGTTATTACTGTTATTATTATCATTATTATTGCTAAGAATACAGACAAACAAAACTTTTAAATCCTAAATTCTTTAAACATTTAAAATAAATATGTATCACAACACAACTAAGTATGCATTCAATTAGAAATACATTATGACAGAATGAGACTAGAGGGTATTCACTTTCTAATAATTAGAGTAAGGAAATCAATCTGTACCACTTTACAAGATCTATTGTTTATGTACTAAGAGGTTACACCATTCATGCTGTAAGTCAATAAACTTATTGGATAACGATATCAGAAAACAATTAGTTTTACTGGTCTCACCTCTCCCCACAGCATGAACCACTGATGGACCAAAGCCCCTTATCTGGAAGCCAAGACCTTCTGCTGAATCTGGGATTTTCACTGTCCTATTGGAGAAATAAGACACCAATGGGAAATGATAAAATATAAACTGTCAGTATTCATTTGCAGCAGCATCTAGTAAAAATCAGAACAACAGAATACTTACTGCTACATTATTAGTGGAGGGGTACTTTGTGCTTCCGCTCGCGTGCTAACTCTGCTAGACAGAGGCTTTTTGCTCGTGCAAAAAGGCTACTTTTTGATTCAGCATGATCACAACATTAGAAATATATCTTGCACTTACAAATAAGTTTTCGGCCACTCAAAAAAAAGCCATATTTACAATACAGAGTCAAAAAATGCTTGGTGCTCACAAACAATTTTCAGCTCACTTTTCAACTACTTTTTGATTCAGCATAAACGTATTCCCCATAAACTTCAAGTGAGCACAAAAAGGGAAAAAAAAACAACTAACATGTTCTCAAGTTTGCTAACCCAACATGAAATATGAATATTTCACATTCCGATGTTCTTCACATAGAAGAATATGTTCTATTTATTCATAGATACATATTTCTATATATATCTGATGGTATTTTAGTACAATATATATCTATACCTATATATATATATATATATATATATATATATATATATATATATATATATATATATAAACTTTCATGTAGAGAAGAGGCACACTCAGGGCTTAATTATCCAAAAAAAAATATTTATTCACAATTCATTAATTCAGTCAACGTTTCGGTCCTCACAGGGACCTTTATCAAGACTGTTCTATATAGAGAATACAGGAAAGTACAGAAAACATAATTAGTTCCACAAAGAGTAAAACACACCACTAGAAAAGGCTATCTAGCATAGGACATATAATTTAAAGTGAATATAAAACACCCGAACATGAAGAGACAAACAAAATAAACATAAAAATACCAATAGAGTGTAATAAACGCTTGATTCCTAGAGAGCACTTAAGTGCATAGGTTAATGGAGTAACCTGAGCAATGCGTAGGAAGCCCCACATGCAGTAGTTGAGTATCCATCCTAAAAACCGAGGCCCTATTGTCACATGTTGTGTACTGCCAAACATTTAGATTTAGTGTGCATTGTTTTAGTTTATCCATACAGACGCCATATATTTGTGTAGTGCAACAGTGTAGTTAGCAAAAGCAAGGACATAAAATACTGCACATTGTTTCTACATAATGTTGAGACATCAGTGTGACATTATACAGATAGACATTAATAGGGCGTATCACTAAGGCTTGCTAAGTGGTAGGTTACAGAGACAGAGGCACTGCATAAGTACATAGTTAAATACATTCAAGAGAGCTTCAAAGGAATCAAACTAGAGGACCCATTTAACAAGTATAGATAAAAGCATTTAAAAACAGCCTCCTAACCACCCTGTAAATCATACATGTTACTAAGACTCTTAATGATAATGTAAGCCTATAGGCTTATCTGTATACTTATCCCATCTAAGGTCTAGCTCACACTGATGTCTCAACATTATGTAGAAACAATGTGCAGTATTTTATGTCCTTGCTTTTGCTAACTACACTGTTGCACTACACAAATGTATGGCTTCTGTATGGATAAACTAAAATAATACACACTGAATCTAAATGTTTGGCAGTACACAACATGTGACAATAGGGCCTCGGTTTTTAGGATGGATACTCCACTACCGCATGTGGGGCTTCCTGCGCATTGCTCAGGTTACTCCATTTACCTATGCACTTAAGTGCTCTCTAGGAATCAAGCATTTATTACACTCTTTTGGTATTTTTATGTTTATTTTGTTTGTCTCTTCAGGCAGTACAACCTACAGCGAGTGCTTGGATCCCAATAATATATATATATAGGAATATCTATTTAAAAATACAAAGAACATTTTCACTTATGTGAAGAACATTGGAATGTCAAATATTTACAGTAAATACAAGACATATGCATTCTGGTCCTTTGTTAGGATCCTAATGCAGAAGTATGCACTTTTTAGCTCTTTTCAGAGCCAGATTGATTATTGTTCAAGATCACTACGTTAAGATCTGGATTTGCACAGATTTTAACGTGGTGATCTTGCACAAGAATCAACTTAGCTCCAAAAAGAGCTGAATATTGCATACTTCCTCATTCAGGTCTACAAAGGATCTGAATGCAGACAGGGGCGGAACTACCATTGGTACAGCAGGTACAGTTGCACCAGGGCCCAAGTGATGGGTGGGGTGGGGGGGCATAGCAGCCAATCTATATACATAGGCATGTGCAGAATGTGTACAATCCTCATGCAGGAGAGACTTTTATTATTTCAGGTTATTGAGTGTCAGGGTGCCAGGAATCAGACTGAGACAAGAAGTGCAAAAATAATCACACCTTTATTAATAGCAAAAAATAATAAAAAGTCCACAAGTCAAATAACAAGCCAGGAATCAAAACCAGAACTGGTAGTCAGACGAGCCGAGTCAAGAGCCAAAGAGAATAGTCAGACGAGCCGAGACAGGAGCCAAAGCGAGTAGTCAGACGAGCCAGAATCAGGAACAAGGAGAACTGCAGAGTCAGGAACAAGCCAGGGATCAGGAACCAGGAAGGACGTCAGACAGCCAGGTAATACACAGGAGCTCTCACAAAGAAGTCTGAGACAACGCAAGGGCAAAGCATACTGAACAGAGGCCCTTTAAATAATAAGTGATGACATCACAATTCTGAGACTGCATCCTGTCTCACACAGGTGATTTACACAAGTCTGGCCATAAAAGGAAGTGCAGGAAATGAGCAGCATCACACAGTATGCACCAGAGTCAGGAAGAGAGGTGAGTAAAATGGCTGCCAGCAGCACATGGCAAACAAAACAGGGAAAAAACCCTAACACTGAGTTACCTTTTGGGGGCCTAAATAATGTTTGCATCAGGGCCCTCTGTTGAGTAGCTCTGCTATTAAATGCAGATACCTAGTAAATGCAAAGTTAAAAACGTTTTTAAAAAAATATATTGCATAAATATGATTTTACATGTTTTCAGCTACTTGAGTGCAAAGGGCTCCAATGCACTTATATATGTCTTTATGTGTATACATATGTATTTATTTGTATATATGTGTATATATGTCTGTAAATACATATTTACACATATCAGTACATTAATACACATGTACACACAAATATACATGCATATACATATTTATGTATGTATGTATGTATTTCTATGTTAAAGCACTTTGCATGCCATTTTTTCTAAAAACATAGACCTCATACTTTTGAGCCCTTATAACTTTTTTAAACAATTTTTTTATAATTTTATTTATCAGAATGTTATGATTGTAAGTACTTTTAAATGTATTTTGTGCCACTTTTTAGTCAAGCATAACATTTAACCAGAGCTCTGAGGTTGCGCTATTACAGCGCATGATAAATTTGATTATGCTCAAATGAACGCATTTACGTTCAGCCTGTAGTATGTGTGCTACTTCCAACACACAAACAGCTGCAATAAACCCATTTTCGCTCGTGCACAACAGTGAGGGCTCCACTCGTAATCTAGCTCTCTGTAAATGATCAAGTGTTCCCTAGACAATCAAGAGTAAAGTCGACTGTGATGGTAAATACCTTGTCAATAACAATTACGCACACAAATCCTGGAGCTAATATTGTTAACCAATACATTATATTAACCAAAAATGTTATCAACTTTATAAAGCTTGTAAAACAAAACAAAACAGAAAAAAACACAGACTGCCTATATTAATCCCAAACGCCTATTAAGTAAATACTGTAACGTATTCAATATAATTCTACCATTAAAGCAATTTACCTTAACTTTTACCCCACCAACAAAATTAATTTCTAACACTCCTATGTCCAATTAACCCTAACGACAACCATCCCAAATTCATTTATCTCCTACTGCATCTATCCACATTACCCTTCCCTGGCCTCTGAGTGAATTTAATTATAACTATGACATATATTGTTTCAGTTACACATACAATTCTACATCTTCCTACTTGCTTTTCAAAAAAAGTGCTGTTTTTATTACCCAAACCATAGCCTATATTCCAGACATCCTGGCTATCATATTGAACCACAGATTAGTTACAGTATGTACAATGCATGTCATTTAAAACAATCTGTAGTGGGGAAACAGGAAGGCGCCAATAGGGTGATAACGTAAAGGACCCTGACATGTAGGTTAAAAGGAAAAGGGTACTCACAAGCACTTAGACGTGCCTAACAAAGCAGGCCGGGACCTCAGCGTCGCCCAGAAGACTCACAACGGCAGCAACCAATCCTCGAGCCGGACCAAGTTCCGTGTGGCCAATCAGGATCGCTGGATACTAACACACCCTCCTCTTCGTATGCCGAATCCGAACACTGGCAGAAGGGTAGGGGATAGTGATATACCGTGTGTGACACTCCTGAATGCCGAGAGTTGAATAACAAAGACCAACAAGCTGGAAAGAGGAAGGAGCAAACTCCAGCAAAGTTGATTAAAACAATTTATTAAAAAGTTTTAAAAACAATGCATAAAAGCAACGCGTTTCTCGGCTACACAGAGCCGTTTCATCAGGCTGTTATACACATTCTAAAATGCCTACTGCTTTAAACACTTCCTCTAACCAATCAAAACACTTGAAATTTCCACACCCCCTCCCCACCTCACAGCGTGCGTGTCAGCCACAGCTGATATGGAGAGTGCAAGGATACATATGCGTTCAACTTAGAATCCAACAATTTGATATCACCTTATATTTTAGTGTCTATTCTAATATTCTAATTCACATTATATTATTGCTCACATCATAACTGGGATCAATTACAGTTGTTACGATTTTTCATGTGTCTTACCCTTTACGTTAATATACGTAATAAATATTCATAAATGAACATTCATTTCAGGGTTAAATACACCATAGATCTTGCACATTAGCCATTAATCGGAACTGGACTTGATATTCTTAATTGGTCAAATAACAAATAAATAAATATTGCTCCTTATTAAAAACAGATTATACAGTTCACCAATATAGCAAACAATAAATACTCAATCACAGTAGATAATTCAATCAAAACCAAAATGAAAGAAAATTATTTAATCTCTAAACTGATGAAAATGGACCCTAAAACAGAGATATAATATCTCTGCAGATCTACAATTACTCATATCCCCAAAAAGTGACTAAATAAAATATATATATATACACTTAGTAAAAAAAATAAGACAAATCAACTATGAAAAGCTGCAAGATCAATATTGGCATTGAGACCTGATGGATGTAAAGTCTGAAGCCTATAGATCCAAAAGGTCTCTCTCTGTCTAAGTCTAAGTCTATAGAAACGGTTATAAAAGTCTGATCTTGGAATGTGTTCAATGGGAGGTATTTGTAGACAATGTAAATTTCCACTATGTTTGGTGTTACAATGTCGTGGTACACTATGTAATTTGAAGTTCTTTTTGATGTTTCTAAAGTGTTCTGACCACCTAATGCTCAAGCATCTGCAGGTGCGCCCTACGTATTGAAACCCACAAATGCAGGACAATAAGTAAATCACATAATTCGACGCGCATGTCATCCGATAACTCATTTTATACGTTTTGGATGTTGTATTTGATTTAAACGTATCTACATTATGTGTTATAAAGTCACACATTTTGCATTTTTTATGGTTACATTTGAAACTGCCCTTTCTTTGTATTTTACAGATAATGTCATTGGCCTTATTGGTATTACTACTAGTTATGTTGGTCCTATTTTTAACCACTTTACTAGGTGCCAAAATCCTTTTTAAGTTGGGTGCTCTTTTGTAAACAATAGTGGGTTTATTATCCAACAGTGGGCCTAAAATAGGATCTTTTAATAGAATTTTCCAGTGTTTCATAATACTCTTTTTGATTATACTGTGATTACAATTGTATTCAGTAATGAACATGGTCCGATTGCCCATACCCACCTGAGTTTGTGTATCTACTATCTTTTTCTCGAAATATTTATTTCTGTCATCATTTTTTGCCCTATTAAAGGCACTGGTGATAATGTGTTCTGGATATTTTTTCTCTTTAAATCTATCTTTAAGGATTTTACTCTGTATCTCATAATCTGTTAGACTGCTGCAGTTCCTGCGAACTCGCTTGAACTGCCCATATGGTACATTTCTTTTCCAAGGTAGGTGATGATTGCTTCTAAAGTCCAAATAACTGTTGCAATCAACCTGCTTGAAATGAGTACTGGTTGAAATCCTACCCTCAGTGAAACTTAACTCTAAGTCCAGAAATACAACAGTATTAGAGTCTATTGTGCTGGTGAACTTTAAGCCCTTGTTGTTACTATTCAAATGTTTCACAAAGTCTTCGGCTAGCAGTCTATCACCCTTCCACACCACGACCAGATCGTCTATATACCTGCCATAGTATACCAGGTTCGCCCCAAACGCAGAGTCGTAGATATATTGTTGTTCAAATGATCCCATAAAAAGGTTGGCGTAACTTGGGGCGAACCTGGTACCCATGGCCGTCCCCTTTATTTGGAGGTAATATTCATCCTGGTAGACGAAATAGTTGTGGTGTAAGATAAATGATATTAATGACAAGATAAAATGTTTCTGAGTGTCTGGATTCTAAGTTGAACGCATATGTATCCTTGCACTCTCCATATCAGCTGTGGCTGACACGCACGCTGTGAGGTGGGGAGGGGGTGTGGAAATTTCAAGTGTTTTGATTGGTTAGAGGAAGTGTTTAAAGCAGTAGGCATTTTAGAATGTGTATAACAGCCTGATGAAACGGCTCTGTGTAGCCGAGAAACGCGTTGCTTTTATGCATTGTTTTTAAAACTTTTTAATAAATTGTTTTAATCAACTTTGCTGGAGTTTGCTCCTTCCTCTTTCCAGCTTGTTGGCCTTTGTTATTCAACTCTCGGCATTCGGGAGTGTCACACACGGTATATCACTATCCCCTACCCTTCTGCCAGTGTTCGGATTCGGCATACGAAGAGGAGGGTGTGTTAGTATCCAGCGATCCTGATTGGCCACACGGAACTTAGTCCGGCTCGAGGATTGGTTGCTGCCGTTGTGAGTCTTCCGGGCAACGCTGAGGTCCCGGCCTGCTTTGTTAGGCACGTCTAAGTGCCGCCCTGCTTGTGAGTACCCTTTTCCTTTTAACCTACATGTCAGGGTCCTTTACGTTATCACCCTATTGGCGCCTTCCTGTTTCCCCACTACAGATTATCTTACCGTCGACACACGCTACAGAAGAGCGGCCTTTCATTGGATTATTTGGACTGATCTTTACTTCCATCACCGTGGGCGCACCTCCGTCAAGAACTCTCTGTTTTTTATTTTTTCTCATTTAAAACAAACAGTATATCTGATTTTACTGACTTTTAATGAACCTGTTAATTTATAATTGCTATCATCCACTAAGGAAGTTTTGTAAAAATTGCAGACAAGTTTATGATGTAATATCTGAAATTTATCACAAATATTTTATTCTTGCAGTTAATCAACAATGTGTAAATATATTGCTTGATTTGTTAATTTGAATTCCATGAAAGAAACTAAGGGGTCTATCATATATCTGAATAGAGGTTTTAAATGGTGACTCCTAATATTGTAATATTGGGACAGTCTACTTGAAAATGTTTAAAAAAATAAATAATGCATGTTTTACTCATTCTCCAGTTTTGCATAGCCAACACTTATATTAATACACCTTTGTACCTCTGTGATTACTTTTTATCTAAGCCTCTGCAGACTGCCCCCTTATCTCAGTTCTTTTAACAGACTTGCATTTTAGCAAATCAGTGATGACTGAAATAACTCTAAAGGAGTGAGCACAATGTTATCTATATGGCACATATGAACTAGCGCTGCCTAGCTGTTAAAAAATGTCAAAATGCACTGAGATAAGAGACGGTCTTCAAGGGCTTAGAAATTAGCATTTGAGCCTACCTAGGTTTAGCTTTAAACAAAGAATACCAAGAGAACAAAGCAAAGTAAAATGGAAAGTAATTTAAAATTAAATTCCCTATCTTAATCATGAAAGTTTAATTTTGACTAGACTGTCCTTTTAAACAACTTTTGATTGTGAATTTGTAATGGCTAAAATGAAAAGTGTTACCAAAATATATTTTCCTGACTATCAAGCTTAACAAATTTAAAGTAAAAGAAGCTATGGCATGGTATAACTATGATCACAGAAACTGGTATAGCAATATAGGACCAGATTACGAGTGGATCGCTAAAAGTTACGCACAAGCGAAAAGGGATTTATCATGGGTGTTTGGGCGTGACGGGTTTAGCGCTCCTATTGCAAGTTGAAAGTAAATGTAAACACGTGAGCGCAATAGTGATTTACACTAGAATGATTACTGTGTCCTCAGAGCTCTGTTTAACTGTTTCGAGAAAGCACATCAAATATACATTAAAAATTTCAGATATTCTCATAATAACACATATCTATTAAAAAAAATAAAAAAAATATTGCACAAAAATAAGGGCTCAAATATATGAGGTGTCAGGTGTTAGAAGAAAAAGACAGGCAAAAGGGCTCTAACATAGAGATACATACATGCACATGTCTAAATATGTATGTGTATATAAATAATTATATATATATATATATATATGTTTATATGTGTGTACATATGTATTTACAGACATATATACACATATAAACACATAAATACATATGTGCACACATATAGACATATATATAAGTGCATTGGAGCCCTTTGCAGTCAAGCAGATGAAAACACGAAAGATCATATTCATGCAATAATCATATTAAATAAAGTGTTATAGTGTGTATTTACTGTAAATATTTCCCATTCTAATGCTCTGCCCATAGCAGCATATGTTCTAAGTATTTATAAATAGATATTCCTATATATATCTGTATATATATATATATATATATATATATATATACACAGTATATATACTGTATATACACCTATATATAATTATGTGTATATATATATATATATATATATATATATATATATATATATATATATATATATATATATAGAGAGAGAGAGAGAGAGAGAGAGAGAGAGAGAGAGGTATAGATATATATTGTACTAAAATACCATGAGATATATGTAGAAATAGGTATTTATGAATAAAAATAAGATTCTGCTATGTGAAGAACATTGGTATGTGAAATATTCATATTTTCATATCGGGTTAGCGCACTTGAGAACATGCAGTCGGGTTTGTGTGCGAGTAGGGTGTTAGTTTTTTTTCCCTTTTCTTGCTCCATTGACTTGATGTGATTGCGATATTTGAAGTCTGACTCTTTGCGCGCATTGGTTTAGCGTGCTAGTGAAATATTTTTACTTTCAACTTATAATAATAAGTTGTATGTAATACTAGCGCTAACCGATGCAAGCAAAAACCTTACTTCTAGGGGAGTAAGCAAGCGAGTGGGAGCGTTAAATCCACTTGCTATCTGACCCATAATAAATTACAAAAAAAATTGTTGTTTAAATTAATTCTACATCTCATAGGCTTACTAATTACAGCATCAACACCACCACTTATAGTAACATAAACCATAAAAAACATAAACAAAATCATAATAAAGAACATTACCCATGATATCACTGAATAAACCACATCATAGCTGCAACACTGAAAGAAAAATACATGTCCCAAATGGTACAGAAAAACAAAAATGCTCAGTATCTAATCAAAACGTGATAAAGCATTGGGGAAGATTTATTGAGCTGCAGTTGGAGCTTTTGAGGCTTTGCAGTGAAACCAAATATTTAAGAAGCAGAAACAGCTTCTTTGCCTCTCCATCACCTCAGAGGTGTTGAGGTAAATCACCCTGACGCCCGCTTATTTAGGGTGATTTACAAGCCCTGAGCGAAAGCAGGGGGCAGCATTGCACATGTGAACTCTTAAATTTTGCCAAACTTCGAAAAAAAAATTCCATTGCATTATTGTCATATAGCTTATCAGAGGGAATTTTTTTTTCTTGAAACACTGAGGTTTCCCTAGCTTTTCCAGACCCACTGCCTTCACCATCCTCTCTAAGACCTAGATTACAAGTTGTGCGGTACAGCTATACTACTGAAAAATTGGCCTTTGCACGCGGAATGGTCAGCTCACCCGTATTACAAGTTGTTGCGGTACAGCTATACCGATAACGTTTTTGCCTTTACTGCAACGATTCATTCCGCATTCAAAAACTGGCTTTTGAGTATGGAATATTCAGCTCACAGGTATAACAGTTTGTGCGGTACGGCTATTCCGCTAGCATTATAGCTTATACCATAACGATCCATTCTGCAATCAAAGACCAGTAGTTATGGATTTTGCAAAACAAAAATGTTTCACAATACTCATAACCAAAATGTTACAAAATACATTAACACCCATAAACTACCTATTAACCACTAAACCGCCACTTCCTGCATCGCAAATACTATAATAAACCTAATTATCTCTAATCCGCTGCCAACCCACTTCACCAACACTAAATTAAAGTATTAACCCCTAATCCTCCACCCCCCGCATCGTTAACACTAAATAAACCTATTAACCCCTAAACCACTGATCCCCCACATCGCTACTACTAAAAGAAACCTATTAACCCCTAAACTGCAGACCCCCCACATTGTAACAAACTAAATTAAACTATTAACCCCTAAACCTAACACCCCCTAGCCTTAAATTAAACTTACAATATAACTACCTTCAAATAACTAAAAACTTACCTCTGAAATAAAAAAAACTAAGCTTAAACTATAATTAAACCTAACATTACTATTTAAAAAATATACCAAAAATAAAAAACCTAAATTACAAAATTAAAAAATCCTAACACTACAAAAAAAAAACTATCATTACAGAAAATAACAAACTCTAAAATTACGAAAAATAAAAAAAAACTATCATTACAGAAAATAATAAATGAAATTATCCATAATAAAAAAAAATTAAACCTAATCTAATACCCTATAAAAACAAAAAAGCCACCCCAAAATAAAAATAAAAAACCTAATCTAACAATAAACTACCAATAGCTCTTAAAAGGGCCTTTTGTAGGGCATTGCCCTGAAGAAATCAGCTCTTTTACATAAAAAACTACAAATTAACCCCTAACAGTAAAGCCCCTCACCCACCCAAAATAAAAAGACATAACTCTAAAAAAAACTTATCTGCCTATTGCCCCTAAAGGGGCATTTGTATGAGCATTCTGTTCTTTAGTGCCCATTAAAAAATTAAAAATCCCTAATCTAAAAAAAACACCCTAAAAAAAAACAAAAAACCTAACACTAACCCCCGAAATAGGTACTCACCATTCCTGAAATCCGGCGGCGAAGGTTTTCTAACAGGCGGCTCCATCTTCATCCAGAGCGGGGCCATCTTCTTTCTTCATCCCAGTGGCACGGAGCAAAGGCGGTGCAGAGCGGACATCCAGTGTGGAGGATCCTCTTCATGCAATCGTCTGCCGCACACTGAGGATTGAATACAAGGTACCCATTTTATATTGGGGTACCTTGCATTCCTATTGGCTGAAATATTCAAATCAACCAATAGGATGAGAGCTGCTTAAATCCTATTGGCTGCTCAAATCAGCCAATAGGATTTAAGTAGCTCTCAAGGATTTTTTGTAACTTGTAATGGCAGCGCTATGGAAAGTGCTATGGAAAGTGCGGTATTGCTAAATTTTTAGCATTATTTACGCACCGGGTTTAGCGCACAATTTGTAATCTAGGTCCAAGTTTTATATTTTATATCGTATTCAATATAACTGATTATGAAAAGAAAACACTAAGGCCGAGATAACAAGTGAAAAGCAAAATTATTAGAGCTATTGTGCGCTAACATTGCTTGAGTGCAATCAATAGCGCTTTTATTTTTACACTCATATTACAAGTTGAAAGTAATATATAAGTGTTAAAGAGAAAGTCCAGGATGCCCTAATAGCTATATGTAGGATAACGTGGGAGCACTTTCTCACATAATACAGGGAGTGCAGAATTATTAGGCAAGTTGTATTTTTGAGTATTAATTTTATTATTGAACAACAACCATGTTCTCAATGAACCCAAAAAACTAATTAATATCAAAGCTGAATATTTTTGGAAGTAGTTTTTAGTTTGTTTTTAGTTTTAGCTATTTTAGGGGGATATCTGTGTGTGCAGGTGACTATTACTGTGCATAATTATTAGGCAACTTAACAAAAAACAGATATATACCCATTTCAATTATTAATTTTACCAGTGAAACCAATATAACATCTCAACATTCACAAATATACATTTCTGATATTCAAAAACAAAACAAAAACAAATCAGTGACCAATATAGCCACCTTTCTTTGCAAGGACACTCAAAAGCCTGCCATCCATGGATTCTGTCAGTGTTTTGATCTGTTCACCATCAACATTGCGTGCAGCAGCAACCACAGCCTCCCAGACACTGTTCAGAGAGGTGTACTGTTTTCCCTCTTTGTAAATCTCACATTTGATGATGGACCACAGGTTCTCAATGGGGTTCAGATCAGGTGAACAAGGAGGCCATGTCATTAGATTTTCTTCTTTTATACCCTTTCTTGCCAGCCACGCTGTGGAGTACTTGGACGCGTGTGATGGAGCATTGTCCTGCATGAAAATCATGTTTTTCTTGAAGGATGCAGACTTCTTCCTGTACCACTGCTTGAAGAAGGTGTCTTCCAGAAACTGGCAGTAGGACTGGGAGTTTAGCTTGACTCCATCCTCAACCCGAAAAGGCCCCACAAGCTCATCTTTGATGATACCAGCCCAAACCAGTACTCCACCTCCACCTTGTTGGCGTCTGAGTCGGACTGGAGCTCTCTGCCCTTTACCAATCCAGCCACGGGCCCATCCATCTGGCCCATCAAGACTCACTCTCATTTCATCAGTCCATAAAACCTTAGAAAAATCAGTCTTGAGATATTTCTTGGCCCAGTCTTGACGTTTCAGCTTGTGTGTCTTATTCAGTGGTGGTCGTCTTTCAGCCTTTCTTACCTTGGCCATGTCTCTGAGTATTGCACACCTTGTGCTTTTGGGCACTCCAGTGATGTTGCAGCTCTGAAATATGGCCAAACTGGTGGCAAGTGGCATCTTGGCAGCTGCACGCTTGACTTTTCTCAGTTCATGGGCAGTTATTTTGCCCCTTGGTTTTTCCACACGCTTCTTGCGACCCTGTTGACTATTTTGAATGAAACGCTTGATTGTTCGATGATCACGCTTCAGAAGCTTTGCAATTTTAAGAGTGCTGCATCCCTCTGCAAGATATCTCACTATTTTTGACTTTTCTGAGCCTGTCAAGTCCTTCTTTTGACCCATTTTGCCAAAGGAAAGGAAGTTGCCTAATAATTATGCACACCTGATATAGGGTGTTGATGTCATTAGACCACACCCCTTCTCATTACAGAGATGCACATCACCTAATATGCTTAATTGGTAGTAGGCTTTCGAGCCTATACAGCTTGGAGTAAGACAACATGCATAAAGAGGATGATGTGGTCAAAATACTCATTTGCCTAATAATTCTGCACTCCCTGTAGACTTCTATTGCTCAAGCACTAATACAATGATGCGCTAAAAGGTCAAATATTGGAGTTAGTTTTAAGTTATTATTTTGTATTGAAATATAACTTAAAAACACTACACACATGCATATGCATACAAATATACTGTGTACCCACATACACACACACATAAATATTTCTTATCTAAGTGCACCTTCAAGTTAGCGCTCAATTGAAAGCCAGTTTTGTAGCACGCCACGGCCCATAAAGGTCTATTGGGTGTGGGAGTTATAGTGGCTACACTTTCTGACCTCCAGATGTTAGCAGGCCTGAGGCTTTTTGCTCCTGTTTACTTTTAACTTGTCATATGAGTGAAAGAATAAGAGACCTATCAATGTAATCTGAGCAGTATTAGCACTCATCAGTGCTAATATATTTGTGCTTCATTTATAATCTAGGCCTAGGAACAATACTTCAACTATGTTGTGATTGTTAAAATGATATGCTCTTACAAATTAGGGCATGTCTTTTTTTCATTATGAAGGCCATTTGAAAGAAGTACAGAAAGATCAAATGAATGTTTTCAGAATGTTTCATTAATCACAATAGTCATAAACAACATTTATCCACATTACTTTACTAGCAAAAAATGTTCATCTTTAAAACTCATGAAATATGATTAGTGTTTAGTATATTAATGTCTGATTGGCCTTTACCTACTCCATAAAGAACACTGACAATTCCCCCTAGGGTATTATTGTTATTTTAATATAAGTATTTAACCCTTTGCTTTTGGTGTTAATTTTGTAAACTAGTCAAAACATAAGAGTTGGTGATTCAGGTATAAAAATGTCCCTTTTTTAAAAAATAAAATATGATAGCTGCTATTTCAGGGTTGCCCACATAACTCACAGTGAATCATTTTCTAAAGTAAATGCTTTTACAGATGGAAAATGCATTAAACAAAGCTACTGTCAGAGGGCTTAGTTCAACAAAGCCAGAGCATCCTGTGGCCAATGGAAAAGTTGTTGAAAATGAAATAGTAGAAATAATATAAGGTTGTAGGAAAAATAGATTTTAATAAGGCAAAATTCAGAAACAAAATCCACTTGCCGTAGTACAAATATTATTGTCCACTTTAACTTATGTTTATAATTTGATATTTGAGTTTTAAAGTGATGGTAAATCTGAGCGTTTAAAAAAACGCTAGGATTTACCATCACTAAAAATATATGGTAGTTTTATTCATCAGTTACTAAAAAAAGGGTGCTAACTCACAGCACTCTTCTTCAATAAGGTGACATTTTCGCCTCTAAACCAATAGCTGTGCTTGTCATCTGACATCCTAGCATGGCTATTGGTTTAGAGGTGGAAACGTCACCTCATTGGTAAAGAGCGCCGTGCCGATCGGCAGCCGGAGCCGCTGACTTTAGCGAGCTGCCATGGCACAGAAGGGTGATTTTAGCAGCCTTATTTTAGTAACTGATTAATGAAACTACCGTTTATTTTTAGTGAAAGTAAATCCTAGTGTTTTTTAAATGCTCTGATTTACCATCACTTTAAGTTTTATACCTAAAAAGACAAAAAGGTTAATTCAGGGAATGTTTACTTATTTATTGATGTTATATTTTTTTAAGAATGATAACAATTTAATTGACTATTTAAAAATTATTTAAAAACAGCAATTGCCATAAACAAGTTTAAATATTAATAGCAATATTAATAAAAGTGCTTTCCCCTAGTCTGTGGGGGCCCAACTAATATAAAAAAAATCACTGCTTTCTAAACATTATCATATGTATAACATATGCTTCAGTTTCACACAGTTTACCACATGGAGATAGTAAAGAAAACATCTTTAAATTTGCAAATATATTCATATGCATTGAGTAGAAGTCAAGTCCTGCAAACACCAGGGTTCCTATTTTTGCTATGCAGAGTAATCTTGCTACAGAATACGAGACAAGTTCCTCAATTTTCCATGTTCCCTAAGGCCTCAATATTTATATTTTGCTAATTTTTTCCAAATTCTTTACACCAAGGAAAGCCAACTAGCAGCCCTTGGGTCACATGTGGCCCTCTGCACTCGATTTTGCCATACACAGGAAAAATCAAAACTATGAATGGGTGTCATAGATTTTATGGTTTGGGGACGTCTGTTGGGTGGAAACCCAAGATAGCAAAAAAGTATATAACATGTTTATATTGTAACTGAGCAACCCCCACCTTATTTTAAAATATGTTTAGCATTCTGCAACAAATTTAGTTGGTGGGTAGATTTGACCTAATTGAGCTTTAATCCCCCCCTTTTGTGCATATAATTTTATCCATCACAGCTGTCATACTTTCTTATTTGAAAAACGATCTTTCCCATCCAGCCTTGATGACATTTTTAGGTACCTATGTGTTGTTTTCTGCATAGAAGAAAAAGATGAGGCGTGCAATTTTTTTTAATGAGTCTGACAATGGGATAGGTTTATTGACCACCGTTTTATCAGTGGGTGTTCTTGTTATTAACATCCAGAGTTGTGTTAAGTAACCAAATACATGATATATGGCACATTCAATGAAAACTGCTAGCAATTTAAAAAAAAAACAATAATTACAACTGCAACAGAGGGGCCATTGGCATTCTGGGGCATTCTAGTGGTGTGGCCATGGGTTTTCACCTAAACTTTGTATTAAACCTGAAGAAAGAGACTTTGTTTGCAAAGAAACGTGTCACTTGTTTTAAACTTTTAAATAACCTTGTTTTATACTTTCACTACCTGCTTTCCTTTCCTACCGTGTGGAGACGATGTGTGGTCCAGTATTCTGGCGATGTTTTAAAAGCCAGGAGGCTTAGATTCAGAGTCGTGTAGCAAATTGGCCAGTTAGTTGGGAAACTGAGAAATTCCAGTCTGGCAGTGCTTCACTTTTGTGAGTATCACTCGCAAGCTGTTTCATTGATATCAATGTGGAAATTGGATAACACTATGAGGCCAATGTATCAAAGGTCTTGCGGACCTGATCCGACAGTGCGGATCAGGTCCGCAAGACCTCGCTGAATGCGGAGAGCAATATGCTCTCCGTATTCAGCATTGCACCAGCAGCTCACAAGAGGGGGGCAACGCCGCCCCCTGCAGACTCGCAGCCAATCAGCCGCCAGCAGGGAGGTGTCAATCAACCTGATTGTACTCGATCAGGTTGAATTGTGGCGATTCCTGTCCGCCTGCTCAGAGCAGGCGGACAGGGTTTTGGAGCAGCGGTCTTTAGACCGCTGCTTCATAACTGCTGTTTCTGGTGAGTCTGAAGACTCGCCAGAAACACAGGCCCACAAGCTCCATGCAGAGTTTGATAAATGGGCCTCTATCTGGTGTCCTTGTCTTTATATTTTTTAGAAGACTTGTTCAAGAGTCTGGCTATTTCAAAGGTTTATTTTTTTATTTCTCTTTTACTTTTTCAAAGTTTTCTTTTGGGCATATGTTAAAGTAGACAGTTTAATATAATTACTTTCTTTCATTTTAGTTAGGCTGTTTTGTAAGGTATTTTTGTGATGCCTGTATCCTTGAAAGTTGAACTTGTTCTAAATAGTGAGAAGTTAATCGTTGGAGAGTGATTCACAGCTCACATATGTAACAAGAGGTCAATAGACATCTTTATGAATTCCACAATATTCGTGCTGCAATGCATTTTAAGCAAGATATTAGTTTCAGGTCATAGTGACTGTAGCTAATTTTAATAA
Source organism: Bombina bombina (assembly GCF_027579735.1). Taxonomy (NCBI): domain Eukaryota; kingdom Metazoa; phylum Chordata; class Amphibia; order Anura; family Bombinatoridae; genus Bombina; species Bombina bombina. The sequence goes on along the minus strand of NC_069503.1, from coordinate 926,207,413 downwards.
GATGAGCATCAGGATTTATAATTTAAAGTGATGGTAAATGGTAAATCCTAGTATTTGTGAAACAAATAAACGGGACTTTCAGTAATGAAGTATAAAATACTTCATGTTGAAAGTTCCTTTATTTGGCTGCAGCGTATGCCATACGGAGCACCTTAGGCTGCCCAGGGCAGACTGCTATTTTTCAGTGAGGTGATCTTAGCCAATAGCGTGCACGTTATCAGGCATAATGCCAACTGAGCCACATGACTATTGGCTAAGAGGTGGAAACATCACCTCATTGAAAAAAATAGCATTTTGCTACGGGTGGCATGAGGCACTCAGCGCAGCAAACACTACAGGCAAATAAAGGAACCTTCAGCATGAAGTATTTTATACTTCATGACGGTAAGTCCCATTTATTTGTTGCACTGGTAAAATGCTAGCATTTACCATCACTTTAATATATAAAGACCTAAGGGTACGAATCCCTTAGCAAATAACAGTAAAAATAGTGCAATGTTTTCCTAACACACAAGAGTCCTATATTAACTCATATTCAAGGTCTGTGTAGTGTGTCATTTTAAAGTAGTTTTATATATTGTCAACAATAAATAATACTTTGAATTAAATTTGTATAATGCTCCTATTAGGAATCTAGATTCTACATTCCACTCATCCAAAAGTGATATCAGTTCCCAGTAACATGCAGCCTACAATGCCAAATACCACTCCTTAAAGTAGAGAAACCTGCATCTAATTATCAAACACTGTGAGAAATAATGTCAGATCCTCTATATAGGATTTGTTGTTGCTCTTGGCGAAGACAGATAACACAATTAATAACACCCAACTCTGTACAATTTTTCCCAATTGCTAACAGCCTCTAAAATTGCAAGCATTGTGCTGTTGCTAGTAACATGTAATACCACAATTTCAATGAACTGATTGCTATTTAATAAGCAATATAATAAACTCCACTAAAAAAAGGAAAATGGGAGTTACATCCCAAGAGAAACATGTGAAGCAGAAGCATAACAACTGAAATTAAGTGTTACTGCCCATTACTAGAGGATCTCACTATCCCTCTAGCCAGACTGTGCTCCAGCTCCTCCCACCAGCAGCATCAGTGTTTACTGAAGTGTTCCTGTTCTCAGTCCCGGGGGAACTTAGTTCCCCCTGCAAAAATAGTGCAGGAACTCAGTTCCGATGCGTTCCTGCCTGACTTGACCCCTGTATCTATATCTATCTATGCTATGATTGTAAAGGTGTGTGATAACGTAGTTTTTAAGTGAACATGCAAAGGAGGCATTAAATTAATGCATCACTTTCAACCCATCTGAAACATTATAGGGTGTCAATTAATATATGCAGGAATGATTTTGCATATTTAAATAAAACCTATTTCTGCAAGGTTTTTTTTCTTCCTATTTATCTCCCAAGCTATACACATGCACACAACTGCATTATTTTCTCTCTTCCTCACAGCAACAAGCACTGAGGCTCCATTTGAGGATTGGAAGATTCTCCAGTGTCCTAAAATGTTAACATTAAAAGAAAAAGTGGTAAAAATGGTAGAGGCTGCAGAAAGGGGAGATTTCCATCTAACATAAGAAAGCACAAAGCATGTATATATGAAATGGCACCTTATAATGCAGTTCTTATATAGGGACTGGAATTGCTGTTCATTTAAAGTGATATTAAACTGATCCTTTAGCAAAAAACAAATATGTTAAATCAAAGTAAACATAACAAGAAAAACATAAATTATGCTTACCTGATCATTTTCTTTTCTTCAGATGGAAAGAGTCCACAGCTGCATTCATTACTTTTGGGAATTCAAAACCTGGCCACCAGGAGGAGGCAAAGACACTCCAGCCAAAGGCTTAAATACTCCTCCCACTCCCCTCATCCCCCAATCATTCTGCCGAGGAACAAGGAACAGTAGAAGAAAAATCAGGGTGAAAAGGTGCCAGAAAACAAAAATTACAGCCGCCCCGCATAAAAACACGGGTGGGGAGCTGTGACTCTTTCCATCTGAAGAAAAGAAAATTATCAGTTAAGCATAATTTATGTTTTTCTTCATAAATGGAAAGAGTCCACAGCTGCATTCATTACTTTTGGGAAAACAGTACCTAAGCTATAGAGGACACTGAATGCAAAAACTAGAGGGTACAAGAGGCGGCCCATTCTGAGGGCACCAGGCCTGAAAACCCCTACCCAACAAAATCCTGCTTCGTCCGAAGCCGAGAACAACTTTGAAAAAGAGGAAAAGACCCAAGGACACTGACCTGCAGATAGTCCACAAGCCTTGCTAGAGACCGCAGGAACTAGACTTGACTTATTCAACAGCCTCCAGGAGACACCATCGCCCAGCAGTCGGTCTCCAAACACCACGTCCTTTACTAAAGAAAGGGCCAAGCTATCGAAATCTTCCACAGAGAAGGAAAGACACGCATAAAACATGAATGTTCTTGTAAAGCACGGCTAATCCCCCTTAAGGGATTCAAGGCGCTGCTCATCCTAAGGCTGAGTAGACCTCGCCCGGGATCGACTTGCAACCCTCAGTTTGCTACAGTGCAGAGTAGCCACAGTGCATTAGTATGCTGAGCTAGCTGTCCAGCTAGCATAAGGAACTCCAGACCAACAGAGACCCACCAGTCTCATAGAAACAAGGGGAGGAAACACCCAGACCCCAGAAAAATAGAAACCATGGGATAAGGCCGGGAGTCTGAAACAGAGAGGATAATCCCACAACACAGTGCAACCGCACTCTAAAAAGGTCCCCAAGTCGCAAAAAGGTAGCTCAGAATACCAAAATATTCAGAAACAAAACCTCGTGCAGCAAGCTCAGATAGGTCTGACGAACAACACCGGAAGCAAAAGCACTAAACGCTGCAGTCATCTAAAAATGACTCTGAAGCTTAAATACTTGCAGGGCAAGCAGAAAGCAGATAAAGATAGGATCCTTCAAATTGCTAAGTATCCACTAACCAGTGGATAAGGTCACAGGCTATCTATGAGCCGCCAGTCCTTCCCACAAATCCTGAACATGGAGAAAGGAGAAACCTCAAGAGGCTTACCGTACCTTGAATGCTCCAAGGATGAATTTAGCAAAGCAACAGATCTCAGATCCTGCTTCAACACCGGACCATCCCAAGCGACAGACATGTCTGATAGACAGTGGGGACAAAAAGACCCCAACCACAAGCCCCCAGGGAATGGAAAGGAAAAAAGGGGAAACTCACCCACCCCAACAGAGCTTGGGTGCCAACCCAATCCGCTCCTCCAAAATAAGGCACTCCCAAGGAGAACCCCCTGGGACCTGGAACAGAGAAATGTGCATTAGATCCGTAAGAAGACACAGCTCTCTTAGACAGTCTCTACGTAGAGAGATCAAATTCCAACAGATGTAACAGAGCCCACAGAGCAGCAGATGCTACCCCTTACAGAGATAAGCCACCTGATCTAACCTCCTACACACAGGGCAGGACAAAAGAAGGAGCGAGGAACCCCAGCTCATAAGGAAGACAAACTATCCCCTCAAAAGGGAAGGCACAGATAAGAACAGCGTACATGTCCACAAGACATGAGGGCATAGTATGATCAAAACACAGACAGAATAAAAAAATCACAGAGTTGATGCTACGGAGAGTGCGGCGTTTCTAGCAACATCCGGGGCCCCGGCTAGTGGACCGGAAATTATGCCGGTCTGTCTGAAAAAAGTTCAACCCACTTAGGTAGACGGAGTGCCGTAGCAGTGGCAAAAACCAAGCCGGCACTGCAGCGAGGGCTTCATAAAAGTAAAAATCCTTTATTGTAACAGATTAAAAAATTCACAGCAACAAACGCTGTATAACACGCAACAAAGAGTCAATGGCAGGAGTGTAAGTGAGACACTACAGGCTGTCTGACTAGTTTTGCGTCCCTTTAGGACGCTTATTCATAGACTGATTTGTGATGTAGGGCAGTCTGCATATGAAGGGGAACTCTATATCTGATTGGCTGTAATCTATGTCCAAGTTAATGTGTTACAGCTGATTATTTGTTAACCCCTTGATAAGCAGAATGCTTTGTTGGTACATATCAAATAGAAAAATATTTTAAAAACAAAAGTAATGAACCTCTTTTAGCATAATTAAAATATACAAATGTAGACATAAATAGCAGATTAATCTACTATATACTGGGGAAACACTTGATATATGACAATAAATGATACAGAAAATGAGTCCATTATGACAAAAAAGATAAACCATACTGTGTATGTAAGATTATAATTTTGGTTAGAGGTTATAGCTTAAGAAATAGAGGTGTTTAGTATACATCTAAGGCCACCTTATATTAAACAGTATGATGATATGCTGACAAATTCAAGTATAATAATGTTGTTCATTAACAAAACTGAAATGTTACTATATACATGGGACAAAAATTTGTTCAGTTTTAACATAATTTTGGGATTAATTGTCAATGAAGAAATTAGTATCACACTCACGATTCATCCCTAGAGGCGACCGTGTTTTTAACTTTAACATCCAAAATAGTTCCTTCTTCTCCAAGATTTTAAATTTATTTCCCCCTCTGATGGATGTGGTTGCAATATCTATTATTTTGATACTCATATTGGCCTCATTTGTCATTAAAGTGATTTGCCACTGCCGAGTCTTTATTGTAGTTCTTAACATCCCTGGTGTGCTCATTGAATCTTTTGCAGGCCTCCCTAGAGGTTTGACCTGTGTACTGCAATTGGCACAGGTTGCAAGTGATGAGGTAAACCACAAATGTGGTACAACAGTTGGCATAGAAATCTATTGTATATTCATTTCCTGTGCTATAACTTGAGAAATTGTCACCCTCATTGATATGTGTACACATATAACAATTGCGTCTGCCACATTTATAGTTTCCCTTATGTTGCAACCAATTCTGTTTTTTTACATTGGTTCTCATAACTAGACTAGGAGATATTGTCTGACCTAGAGTTTTATATTTTTTGGGAACATATTTGATGTTTTTGACATAAGGTTTCAATGTGTCATCCCCTAAGAGGACATGAGAGTGCTTTTTTAAGATTTTAATGATTTCATTATATTGTTTTGAATAAGCCGTAGTAAATACCACAGCATCTTCAAAACTAGACTTCTCCTTCTTCTCCAGATCGTGTTTTTTAGGGATGCTATTAAGTGTTCTTATGTCTTTACGACATTTTTCAAGGAGATTAGCATTGTAGCCTCTGCATATTAATCCGTTTTTAAATTCTAAAGATTGGGATTCATATATTTCATTAGACTTAGTATTTCTGCGAATTCTGATAAATTGTCCCCTAGGTATGGCCTTAATTACATGTGTAGGGTGTTGAGAAGTGGCGTGCAGAATAGTATTACCTGCCGTCTCTTTACGAAACGTGCTGGTAATAATAGTATTGTCACTGATCTGTAATGTTAGATCCAAATAATTTACACTGTTGTCACTGAACATGCCTGTGAATTTAAGATTAAATAAATTTTCATTTATATATTCAACGAATGTGTTGAACTCTATCTCATTGAATGAAAAAATCCCCCAGACACCACTGTTGACCCAACAGAGAAAAAACTTCCCATGAAGAGGAGCACACTCCGTCTGAAGGACAAGTCAGACCTTAAAGTTGATAATCAGTACCCGAAGGTAGATGTGAACTCTGGCCTTACTGCTTGCAAGCCCAATGAGCTAGTCCCTATGTCGCAACATAGGGTCCCTGAAAAAACTGGGTCATCCCGAAACAGTCCACAGGATCATAAGTCTCCAGACATCCAAGAAGGATCCAAGACAAGAACCCTGGACCTGGGACCTAGAATCATCCTAGAACGAACGACACCCACGGAACACAAGATATCCCATCTGAAGCAATCAGACCTCACAGGGAATGAGAACTGGGAAACCCGGAGAACGGGCACATGACTCACTCGTAATTCCCAGCCCAAGGGAAAGAGAACACCCTTAGCTGGAGGTCAACACCCCCCCCCCAACAAGGTGCTAGGCCGCGACAAAGTTGCGCAATTTCTCTAGAGCCCAAAGGCCCCAAGGGCAACACTAAGGGAAATGAGAACGAGAATAGAGTCACCCGAAAGAGAGTAGAAGAAAGGCCAGTCTCCATAATCCTTTCAGATTAATGTTCCAAAGGACCACAACCAAGGGAGAATAATGCAAAGCATCCCTAACCCAGGCAGAAAAACATCCCCATAGAAAAAAGCTTGAGAGAACACCTCCTATCGCCCCTGATATGGAGATGACTAACTCCCGAAGGAAGACAGAGCCTCACGGCCTTCCCTTCCTAATTAAGCGGCCAAAGTCACCAGAAAAACCAGACGAAGTCCAGAAAGTCTCAACCCAAAGGAAGAGAACCTCTAAAAGGAACAAGTCCTAAAAGGACACTTCCAAAGAGACCATGAAATGCAAAACCGTAAGAATGGTGGTATGAAGGACCTAAATGCTCCAAGCCTCCAACCCACAATGGGAAGGAACACTCTAGTCTCTGGAAAAATCGGAAACACCTGAACATGTCACCGCAGATCTCAACGGAGTCCCGGCCCACTAGATTGAAAGTGCGAATGAAGACTCAACCAATCCCCATGCCCCTAAGTAACCATGGACCCTCAAGTCCTCTCAGGATGCTAGTTGAAGCTAGTAAAATAAAACAAGAAAACAACACAAATCATATTGTGATCACTAGGAGCCCTCACCGGACGAACCAGACATAAAAAGGCGTCACGTGTCTGAACTAGGCCTCAAAGACAGAAGGATTTGTACCCAGTCAGGACCAGCCTGAAACCAAGGGACCCACTACTGTCAAGGCCACATAGAGTCTCCCCCAAAATGGAGGAATAAAGAACAGTCAGACAGATTTTTGTAAACAGTGCGACCACAAAATCACCAGTATCAATTCAAGAGAATAAAGTTCCCGAAGGAAGCATCACACCACAACCTGAGCTGTAGACTAAATAAAAATTATCCTCATCGGATGAAGATAAAAGATAAGGCAACCCATAGGTTATCGCCCAGGAAGAACGGACAGCCCCGCAGGGGTCCGAGACTTCCAAGCTCAGAACTGGAACAGGATACACAAATAACAAAAACTATAAGAAGATTACTTCATCCCCTTTTGTCTATGCATGCAAGCCAGTCAAAGATTAAGACTGAGAATCCCCAGACCCATTAAGAGTGGGATCCAGCAGTGCCAAAAACATGCCTTAGTAGAACACCAAGGCATGCCAGTCTATAACGAAAAGCGCAACATACCTCCGCCAGGACAAAAGAAAACACCAGCCCCGAAGGTTGACCCCTTGAGGCCTCGTGGCAGTCACTCCCCCGGAGGGCTAAACTGGACCAGGCGATCCTACGCCTGAGGAGTCCCGGTTAACAGAACACAGACAATTTCATAAGCACACTCCCGGGAAGTGAGGTGCAGATGCACCAGCGCCAAAGATATGGCCATGCGGAACTGTGTCATAACCTCTGGTGGGAACAGGCTACACTCCATAGAAGGATAAGTAGAGTTTGGGTTACCTGCATGCGTAGTAAGAGTTGGTGGTAGGGAACTCGTCTCATGGGAAATAGAATCCCCAGAGGTGGATGGCTCAGTGGGCACCTGATTCCCCGATCCCAAGGAACAGAGCACTCTAAAACTGCATTCGGAACATAACTGATGGGCATGTATCACCCAGGCCAATTCATATTCTTCGCAAGAAGTAGGGTCTGAATCAGAGACATCCGTCTCCAAAAAATCAGAATCCTCCATAACTGGGACACTGAATAAAAAATGGACCAATAAGAAAAGTCTAAATGGCACCTTACTCCCCCAATGGCTGGGGCACTCACCACCTCCAGAGAACCAGACACCAGCGGACCAGGATTTCTCCATCACCACATGGTCAGGAATGCAGAAATGGAGTCACAAGGTAAACCGTGCAGTCCATGCAAAAGCATGCCTGACCGTAAAGACTGCGTCAGTAGACATAGGCCGTTATGTTCCAAAATAGCCATGAGTTGAAGCAACACTACACAGTAGAAGACAGAAAACATGATTATAAATGCCCCTGTTCAATAACCCCCCTCAGGAGATATTAACCCTTGATTCCTAGATACAAAAAGGAGCCTTACCGAGACCCTATGTTAAAGTTATCCCGGAAAGCTTGTAGCCCCTCTCGGATAAACAGTTGTAATTGCAATGCATCCATGATGAAAGTAAAATGAAACGATCTTGCCGGAATCTATGCCGTGGAACAGGAACACGACCCTTCAAGTGTGACAGAGAGTAGTGTCGCTTCTGCCATGGACTTGAGAGAAAAAAGCAGGCAGCGAAACTCGTCAACACTGATTGCTTGTGGAGCTGTTAATATGTCGGGATGTTTTCGCAGAAAGACTCTCCCTGCATCTCTGGACTTTCACCCATGTTCTCGCTGAGAGGCTGACAGGAATACTTAAAACTAGATATGTGTGATTCGTTTCGGATCGATTCGGAAATTCAGAAAATTCGGCAAATTCGGCAATTCGAATCGAACTGAATTTCCGAATTAAAATACTGCCGAATTACCGAATAAATCCAAATTACTTCGGATTTATTCTGTAAATTTGGATGGCCATGGATTACACTAGTATTGTACAGTATAAGTCTAATTCCACCTAACACTTACCGAATTTCCGAACCGAACCGAATCGAACCGAATCCAGCCGAATTTAGTACATAATACTAGTCTAATCCCACCTAACACTTACCAAAATTCTGAATTTCCGAACCGAATCGAACCGAATCCAGCCGAATTTATTCAAATCCGAATGAATCCGAAACAAATCCGAACCGAATTGATTCAAATTTTTCCGAATTCGAATCGCTACGAACCGAAATTCAAAAAAATCTGAATCGATCCGAACCGAACCGAATTTTTTCGCCATGCACATGTCTACTTAAAACTCCAGTCCCATGCCGAAGAGTACTTCCCTCCATAAGAGACTATAGAAAACTTCTGACACTTCTCTGCCAACCTCCTGGGACGAAAGGCAAAGAATGACTGGGGGATGAGGGGAGTGGGAGGAGTATTTAAGCCTTTGGCTGGGGTGTTTTTGCCTCCTTCTGATGGCCAGGTTCTGAATTCCCAAAAGTAATGAATGCAGCTGTGGACTCTTTCCATTTATGAAGAAAAAAGATTGTGTCAAAATGCAACACACAACTTACTTATGTTCTTGCAAAATGAGCACTTAGAATTTCTTATTATTCTAAGGAAGATGATAGATCAGACATTTGTACTTCTGTTATCTAATTAGCTTTGTTCTTTTTTATCCTTTGTAGAAAAGCATACTTAGGTAGGATCAGGAGCAGCATTGCACTGCTGTGGGCTATCTGCTGATTGGTGGCTGCACATATATGTCCTTTTAGTAGTGCATTGCTGCAGCTTCAACAAAGGATACCAAGATAATAAAGCCATATAATAGAAGTAAAATAAAAAGTTAATATGTTATGCTCTATCTGAATCATTAAAGACACATTTTTTGTTTTATTTCCCTTTAAGTTGCATTCTGCCTCTTCTGAGCATTGGCAAAACAATTCACTAACCTCTAAGCCAGCTCAACTTAAACTAGAAGATTTATTACATCAAGCTAGGTAAACCCTCCTGTAGAGACCACAGTCCCATTGTAGGTCTGCGTCAAGAAGTAATAGACATTGCACAAATAAAGTAAAAAAAAAAAATACAAGTTAAAATATTTTTTAAATGATGAAGAGTGCATATTAAAATGATTTATATTATGCTACTGCATAGTGCTTTTATATTACAATAATGAGGCAATTGTTTTATATCTCTTTAACTAAATCATTCAATGGTTAGTTTATAGCTTTTGACATTTTGCTTCTCTTTTTCTATCCAAAAAATAATGGGGGGAATAAAAATGTTTCTTTGCACGGAGTTAAAGTGAATACAAGATGAAGATAAAATAACCTATCAAGTATTACAGATTGTAAAAACAGGTCTAGAACTGTGAAGATGAGATAAACAGCTAAACTGGGGCTTCTTAATTGTTTTCCAAGGTTACTTTTAATATTACAAAATAAAAACAGTAACACAGTGTGTTTTAAAAAAGACCAACATATAGAAAATATACAGGATTATGGACAGCTGAATTTAACATTTTATAGGCTGATGCACTACAGAGAAAAAATGTGGATTTCAGACTGCAAAATTACAGAGAAGGCTACACACTAGGAAGGAACATACATTCAAAAGATTGCCTGTTAGTTTAACAATCAAATATTTAAAAATCAGCATTTAAATGTTAAAATCCAGTCGTTAACATCAGTGAATCCTACATGTGCAGCTTTACAGAGAAGGTAGCTGACAGTGAATTCCACATATGCAGCACTGCAGAAAAAAATACTGCCATGATGCCATTAGTACATTCCCCATGTGCCGAATTACAAAGAAGTAAGCTGACCTTAGCAAATTCCTCAAATGCAGCACTACAGAGAAGGTATCTGACAGTGAATTCCACATGTGCATCACCAAGAGAAGATTGCTTCCAACCATGATGCCATTAGTAAATTTGCCACCATCAGTACTAGAGAAAAGGAAGCTGGGGGCCATGAATTTCCCATATATACCATTACAGAGAAAGTAGCTGACCTCTGTGAATTCCTCACATGCAGCACTACAGAGAAGGTAGCTGACCTCTGTGAATTCCTCACATGCAGCACTACAGAGAAGGTAGCTGACATAAGTGAATTCCTCACATGCAGCACTACAGAGAAGGTAGCTGACATAAGTGAATTCCTCACATGCAGCACTAAAGAGAAGGTATCTGACCTTGTTTATATGCAGCACTACAGAGAATTATTATTATTATCATCGGTTATTTGTAGAGCGGCAACAGATTCTGCAGCGTTATAAACATAGGCGGTATACAGAGAAGGTAGCTGACCTCTGTGAATTCCTAACATGAAACACTACAGAGAAGGTAGCTGAGAGTGAATTCCACATGTGCAGCACTACAGAGAAGGTAACTGACCTCTGTGAATTGTTTACATGCAGCACTACAGAGAAGGTAGCTGACCTCTGTGAATTCCTAACATGAAACACTACAGAGAAGGTAGCTGAGAGTGAATTCCACATGTGCAGCACTACAGAGAAGGTAACTGACCTCTGTGAATTGTTTACATGCAGCACTACAGAGAAGGTAGCTGACCTCTATGAATTCCTAACATGAAACACTACAGAGAAGGTAGCTGAGAGTGAATTCCACATGTGCAGCACTACAGAGAAGGTAACTGACCTCTGTGAATTGTTTACATGCAGCACTATAGAGAAGGTAGCTGACGTCAGTGAATTCTGAATGTTCAGTATTACAGAGAGGGAGGCTGTTCTCATTAAAATATGAATCAATGAACATGATTATAACTGCAGGGGGAAACAGAAGTAAAACACAGTAGAGATGATAGATTACATCAGTATTTCAGGCAATGCTACATAGAAGGTGTCTAGCCTCAGTATTCCAGTGCCATAGAGAAGCTGTCTGGCCTCTGAATACCCAACATGCAGTACTAGAAAGAATCTGGCTAGCCTAAGTATACCAGACATCCAATGCTACAGAGAAGGAAACGCGTTGCAAATAGGGGGTAACACTTGGACCCCCCTATATCACTCACTGCTTTTGTTTTTAAATAAACCATTTTTTACCTAAGCATAGTGCTAGCACCTCTTTATCTTCCCATTGGAGCGTCACACGGTTGTGAGCCTTGTATCCAGTCTGAAATCCAGTTGATACCACCAGATGAAGAGAGAGGGTGAGCTGATACACCCAGAGATATCAGCCTGCTACTACAAGCACATTGGTGTGCTATTGCCAAATGTGAGAACCTCTTTTTGGCTCTAGCTATTATACATTGTTCACTTTTTGGTCGATCTACACATGAGGCGCCCCTCTGTTTTGTGTTTTACTTCAGAGAAGGAGACTTGCCTTAGTATTCCAGCCATGCAAAGCTACATAAAAGGTGACTGGTGTCAGTATATCAAATACACAAAGCTAGAGAGAAGCTGGCTGGCCTCAGTATGCCAGATATGCAATGATAGAGACAAGGTAGCTGGCCTCAGTATACCAGACATGCAATGCTAGAGAGAAGGTGGATGGCCTCAGTATACCAGACATGCAATGCTAGAGACAAGGTAGCTGGCCTCAGTATACCAGACATGCAATGCTAGAGACAAGGTAGCTGGCCTCAGTATACCAGACATGCAATGCTAGAGATAAGGTAGCTGGCCTCAGTATACCAGACATGAATGCTAGAGAGAAGGTGGCTGGCCTCAGTATACCAGACACACATTGCTAGAGAGAAGGTGGCTGGCCTCACTATACCAGACATGCACTGCTTCAGAGAAGGTCCCTGGTCTTAGTATACCAGACGTGCAATGCTACAGAGAAGGTGGCTGGCCTCAGAATACCAGACGTGCAATGCTACAGAGAAGGTGGCTGACCTCAGTATACCAGGCATGAAATGCTACAGAGAACGTAGCTGGCCTCAGTATATCAGGCATACAATGCTAGAGAGAAAGTGGCTGGCCTCAGTATACCAGACATGGACTGCTAGAGAGAACGTAGCTGACTTCACTATACCAGACATACAATACTAGTGAGAAAGTCGCTTGTCTCAGTATACCAGACATGCAAAGCTAGACAGAAGGTGGCTGACCTCAGTATACCAGACATACAAAGCTAGAGAGAAGGTGGCTGGCCTCAGTGTACCAGACATACAAAGCTAGAGATAAAAGTAGCTGGCCTCAGTATACCAGACATACAAAGCTATAGAGAATGTGGCTGGCCTCAGTATACCAGACATGCAAAGCTAGACAGAAGATGGCTGGCCTCAGTGTACCAGACATACAAAGCTAGAGATAAAAGTAGCTGGCCTCAGTATACCAGACATGCAAAGCTAGACAGAAGGTGGCTGACCTCAGTATACCAGACATACAAAGCTAGAGGGAATGTGGCTGGCCTCAGTGTACCAGACATACAAAGCTAGAGATAAAAGTAGCTGGCCTCAGTATACCAGACATACAAAGCTAGAGGGAATGTGGCTGGCCTCAGTGTACCAGACATGCAAAGCTAGACAGAAGATGGCTGGCCTCAGTGTACCAGACATACAAAGCTAGAGATAAAAGTAGCTGGCCTCAGTATACCAGACATGCAAAGCTAGACAGAAGGTGGCTGACCTCAGTATACCAGACATACAAAGCTAGAGGGAATGTGGCTGGCCTCAGTGTACCAGACATACAAAGCTAGAGATAAAAGTAGCTGGCCTCAGTGTACCAGACATACAAAGCTAGAGGGAATGTGGCTGGCCTCAGTGTACCAGACATACAAAGCTAGAGATAAAAGTAGCTGGCCTCAGTGTACCAGACATACAAAGCTAGAGAGAACGTAGCTGGCCTCAGTATACCAGACATACAAAGCTATAGAGAAGGTGGCAGAGGTGATTGGCCATAAGAAGCGGTAGGCACGCGGCCCGGGGCTGTGCACTGACAGGCTTGGAACAGAGTCAGAGAGCAGAATTTTCATAGTTTGCGCCTAAACCTTTTCTTTAGTGATTTATTTTTAGAGTGCTCTGTTTATCTTTCATTTGATGCTCTGCTGAGCCAGGGAGCAGCTCTAGGCATGCGCTTTATAATTAATGCAGTGCAGTTTACATATTTTGTAAGTGTGTGTCTGAGTTTTTGTGTGTGTGTGTGTCTCAGTGTTTTTGTGTGTGTGTGTCTGAGTGTGTTTCCGAGTGTTTGTGTGTGCATCTGAGTATGTTTTTTAAGTGTGTCTGAGTGTTTGTATGTGTGTGTGCCTGTGTTTTTGTGTGTGTCTGCTTTCTGGGGGGGGTGACACCATAACTTACCGCACCGGGTGACACCAACCCTAGTGACGCCACTGCTAGAGAGAAGGTAGCTGGCCTCAGTATACCACACATGCAAAGCTAGAGAGAAGGTAGCTAGCCTCAGTATAGCAGACATGCAAAGCTAGAGAGAAGGTAGCTGGCCTCAGTATACCACACATGCAAAGCTAGAGAGAAGGTAGCTGGCCTCAGTATACCAGATATGCACTGCTAGAGATAAGGTAGCTGGCCTCAGTATACCAGACATGCAATGCTAGAGAGAAGGTAGCTGTCCTCAGTATACCAGACATGCAATGCTAGAGAGAAGGTAGCTGTCCTCAGTATACCAGACATGCAATGCTAGAGAGAAGGTAGCTGTCCTCAGTATACCAGACATGCAATGCTAGAGAGAAGGTAGCTGGACTCAGTATACCAGACATGCACTGCTAGAGATAAGGTAGCTGGCCTCAGTATACCAGACATGCACTGCTAGAGATAAGGTAGCTGGCCTCAGTATACCAGACATGCAATGCTAGAGATAAGGTAGCTGGCCTCAGTATAACAGACAGGCACTGCTAGAGAGAAGGTAGCTGGCCTCAGTATAACAGACAGGCACTGCTAGAGAGAAGGTAGCTGGCCTCAGTATACCAGACATGCAATGCTAGAGAGAAGGTAGCTGGCCTCAGTATACCAGACATGCACTGCTAGAGATAAGGTAGCTGGCCTCAGTATACCAGACATGCAATGCTAGAGAGAAGGTAGCTGGCCTCAGTATACCAGACATACAAAGATAGACAGAAGGTTGTTGGCCTCAGTATACCAAGGAGAAAATGCTAGAGAGAAGGTAGCTAGCCTCAGTATACCAGACATGCACTGCTAGAGATAAGGTAGCTGGCCTCAGTATACCAGACATGCAATGCTAGAGATAAGGTAGCTGGCCTCAGTATACCAGACATGCACTGCTAGAGATAAGGTAGCTGGCCTCAGTATACCAAGGAGAAAATGCTAGAGAGAAGGTAGCTAGCCTCAGTATACCAGACATGCACTGCTAGAGATAAGGTAGCTGGCCTCAGTATACCAGACATGCAATGCTAGAGGGAAGGTAGCTGGCCTCAGTATACCAGACATGCAATGCTAGAGATAAGGTAGCTGGCCTCAGTATACCAGACATGCAATGCTAGAGAGAAGGTAGCTGGTCTCAGTATACCAGACATGCACTGCTAGAGATAAGGTAGCTGGCCTCAGTATACCAGACATACAAAGATAGACAGAAGGTTGTTGGCCTCAGTATACCAAGGAGAAAATGCTAGAGAGAAGGTAGCTAGCCTCAGTATACCAGAAATGCAATTCTTGGACAGGTTAGCTGGCCTCAGTATACCAAAGAGGAAATGCTAGAGAAAGGTAGCTGGCCTCATTATACCTGACATGATGCAATGCTACAGAGAAGATGGCTGTCCTCAGTATAACAGA
The DNA here is from genome assembly GCF_027579735.1 of Bombina bombina. Lineage (NCBI taxonomy): Eukaryota > Metazoa > Chordata > Amphibia > Anura > Bombinatoridae > Bombina > Bombina bombina. The sequence goes on along the minus strand of NC_069503.1, from coordinate 926,192,085 downwards.
CATGCAAATCTAGAGAACATGTTGACTGTTTCAAATTAATAATAGAAAGTTTAATTGCTCAATTCTATTTTAGAAATAGCTTAATATTGTTGACATATTTTGGACATTTCATAACTGCACATTAGCAGAATATGGTTGATAGCAGTTCTGTACATTCGTATCCCTTTCATTTAATCTGTGCTGTAGTATTGTTTTCTGGATAGATTTATTTTCAGCTGTCAAATACCAATTTACCATTTGAGCCACATTTTTACAATCAGTTGTTCCTTATCTGACAAAAAGAAATCAGAAAGCTTCATAAATATATACTTTATTAAGCCTATCTTATTCACTGTTAGTTAATAGTGACTGAAGTATTAGTATAAGTTAATTATATTAAATTTAAATAAAACAAAATTAGCATTACAGGGGGCTAATTGCTGTAATAAAAAAGTGTTGGGTATATGGTGCGCAAATCTGCCCCTTGCAATACACACTAATCTGCTCCCATAAAGCAGATAATGCAAAAACTGGTACAAAAAAAAAAGAGAGATGTGTGTATGCGCTAAACAGCTCTGGGGATGATGAATATTCTATAAATATATATTAGTATATTTAGAGATATGAATTATGAAGGTATATATTATGAAAACACTTTGTGTGGCATAAAAATGTAGTGTAGATGTTACAGAGTCTACCTGTGCGGCTAGTTTAAATCTAATATCCAAGCAACTATAATGAATCAAATATCAAAGCAATATGTATATCAAAATAAAATTTATTTATCTTAATTAAAATAACAATGAAATATTGTCTACTGATACTATGATATTATGACCGGTCATATATAGTAACAAACTCTATGCTAAAACATAAAAAATAAGCTAAAAATAGCTGACTATTTGTGCAGCTCAGTCTAAAATTATATTGGGATAGTAGCCCTATAGGAGAGAGTAAATCCACCTATGGAATCTTGGCTTTTATAACAGTGAAAGTTCCGTTTGGGAAAGAGGTAGATATCAAACTACCTAGGGATGAAGTATTATTATGGCTCCGTTATAGGAGTAAACAGGTGTTAAAAAGTCCCGTATGGAGATATTGAAAGTTCCGTAATTGGCAGTTTCTGTGAAAATAAGTTGATACCTTCTTTTAGGAATAACTTACTGACAACCACGCTGCAGGACCGCTACACCTCTATGGTGCCTACCTGCTCTTTAGTCGAGCTGAATCCTCCGTCAGGGTATGGCACAGGTGTCCGGCGCGGCTCACTACAGCTGGTGACGTCAGGAACGCTGGATGCGTGTCGAATGTAGGTCCGGTCTCGATGAAAAAAACTCTGCGCAGAGTATTGGAAGTGGATCAAATAATCCCAACGAATCCTTTGCAATCCTTGTAGATAATTATATATTCTCACTTTGTAATTGTTCTTCTAGGTCCATCAACGCGTTTCACCATATAGAATGGCTTTATCAAGATGGTTTAAGCTGGTTCTGAGATCCTTTATAAATGTGTAGTTCATCTGTGATTGGTCATAAGTTAATTGATAAATTGTTGATTCCTTAAGGTGGATTTGCTTAAAGGTTGATTTACTTAAGGTGGATTATCTAGGTTCTCTTTTTGTATTGAATAGAGCTTTTTCTTAATGCAGTTTATATATAGTTGCTTTTGTGTATATACATGATTTCTTATGGTGTAAAAATGTAAGATCTGTGTATTAAAAATTAATTCCTTTTACTCAATTGGTATATTCTATAAAACATATAAATGGAGTTAGTATAATATAAACATAGTAGTATAAACATAGTAGTGTATCTTTAAAAATTGGTAATAGAATCCTAAAAATAGTATACAAAGTTATATACTGTAAAAATATGCATAATACAAACTCGTCGTTCATGCATACATTATACAGATCATCTAAAATTGGGACTGATATAGTTAAAACTTACATCTATATTCATTAGAACTTTTTCTTATTCTATCAGTATTAGCATATGTGAGTTAAAAATTATACAACATTATTGTTGTTAAACCGTTATTAACCCTAGATGTCAGTACTTAATAGTTGGTCTTGTAAGATAAAAGGTCCCATAAATGTCTTTGGTCTCAAAAATATGTATGACCTATTTGGTTCAGAAGTTTTTAAATATTGTATGACTGTGTATTTTATATAGTGAATGTGGATCCCAATTATATTCACTAAAATGTCTTATATGGACTGTGACTCTAAAGGTAAGGTAATCGTATAAAGAATCTTAAAAAGGATCATTAAATCTATAGTAGGGTACATATGGGAACGTATTATGTTTTAATGTTTGAAATACAATTCCATTGAGGCTATTATTTGGCTATTGTACTGGTGTGTACAATGTTGGAATGGTGGGGAGTTGTAAGATTAGCAGTCTAGAATGAATGGATTTAAATCTAGCTCCGAATTTAGTCCTTGTGGGAATAGTGTTTTTAATTCAAAAATAAGTTCTGCTTCTTTTCTAAGGAGTAATTGATCAAAATTTCCTCCTCTCCATGGTTTTGCGATCTTGCAAATACCCCAATATTTAAGGTCGTTGGTGTTATTGTGGTGTACTGTCCTGAAGTGTTCATACAGCCTAGTTTCTTGGTCACCTTTTTTTATGAGATTGAGGTGTTCCCTAATTCTAGTGCGTAAAACTCTGGAGGTCTCTCACAAATATTGTTTGCCACATGTGCACTGAATCAGGTATATGATGCCCTTATCACTGCATCTAATGGTCTCTTTGATATTGTATGTCTTGCCTGTATTGAAAGATTTGTAATCTTTACATTTTGTGCTATGTTGGCAAGCTTTACAGCTATAGCATGGGTAGTATCCCCTTAATTTTCTTCCCATCAAATCTTTCTCTTTGGTTTTATGGTTTGCTTTCTTAAAGTCGCTAGGTGCAAGAATATTTTTAATGTTATTTGCTTTCCTGTACACGATACTAGGGTGATCGGAGATACTGTTTCCCAAAATTGGATCAGATTTAATCAGATGCCAGTGTTTGTTTAAAATTCTAGTTAGATGTTTGTGATGATAATTATAATTAGTTATTAATGGTACTTTTAAGATTTCATTGGTTTGGTTATCAACTTTTGGTTTTTTTGAGAGTATATTTTGTCTGTCCATATTTCTCACTTTAATGATTTCATCTTTCAGAATATGTTGATCATATCCTTTTTCTAAGAATCTGTCTTCTAGGATCTTAACCTGTGTATCGTAATCAGAAAGTTTGGAGCAATTGCGTCTAATTCTAAGGAATTGGCCCTTAGGGATGTTATTTATCCACCTTTTCAGGTGACAACTATGTGTGGGGATATAGTTATTGGCATCCGTTGTTTTGAAATGGTTTTTAGTTGTTAGTTCTCCGTGTTCTATAAAGATGTCCAAATCTAAAAACGTTATTTGTTGTCTGCTTATTGTGTAAGTGAATTTCAAGTTTCACTTACACAATAAGTTTCCAAGATATGAATAACCTTCTTCCAAGATATGAATCACAATGATCTAAACTTGAAATTCACTTACACAATAAGCAGACAACAAATAACGTTTTTAGATTTGGACATCTTTATAGAAGGTATAATGACATGGAACTACCCCTCATTAAATGATACTGCCCTAGGCACAGGTATATTTTACTTGGTTTAAAAAAAGTTGAAGAATACATTCATCACCTATTTTATAAATACTCTGACAATGTTTATATTTAATCTAAAACAGCAATACAAGTTGTTATTAAGCTAAACAATAAACACAAATGGTTGTCTGAAGAATGTGTGTGAAAATATAGATCACTTACTCCCGGGGTTTTGTGCTCATGAGAATCCTCAGAGGTTTTCTGTTGCTCAAGCAAGATTTCAAGAAACAATCCACTTCATTAAACGGTCTCAAGAAAACTAGGTCACCGTTTACAGCGTAGATTTTTTTCCCAACTTCCATTCCTGACAACTAAGATAGCAGATAAAACAGATGTATTGTAGGTTAAGGTTTTTTTTAAGGCATCCAAGACTTCTACCACTGTACATCATAAATCAACTAGCTCACCAACAATATAATTGCAAATCCTTCAGGTAAAAGAAGCACAGATCATTTCCAAGAATTTCTGAATACCGTAAACAAATGGATCTAACAGATATACTCATGCTCGAGAAGCTAAGAAATTGTACATTATGTGCAATAAAGTATTTACAATATCCTGCAGTCATAATTTGCTTTCTTTTAATAATCAGTTGTAAAAAAAATATTACTTATTAATAAACAAAAACAAAAATATTCTATGTATTTCCTTAAAGGGACATTATACACTCATTTTTTCTTTGCTTAAATGTTTTGTAGATGATCTACTTATGTAGCCCATAAAGTTTTTTTTTTTTAAATAAATGTATAGTTTTGCTTATTTTTAAATAACATTGCTCTGATTTTCAGACTCCTAACCAAGCCCCAAAGTTTTATGTGAATACTGTCAGCTACCTTCTCCAGCTTGCTGCTGTTTGTGTAAAGGGTCTTTTCATATGCAAAAGAAGGGGGGGGGGGAGTGTCTTATTTGCCACTTGCAGTGGACTTTCCAGCTACCTTTTCAACAGAGCCAAACTGACAGCTTCTAAGTAAGTTTTTAAACAGTTTTATACTGGATTTTTATATCAGTATCTGTGCATCTTATTCTTTATAGTAGTGTCTATTACATGCAGTTATATGAAAATGAGTGTATACTGTCCCTTTAAGGACAAATTGGATCCCAGGGGCACATTCTACATTTGAGGATCATGCAGGTTCCATAGCGTCCTTTTTGTTTAAAAAAGAAAGATAATCCCTTTATTACCCATTCCCCAGTTTTGCATTACCAACACAGTTATAATAATACATGTTTGATCTCTGTAATTATCTTGTATCTAAGCTTCTGCTGACTGCCCCCTTATTGCAGTTCTTTTGACAGACATGCAGTTTAGCCAATCAGTGCTCACTTCTAGGTCACTTTACGTGCATGAGCTCAATGTTATTTATATGAAACATGTGAACTAATGCCCTCTAGTGGTCAAAATGTATTCAGATTAGAGGCAGTCTTCAAGGTCTAAGAAATTAGCATATGAACCTCCTAGGTTTAGCTTTCAACTAAGAATACCAAGAGAACAAAGCAAAATTGGTGATAAAAGTAAATTGGGAAGTTGTTTAAAATTGCATGCCCTATTTAAATCATGAAAAAAAAAATTCGACTTGACTGTCCCTTTAAGCATTGAAAAGGGACAGTATGCTATAAAATAGTTTTGCCCTTAATGTGTTTCCATTTACTTTTTTTACCAGCTGCAGAGTATAAAATGTATGAGATTTGCTTTTTTAAGGCTTTTTTGTGTATAAGAATTAGCTGATTTTGAAGCCACAACCTAATACAATGGGTTGAGCTTGTAGGTATAATCAGATCTCATTAGTTTATCACATTGTGTACATATACCTGCTTCTTTATGCTATTTATGTCCATAAACCAATCACCAATACTTGGAGAGAACAATGGAAAATAACATTTTATTACCTTATCTCTTCTATAACCCACTGGGAGTATAATTTCTTCTACTGATTGTGTTAGCACAGCTTGGCTTTGAGGTCAAAAACTTTCAGGATGGGTGGGTATACCACAGGCTAAATAAACTATTTAAAATGTCAATATAAGGGCAATGGAAATACTTGTAAGGAATTTAATACACTCCAGCAGGTAAAGTTGATAATTGGGAAGAAATTAAAGGCGAGAATTTATTTTTAGTAAACTGTCCCTTTAAGCTCTCTGATCATGAATACTGGTGCAAGGCTCTCACAGGATATGTGCGTATGACACAGAAAAACAGTAATAACTTTTACAAGAAACATTTTTGCTAATGGAAGTATATTGCAAAAATTATTCTATTTCAATTGAAAGGAATTTATGCACATTTCAATTTTGACCTTTCTATTCCATTAAGAATATTTTTGTTTAGTTAAAGAAGTGTAATATTTTAGTCTCCATAAAGTAATGGGAGTTGCTATGTTGTAATATAAGTCCTCTGCTGAAGCCAAATGGGGACAGTAATAAATTAAATGTCACTTTAACACTTTCTCTGCAAATCTGGGATAGGTGTTAAAGGGACATTAAATCCAAATTTTGTCTTTCATGATTTAGATGGAGAATACCATTTTAAACAACTTTCTAATTTACTTCTATTATCTGATTTGCTTCATTCTCTTGATATTCTTTCCTGAAAAGCATATCTAGATAGGCTCAGCAGCTTCTGATTGGTGGCTGCACATAGATGCCTCATGTAATTGGCTCACCCATGTGCATTGCTATTTCTTTAACAAAGGATTTCTAAAGACTGAAGCAAATTAGATAATAGACGTAAATTGGAATGTTGTTTAAAATTGTATTCTCTGTCTGAATCATGAAAACAGAATTTATGCTTACCTGATAAATTACTTTCTCCAACGGTGTGTCCGGTCCACGGCGTCATCCTTACTTGTGGGATATTCTCTTCCCCAACAGGCCAACAGGAAATGGCAAAGAGCCCAGCAAAGCTGGTCACATGATCCCTCCTAGGCTCCGCCTACCCCAGTCATTCGACCGACGTACAGGAGGAAATATGCATAGGAGAAACCATATGATACCGTGGTGACTGTAGTTAGAGAAAATAATTCATCAGACCTGATTAAAAAAACTAGGGCGGGCCGTGGACCGGACACACCGTTGGAGAAAGTAATTTATCAGGTAAGCATAAATTCTGTTTTCTCCAACATAGGTGTGTCCGGTCCACGGCGTCATCCTTACTTGTGGGAACCAATACCAAAGCTTTAGGACACGGATGAAGGGAGGGAGCAAATCAGGTCACCTAAATGGAAGGCACCACGGCTTGCAAAACCTTTCTCCCAAAAATAGCCTCTGAAGAAGCAAAAGTATAAAATTTGTAAAATTTGGCAAAAGTGTGCAGTGAAGACCAAGTCGCTGCCTTACATATCTGGTCAACAGAAGCCTCGTTCTTGAAGGCCCATGTGGAAGCCACAGCCCTAGTGGAATGAGCTGTGATTCTTTCAGGAGGCTGCCGTCCGGCAGTCTCATAAGCCAATTGGATAATGCTTTTAAGCCAAAAAGAAAGAGAGGTAGAAGTTGCTTTTTGACCTCTCCTTTTACCAGAATAAACAACAAACAAAGAAGATGTTTGTCTGAAATCTTTAGTGGCCTCTAAATAGAATTTTAGAGCACGGACTACGTCCAAATTGTGTAACAAACGTTCCTTCTTTGAAACTGGATTCGGACACAAAGAAGGTACAACTATCTCCTGGTTAATATTTTTGTTGGAAACAACTTTCGCAAGAAAACCAGGCTTAGTACGCAAGACCACCTTATCTGCATGGAACACCAGATAGGGCGGAGAACACTGCAGAGCAGATAACTCAGAAACTCTTCTAGCAGAAGAAATAGCAACCAAAAACAAAACTTTCCAAGATAATAACTTAATATCTACGGAATGTAAGGGTTCAAACGGAACCCCTTGAAGAACTGAAAGAACTAGATTAAGACTCCAGGGAGGAGTCAAAGGTCTGTAAACAGGCTTGATTCTAACCAGAGCCTGAACAAACGCTTGAACGTCTGGCACAGCTGCCAGCCTTTTGTGAAGTAAAACAGATAAAGCAGAGATCTGTCCCTTCAGAGAACTTGCAGATAATCCTTTCTCCAAACCTTCTTGTAGAAAGGATAGAATCTTAGGAATTTTTATCTTGTTCCATGGGAATCCCTTAGATTCACACCAACAGATATATTTTTTCCATATCTTATGGTAAATTTTTCTAGTTACAGGCTTTCTAGCCTGAATCAGAGTATCTATTACAGAATCTGAAAACCCACGCTTTGATAAAATCAAGCGTTCAATCTCCAAGCAGTCAGTTGGAGGGAAACCAGATTCGGATGTACGAATGGACCTTGAACAAGAAGGTCCTGTCTCAAAGGTAGCTTCCATGGTGGAGCCGATGACATATTCACCAGGTCTGCATACCAAGTCCTGCGTGGCCACGCAGGAGCTATCAAGATCACCGAAGCCCTCTCCTGATTGATCCTGGCTACCAGCCTGGGAATGAGAGGAAACGGTGGGAATAAATAAGCTAGGTTGAAGGTCCAAGGTGCTACTAGTGCATCTACTAGAGTCGCCTTGGGATCCCTGGATCTGGACCCGTAACAAGGAACCTTGAAGTTCTGACGAGAGGCCATCAGATCCATGTCTGGAATGCCCCATAATCGAGTTATTTGGGCAAAGATTTCCGGATGGAGTTCCCACTCCCCCGGATGGAATGTCTGACGACTCAGAAAATCCGCTTCCCAATTTTCCACTCCTGGGATGTGGATTGCAGACAGGTGGCAGGAGTGATCCTCCGCCCATGGAATTATCTTGGTCACTTCCTCCATCGCCAGGGTACTCCTTGTTCCCCCCTGATGGTTGATATATGCAACTGTCGTCATGTTGTCTGATTGAAACCTTATGAATTTGGCCTTTGCTAGATGAGGCCAAGCTTTGAGAGCATTGAATATCGCTCTCAGTTCGAGAATGTTTATCGGGAGAAGAGATTCTTCCCGAGACCATAGACCCTGAGCTTTCAGGGGTTCCCAGACCGCGCCCCAGCCCACCAGACTGGCGTCGGTCGTGACAATGACCCACTCTGGTCTGCGGAAGCTCATTCCCTGTGACAGGTTGTCCAGGATCAGCCACCAACGGAGTGAATCTATGGTCCTTTGATCTACTTGAATCGTCGGAGACAAGTCTGTATAATCCCCATTCCACTGTCTGAGCATGCACAGTTGTAATGGTCTTAGATGAATTCGTGCAAAAGGAACTATGTCCATTGCTGCAACCATCAATCCTATTACTTCCATGCACTGCGCTATGGAAGGACGAAGAACAGAATGAAGTACTTGACAAGAGCTTAGAAGTTTTGATTTTCTGACCTCTGTCAGAAAAATCCTCATTTCTAAGGAGTCTATTATTGTTCCCAAGAAGGGAACTCTTGTTGACGGGGACAGAGAACTTTTTTCTATGTTCACTTTCCATCCGTGAGATCTGAGAAAGGCTAGGACGATGTCCGTATGAGCCTTTGCTTTTGACAGAGACGACGCTTGAATCAGGATGTCGTCCAAGTACGGTACTACTGCAATGCCCCTTGGTCTTAGAAACGCTAGAAGGGACCCTAGTACCTTTGTGAAAATTCTCGGAGCAGTGGCTAATCCGAATGGAAGTGCCACAAACTGGTAATGCTTGTCCAGAAAAGCGAACCTTAGGAACTGATGATGTTCCTTGTGGATAGGAATATGTAGGTACGCATCCTTTAAATCCACCGTGGTCATAAATTGACCTTCCTGGATGGTAGGAAGGATCGTTCGAATGGTTTCCATTTTGAACGATGGAACCCTGAGAAATTTGTTTAGGATCTTGAGATCTAAAATTGGTCTGAATGTTCCCTCTTTTTTGGGAACTATGAACAGGTTGGAGTAAAACCCCATCCCTTGTTCTCCTATTGGAACTGGATGAATTACACCCATCTTTAACAGGTCTTCTAAACAATGTAAGAATAACTGTCTTTTTATTTGGTTTGAAGATAATTGAGACCTGTGGAACCTTCCCCTTGGGGGTAGTTCCTTGAATTCCAGGAGATAACCCTGAGAAACTATTTCTAGTGCCCAAGGATCCTGAACATCTCTTGCCCAGGCCTGAGCAAAGAGAGAAAGTCTGCCCCCCACCAGATCCGGTCCCGGATCGGGGGCCATCCCTTCATGCTGTTTTGGTAGCAGTGGCAGGCTTCTTGGCCTGCTTAACCTTGTTCCAGCCTTGCATCGGTCTCCAGGCTGGTTTGGGTTGAGAAGTATTACCCTCTTGCTTAGAGGATGTAGAATTAGAGGCTGGTCCGTTTCTGCGAAAGGGACGAAAATTAGGCTTATTTTTAGCCTTAAAAGACCTATCCTGAGGAAGGGCGTGGCCCTTTCCCCCGGTGATGTCTGAAATAATCTCTTTCAAATCAGGACCAAACAGTGTTTTACCCTTGAAAGGGATGTTAAGCAATTTTGTCTTGGAAGACACATCCGCTGACCAAGACTTTAGCCAAAGCGCTCTGCGAGCCACGATAGCAAACCCTGAATTTTTCGCCGCTAATCTAGCTAATTGCAAAGCGGCATCTAAAATAAAAGAGTTAGCCAATTTAAGTGCTTGAACTCTGTCCATAACCTCCTCATACGAAGATTCTTTATTGAGCGACTTTTCTAGTTCTTCGAACCAGAAACACGCTGCCGTAGTGACAGGAACAATGCATGAAATTGGTTGTAGAAGGTAACCTTGCTGAACAAACATCTTTTTAAGCAAACCCTCTAATTTTTTATCCATAGGATCTTTGAAAGCACAACTATCTTCTATGGGAATAGTAGTGCGTTTGTTTAGAGTAGAGACCGCCCCCTCGACCTTGGGGACTGTCTGCCATAAGTCCTTTCTGGGGTCGACTATAGGAAATAATTTCTTAAATATAGGGGGAGGAACAAAAGGTATGCCGGGCCTTTCCCACTCCTTATTTACTATGTCCGCCACCCGCTTGGGTATAGGAAAAGCATCGGGGGGCACCGGAACCTCTAGGAACTTGTCCATCTTACATAATTTCTCTGGAATGACCAAATTGTCACAATCATCCAGAGTAGATAATACCTCCTTAAGCAGTGCGCGGAGATGTTCTAATTTAAATTTAAATGTTACAACATCAGGTTCAGCTTGTTGAGAAATTTTTCCTGAATCTGAAATTTCTCCCTCAGACAAAACCTCCCTCCTGTCCCCTTCAGATTGGTGTGAGGGTATGTCAGAACCGTTATCATCAGCGTCCTCTTGCTCTTCAGTGTTTAAAACAGAGCAATCGCGCTTTCTCTGATAAGTAGGCATTTTAGATAAAATGTTTGCAATAGAATTATCCATAACAGCCGTTAATTGTTGCATGGTAATAAGTATTGGTGCACTAGATGTACTAGGGCCCTCTTGTGTGGGCAAAACTGGTGTAGACACAGAAGGGGATGATGCAGTACCATGCTTACTCCCCTCATTTGAGGAATCATCTTGGGCAATATTATTATCAGTGGCATCATTGTCCCTACTTTGTTTGGACACTATGTCACAATTATCACATATATTTAAATGGGGAGAAACCTTGGCTTTCATACATATAGAACATCGCTTATCTGATGGTTCAGACATGTTAAACAGGCTTAAACTTGTCAACAAAGCACAAAAAACGTTTTAAAATAAAACCGTTACTGTCACTTTAAATTTTAAACAGAACACACTTTATTACTGAATATGCGAAAAAGCATGAAGGAATTGTTCAAAATTTCACCACAGTGTCTTAAAGCCTTAAAAGTATTGCACACCAAATTTGAAAGCTTTAACCCTTAAAATAACGGAACCGGAGCCGTTTTTACATTTAACCCCTATACAGTCCCAGGTATCTGCTTTGCTGAGACCCAACCAAGCCCAGAGGGGAATACGATACCAAATGACGCCTTCTATAAGCTTTTTCAGTGGTTCTTAGCTCCTCACACATGCATCTGCATGCCTTGCTTTCCAAAAACAACTGCGCATTAGTGGCGCGAAAATGAGGCTCTGCCTATGACTAGAAAAGGCCCCCATCTGAAAAAGGTGTCCATACAGTGCCTGCCGTTTTTTAACAACAATCCCCAAGATTATAATAACTATTAAGAGTTATAATCTGCCAAATATGCTTAGCAAAGTAATCGTTTTAGCCCAGAAAAATGTCTACCAGTTTTTTAAGCCCTTATAAAGCCCTTTATTCTTTTACTTAATCTAAGAAAATGGCTTACCGGTCCCCATAGGGGAAATGACAGCCTTCCAGCATTACAAAGTCTTGTTAGAAATGTGGCCAGTCATACCTCAGGCAGAAAAGTCTGCCAACTGCTTCCCCCAACTGAAGTTACTTCATCTCAACAGTCCTGTGTGGAAACAGCAATCGATTTTAGTAACGTCTGCTAAAATCATCTTCCTCTTACAAACAGAAATCTTCATCTCTTTTCTGTTTCAGAGTAAATAGTACATACCAGCACTATTTTAAAATAACAAACACTTGATTGAAGGATAAAAACTACATTTAAACACCAAAAAACTCTTAGCCATCTCCGTGGAGATGTTGCCTGTGCAACGGCAAAGAGAATGACTGGGGTAGGCGGAGCCTAGGAGGGATCATGTGACCAGCTTTGCTGGGCTCTTTGCCATTTCCTGTTGGCCTGTTGGGGAAGAGAATATCCCACAAGTAAGGATGACGCCGTGGACCGGACACACCTATGTTGGAGAAATACATTTTTGGGGTTTAATGTCCCTTTAAGTGCTCTGTACAGGCCATTTAATAATTTTAGGACTGCGTTGGCTGCCTGTTGTTGGACTATTTCTAAATTGTTTATTATTTGTTAACATAATGAAGACTGAAATTATGTAAAAAGAAATAGGATCCCATAGAAATTGGTATTAAGCGCCCCCAGTCATCATAACTGGAAGACAACAGCATGTATTATGAGGAAAATAAATAATGTCATCAGACAAGGAAATGACTTTATATGAATAAATACAGCGTATAAGCTGCCATTCATGGTATCTAATTATAATAACAAGCTTTATGATGGTACATCATGTATATATTTTATATTTAAGAGCTTCAATTTTTCTTCAGTGCAATGTTCTCAAATGGAGTTCTGGCTAATGGGCATAGAAAACTACAGATTGTTCATCACAATATTTTATCCATTCTCTTAATTCATCTAAAAATATAAGTTTATAAAAAAAATGTACAGATCAGATGGGAGAGCAAAGCTGCATTTGATTATAAACTCTACTGACAATTTGCCACAGGTTCCCCTTACAGATGAATTTTATCCAATTTTACTTTATAAAAACAGAGCTATATGTGTAACCACAATTATACAAGAAATTCATTCTTACCTCTGCATTAGAACATCGCTCAAGGAATTTTACAATTGGCACCTTATTTTTATCTTCCAGAGCAAAACCATAGCTCCCTCCATTAGCTTTTATCTGAAAATTCAAATCACAATATTTTTTAGTAAACAAGGTGAAAAAAAGGATGATAATTAATAAAGATCAGTTCTTAGGCATACATAAAAGATTTCCCAGGGTTCTCTTAAAACTTTCAGAGAACTATTTTTTTTCATTATTCAGTCATTGGGAATCTTATGCAGAAGATACTTAGCTACTGTACATAGTCTATGACCTTGACTGTCAGTAACTACTATATATTAGTGTAAAATAGAATGGACATATATGATTTAAAAGAAAATATATGTTTTGTTTATTTAAACAGATTTGTTTAAAATTTAAAAAGGATTTTTTAAAAATAAAATACTTTTCAGGAAAACATCTATCTAAAATAGTTTTCTATTTAAGATACATTATAATCCAAAGGTTATTCATTGTGAAATAAGGATTGGTTAGCATGGTTGTAATGTTTATTTATTTTTAGCAAACTAATTCTATTAATCCATTCACAATATCATGTCTCCCAGAAGTTTCTGATAGAATATTTGGGCATTTTTTTCTATCTTGAAGATATTATCATATTTTCTTGCTAGCTCTCAAAGCTGTGAATTTGTGTCTGCAGAAATAACATTCCTCTTCTTCACAGCAACAAATAGTATAAAATACACATGAGAAATAGACCTTAAAGGGACATAAACCTAATTTGTTTATTTTATAATTCATATAGAACATACAATTTTAAAAAGTTTTCAGATACACTTCTAATATCATATTTGCTTTATTCTCTTGGTACCCTTTACAGAAGGAGCAGCAATGAACTACTGGGTACTAGCTGATCACATTGGGTGAGCAAATGACAAGAGACATAGAAGTGTAGCCACAAATCCGTAGCTAGCTCCCAGTAAAGCATTGCTGCTCCTGAGCCTACCTAGGTATGCTTTTCAACAAAGAATATCAAGAGCACAAAGCAAATTAGATAATTGAAGTACAATGGAAAGTTGTTTAAAATTGCATGTTACTGTTTTGAGATTAAGAAATTGAGGTAAAATATCTTCATTTTTTATCTAGATATATTCAGGTAATATTTTCTTGTCTGTTTTTTTCAGCTATGCTGCATCACTTTTAGGTGATTTAACATATGAGTATTATGTCCCTTTAATATACTGAGAACTTACTGTTAACAGTAAAGTAAAATTAAACATTCCTGATTCATTTAGAGCATGCAATTTTAAACAACTTTCTATTGTACTTTGATTATGTAACTTGCTTTGGTCCCTTTGTATCCTTTGTTGAAAGCATGCATAGGAAAACTCAGAAGCAGCGCTGCACTACTGGGAGCTAGCTGCTGATTGGTGGCTGCATGTATATGCCTCTTGTCATTGGCTCACGTGATGTGTACAGCTAACTGCCAGTAGTGCATCGCTGCTCTATCAACAAAGGATACCAAGAAAATTCAGCAAATTTGATAACAGGAGTAAATTGAAAGTTGCTTAAAATTGCTCTATCTGAATCACGGGAAGAAATTAGGTTCCATGTCCCTTTAATGTCCCTTTAAAACCAGTAACGGAGAGTAAGAATCATATGCAAATATGGCCCTGTGTCATCAAAAAAAGTACCTCTTTACTTTTATTTTTTAAATAATCTCCCCAGCATAAGTCTATAAATTCCACAGGGAATGATTCAGTATTCAAAAGGATTCAGTATTCATAATAATTGCCTTAAAGGGATAGAAAAGTGAAAAATGAAATGCACATAGGTCATTTCAGTTTGAAATAGAAGCATTTTCGCAATATACTTCCATTAGCAAAAAGGCTTCTAGTAAAAGTTATAGTTTTTCTGCAGCATACTCACATATCCTACGCGGGCCGTGTACCAGTATTAAAAAACCATACTGCTCAGAGAGCTGGCTGTGGTGTGTATTGCTTCTGAAGATGCCATTTGTGTCATAAAAGCTACTGCTGACTCTCTGAAAAGGTGTGGTATTTTCCTATGTGAATTGATCAATATTTTAACAATTTAGCAGCAAACAATTATTGTTTTTGTATGTTTATTTTTAAATCTAAAATATCTCCATTTATTTAGTTTTATTGAGGATATCATATGCTTTAAGGTCATGTTGTTTCTATTTAATACTGTAATATGTGTAAGGATTTTTTAATCCCTTCACGCTGTTAGGAAATTCCATGCCGTCTTAACAGCAATTAACTTTAATCCCTTCCCGCCTCACAATCGTTTCTTGTGATCGCGTGATTTCAATGATGGGATCGGGTCTGGGGGGGTGCCTATGACACTAGGCAGGCCCTCCAGCCCGCGAACCCATTTAGAAAGCTGCTGAGGCTTCAAGATAGGCAAAGGTTAGGACTTTCCATGCTGTCCTAAGGATGCTAAATCCCAGTGCAATTAGGATGGCATGGAACATCCTAACGGCAGGAAGGTGTTAACACCGTTAGGACGGCATGGAACATTCTACCTTATATGGTGTTCAGCAGCCTTCCCCTTTGACGCAACCAAGAATCAGGCTGTGGCATGCCTGCAACGTGGGCTCCCCCATGATCCGATCCCCACCTGGAAATCACGTGATCGCATCCATGATCATGTTTTTTCATTTTTACATCGGTATGTTTACACTTGTTTGGTACATGAATAGTTAATTTTATTTAATTTTTTGTTATTGTGAACCAATCATATTATGGTGGATTATTTTAAAATGTATTCTTCAAGGGACAGTAATTAAGATTTGTATTTAAAATGTTATATATTTTTATTATATATTTTGCCAACTTTTCATGTAATTTTGCTCTGAAAATTGAGCAATTTCTAATTCTCAGAACTTGAAATGCACACTTCTGACTTATAAAGGATAATCCTGCTACACATCTGTCCTTAATTGGATTAATAAGATAACAACGGTAAAATAATGCATTTTATAGTAACTTTATGACAGTGACTAGCCTTATTGTCTGTGGACTAAAGCCCAGATTGGCTCCTCCAAATAAGGCAAACAGTGGGCGGAGTTTGGTTTCCAGTAAAAAATGTTAAAGGTATATGAAACTCACAATTTTCTATCACGATTCAGATAGAGCATGTGATTTTAAATAATTTTCCAATATATTTCTATTATCACATTTGGTGTGTTGTCTTTGTAACCTCCGTTGAAAAGTATACCGAGGTAGGCTCAGAATCTGCTGATTGGTGGCTGCACAAAAATGCCTCTTGTCATTGGCTGTCAGCTAGCTCCCACTAGTGTATTGCTGCTCCTTCAGCAAACAGTAGCAAGAGAATGAAGCAAATTAGAAAATAGAAGCATAATGGAAAGCTGTTTAAAATTGTATGCTCTATCTGAATCATGAAATGACAAATTTGTGTTTCATGTCCCTTTAAGACTTGGGTGATTTGTTCTTCTATAGCAATACAACAGAAATAGCTTGAAATTACATAGGGTTTACTGTTCCCTTTAAGAGCAGAGAATTAGGGTCTATGATTACGGTCAATTAACGCTAAACACATTAGACCTTTTCAGCACTGACCATCATGTTCATTCATCGTGTTTTAAATGTTTTCAATAAAGTTATTAGAAACTTTTTTTTTTTTATTCCAGAAGCAATCATGTTAGTTCTAAGGTGAACTAAGCAAGACTAAAAATAAAAAATGGAGTCTGGAACAGTTCATTTTCAGAAGGGCTTCTAGCAAATATAATAATAGCTCAATTATATTGGATGGTAAAACATAACAAAAATAGACTTCTATATTTTAAAAAATAATTCCCAAGTAAAAGAAAAATGGTTTCTGAAAACAGTGCAACTGTTCATTCAGTCTAAAAAATATTTTTTTCTGAAAATATTATTATTATTATCTGTTATGTGTAGAGCGCCAACAGATTCTGCAGCGCTATAAACAAAGGCAGAGTACAACAAAACAATTATAGGGATCAAATGGGTAGAGGGCCCTGCCAAGAGTCACACTGTTGTAGTCAGCTCTTAAAGGGCCACTCAATCAAAATTAAACTTTCATTATTCAGATAGAGCATACAATTTTAAACAACTTTCTAATTTACTTCCATTAACAAAATGTGCACAGTCTTTTTATATTTAAACTTTTTGAGTCACCAATTCCTACTGAGCATGTGCAAGAATAAGTGTGTATGCATTTGTGAATGGCTGATTGCTGTCACATGGTACGTGTATGTATTTGTGATTGGTTGATGGCTGTCACATGGTACAGGGGGAGTGGAAAAAGACATAACTTTTAAAATTGTCAGAAAAAAAATCTACTACTCATTTGAAGTTCAAACTAAGTGATATTGCATTGTCTTGTTATCTTGCATTTGTTGATTATGCAAATCTACAGTGTTGACTGGTCCTTTAAGAAGGTGATCTACAAACAGCTGGACTCTTAGGCATACATGCTAAGGAGGTTCAGGGGATAGTAATGGAGGAGAGGAGCTGGTATAAAGAAAGGTTAGTGTAAGTTGTATGCATCCCTGAACAGTAGAGTCTTTAGGGAGCGCTTGAAGCTTTCAAAACTAGGGGAGAGTCTTGTGGAGCGAGGCAGAGAGTTCCACAAGATGGGAGCCAGTCTGGAGAAGTCCAGTAAATGGGAGTGTGATGCGGTAACAAGAGAGGAGGAGAGTAGGAGTTGCAATAATCAAGGCAGGAAAGGATGAGGGAGTGGATTAAAATCTTAGTTGTGTCTTGTGTAAGGAAATGTCTATTTTTAGAGATGTTTTTAAGGTGGAAGCGGCAGGCTTTAGCCAAGGATTGAATGTGAGGAATGAAAGAAAGATCTGAGTCAAATGTGACCCCGAGACATCGGGCATGTGGGGTAGGGGTAATGATGGAGTTGTCGACAGTTATAGAGAGATTGGGGGTGGAGATTTTGGAAGAAGGGGGAAAATAAGGAGCTCAGTTTTGCAGAGATTTAGCTTTAGGTAGTGAGAGGACATCCAGGAAGAGATGTGATCAAGACAGTTAGTGACACGGGTTAGCAAGGAAGGAGATAGGTCTGGTGCAGAGAAGTAGATTTGGGTGTCGTTGGCATACAAATGATATTGGAAACCGTGGGACTTTATTAGGGAATCTAATGATGACGTGTAGATTGAGAAGATAAGGGGACCGAGGACAGAGCCTTGCAGTAAACCGACAGAAAGTGGTGATGGGGCAGAGGAGGCCCCAGAGAAGGCTACACTAAAGGTATGGTTTGACAGGTAGGAAGAGAACCACGAGAGGGCTGTGTCCAGTGGCGTCACTAGGGTTGGTATCACCCGGTGCAGTAAGTTATGGTGTCACCCCCTCCACCACCCAGAAAGCAGACACACACAAACACAAAAACACAGGCACACACACACACTCAGGCACACTTAAAAACACACTCAGACACACAAAAACACACACACTCACACTCACAAACAAACACTCACACACACAAACACTCTCTCTCGCACACACACACAAACACTCAGGCACACACACATAAACACTCAAGCACACACACAGAAACACTCAAACACACACACAAAAAAACACTCAGACACACTCACAAAAACTCAGACACACACACATACAAAATATGTAAAATGTACTGCATTAATTATAAAGCTCATGCCTAGAGCTGCTCCCTGGCTCAGCAGAGCATCAAATGAAAGATAAACAGTGCACTCTAAAAATAAATCACTAAAGAAAAGGTTTAGGCACACAAACTATGAAAATTCTGCTCTCTGACTATGTTCCAAGTCTGTCAGTGCACAGCCCCGGGCCGCGTGCCTACAGCTTCTTATGGCCAATCACCTCTGCACTCTGCCCACCCCCAGACGCCCGCCCTCCCCTCCTACCTCTTCAGTGTGCACTTAGTGTACCGTAACCGTACCGGTCTGGTGGGCATCATACGTGGCTCCTTCACTTTAGAGACAGTGTCAGACAGTCATGCAGTCAGGTGCCAGGCATCCCCCTCATGATTTCCCGGTTCCCGTTTAGAGAGACAGCACAGAAGTGAGTGACTCCACTGCTCCACACGTCACTGAGCAGTAAGCACAGATAGGCAGGCAGGTTTAGGCTAGCAGCGCAACTTCGCAAGCCCCACGGCACGCCCACAACATTCATAGTGAAATTGGGCAGGGGAGGAGCAAAGTACAAAGTACAAACAAGCAAAAGCAGCTGGGAAAACTATTTGTATAAATTGCAGCACTGGCTCAAGGGGCAAAAAAATTAAGTGTGTCTACAACTTCCCCAGTCCCACTAATGTTCACAAATGCTGGCCCCTCTAATAAAAAAATCTATGCATTTCTACATTTTATTTCTTTGAATTTCAATAAAATTAAAATATATATATATATATATTCTGGTGTTGTCAACCCCTGGAGGGTGTCACCCGGATGCGGCCCGCACCCCCTAGTGACGCCACTGGCTGTGTCACAGATGCCAAAGGATTGGAGGGTTTGGAGCAAAAGAGGGTGGTCAACAGTATCAATGGCTGCAGACAGATCAAGGAGGATAAGCAGAGAGAAGTGGCCTTTTGATTTTGCTTTAAGTAGGTAGTTGGTAATCTTAACGATTGCTGTCTCTGTGGAGTGATTGGGAAGAAATCCAGATTGCAGTGGGTCAATGGAGTCAATTTTGTTATTGAAGTGGTTAGCAAAGTCTTGAGCTGACAGAGAAGTTGTATTAGTATGTGGGGGTGGGCGGAGAAGAGTATTGAAAGTGGAGAATAGACATTTTGGGTTTGAAGAAAGATTAGAGATAAGAGTAGATAAGTAATGTTGCTTATAGAGATTAAGGGCAGAATAATAGGAGTTCAAGATGAAAAAATTAAGAAAATCAGCTGAACTCCGAGATTTTCTACAGTGGCGCTCAGCAGTACGGTAACATCTGCGTAGGTACCGTGTCAGAGGAGTATGCCAAGGCTGAGGATGAGTGTGTGATTTCCGAGCTTTGGTAAGAGGGGCCAGATTGTCAAGGACGGATAATAATAATTTAATATGTGAATACTGGACATCCATAAAGTTATAAAAGGAAAAAATTATAATTTATTTTAATAGCAGTAACATTTTGTTTAGAAAGTTCTACATAAACATGAAGCTCATTTACAGCACAATCCATATAACATTTTAAAGCACTTTAAAATGTGGGAATCACAGTACTTACCAATAAAGACTTTGCAATAATATTATCAACAATTTTCAGATCATGCTTCATGAGTCTATGCTTCATATTTGAGCCTTCCATTTCTTCGTCAGAAAAGAAGCGAAACAGAAGTGGCTCATCTTTGAATTCACTTTTTTCCAGTACTAAATATTGTCATGATAGAAAACAAAATGGAAACATATGGGACAAAATCAATTACTGTAAATAAATGAATATAGGTTGTCAAACAAATAATAGAATGAATATACTACTGAAATGTGACCTATACCTTTACTGGTGATAGACACAGTAAGCTGGTTTGCTGTTTGTGATATTTTTATTTATCAAACAAATTTTGTATTTAATAAACATGAAACACAATTTTTTCTGTTGTGATTCAAACAGAGCATACAGTTTTACAAAAGCTTCCAGTTTACTCCCTTTACCAAATTGACTTTGTTCCCATGGGATTCTTTGTTGAAGAACATACCTAGGAAGGTAAAGTGCATGTCTGGGGTACTACATGGCAGTAAACTGCTGCCATTTAGTGCTCTTCCAATGAGTGAGATTGTTAAAAAATCATTCTCGCAGAACTGCTGCCAATGTTGGGCTCCAGACATATGCATTTTCCTGAGCCTTCCTACCTCATTTTCAACAAAGGATACGAAGAGAACTATGAAAGTTTTATAACAGAAGTAAATTAGAATTATGTATTTTAATTGTATGTTCTATCTGAATCATGAAAGAATATTTTGGGTTTAATTTCCTTTTATTGCCATTAAAGACTATGGGGTCCATTTATCATTGTGCGGATGGACATGATCCACTATAACGAACCATGTCCGCCGCACATCAATAAATGCAGACAGCATATGTTGTCGGCATTTATCATTGCACCAGCAGTTCTTGTGAACTGCTGGTGCGATACTGCCCCCTGCAGATTGGCCGCTAGCAGGGGGTGTCAATCAACCCAATCGTATTCGATCAGGTTGATTTCTGTCCGCTGCCTCAGAGCAGGCGGACAGGTTATGAAGCAGTGGTCTTTAGACCGCTGCATCATAACTTGTGTTTCTGGCCAGCCTGAAGGCTCAGTTCAGAGCTTGGTGAGCCTGAAGGCTCCATTCAGAGCTGGATAAATAGACCCCTCTAAATACACTTTTAGTAGTGATTTCTAGACAAATACTTTTTAAATCTCTTTCACTGGTGGAATTGCATATTTGTCAATATATTAGAATGTTATACATAAAAAACTAAACCTATCAAATTCTTGCTTTTAACTGCGTATACAACCAACCATCTGAGTAGAGTGATTCCCTTTTTTAGCTCTGTTACATTCTATTAAATTTATTTTGCTTTTTTTTGTGTGGAAAATGTTGGTTTTAAGCCCCTCCAATAAAGTAGCACGATTTATCCTTGTCGGCCAATGAGCTTCTATCTTACAGACCAGTTATACATAAATATTCTCTTCATATAACAGAATCAAAATAATCTATTTAACTTGATTTTTATTCATACACAATGAAACATGTTAAAATCATGCTCTGTCATATGCATTATAGATATTTTTTGTTTTGTGTTTCCTTACCAGACAACACATTGATATAGATATTATATACACTTGTAATTTGTAAAGCAGGAGCTAGAATAAGACATATCATTTTAAAATGCAGGTGATCAAGGTTACGAAGATTTGACAGCTTCCTATAAGAATATTGAACAATTTATTAAACATTACTACACTGATAAACACAAACTCAGCAGAATGTATTATAAATATGAAAGGGACATAATACTCATACGCTAAATCACTTGAAACTGATGCAGTATAACTGTAAAAAGCTGACAGGAAAATATCACCTGAGCATCTCTATGTACAAAAGGAAGATATTTTACCTCACAATTTCCTCAGCTCAGCAGAGTAAGTTCTGTGTAAAAAGTTATACTCAGCTGCTGCCCAGTTGCAGGTTAAAAAAAATAAAAAATGAAGAAATGAACAGCAGCCAATCAGCAGTGCTGAGGTTATGAACTCTTTTACCGTGATCTCATGAGATTTCACTTAACTCTCATGAGATTTCATTGTAAACTTCCTTACACTGAATAGGGAAATAAGATGAGAGTGCACAAAAGCTCGCTCCTTCCGCTGTCCCGGGACAAACATATTGATTTGCTGCTTATCAGTCCTTTACAATGGGATGTGGCTACTGAGGAACTTTTGAGGTCAAATATCTTTCTTTTTTACATAGAGATGTTCAGGTGATATTTTCTAGTCAGCTTTTTACAGCTATACTGCATCACTTTCAAGTGTTTCAACATTTGGGTATTACGGCCTTTTAAACCTGCTGAGCTGTAAAGGATTTGAAGACAATCAAAAACATACTGATGATTTAAATATTTGATTTAAAATTAAAAAAATGAAGCACAGCAGAGACATTGCTACATGTAATTTCTAGTTAAAGGGACATTAAAGTTAAATTAAACTTTCATGGTGATCTTAGAGCACTGGTTTTCAAACCTGTCCTCAGGCCTCCCCAACAGGCCATGTTTTGTGGATATCTGAACTAGAGCGCAGGTGAAGAAAATCAGCTGATTAGTAACCATGGTTATTTTACCTGCTCTCATTCAAGGTAAACCAGAAAACCTGGCCTGTTCAGGAGGCCTGAGGACAGGTTTGAAAACCAAAGTCTTAGAGTATGCAATTTAAAAACAAAAAACAAATCCAATTTTCTTTTAGTATCAAATTATTTTTTTGGTCTTGGTTGTTGAAAACAAAACCTAAATAGACTAATAGGAGCATACATGCATCTTTACCATTCAATGGCACCAGTGTTTGCAACAAGATATAACAATGATAATCAAAACCTGGTAATAATGATAATCCTAAACCTGTAGACTGTGAGCTCTCTGGAGCAGGGTCCTCTTCCTCCTGTTCTAGATTTGTTTAGTTGTGTTATGTTTTGTATTTTATCACAAATCCTTGTCATTGTATACCCCTATCATTGTACCCAGCTCTACTGAATTTGGCGTGCTATACAAATAAATGATAATAATGACATTGTGTGAAGTACTGCAGTTAGCATTCAATGGTACCACTGCTTGCAACAAGATTTAAATATATTGCAAACATTGTGGCAAACATTGCAACTCCAAAGCACTAAAGACAGATAGATAGATAGATAGATAGATAGATAGATAGATAGATAGATAGATAGATAGATAGATAGATAGGTAAATAGATAGATAGATATCTGAAACATGAAAGTTAAATTTTTACTTTACTTTCATCTTAAATAAATGCTACTTTTGTCAGTTTCCTGAGTGTTAGAAAGTATAAGGATAACCAACACTGATATTAATATAGATTCTAGCAGAACAGAACAAAACAGATGCTCTTAAACAAATTAACAGTACTGTATAATGCCATAACTTACCATGGTGCATAAATCCATTGTCACATAGCGCTACTCCAAAAATAATTGCTTCCTCCCTTGTCCGACAGTCACCCTGTTTTTACATGTAAGTAAAAAATATTCACTTCAATACAGTCCCCGTTCTAACTGGTATGAATTTGCACACAAATAAAAGTGTAATGTAAAATAGAAGCAAAAGCAAAGGGTTAGTTTAAAAAGACATTAAACCCCCAAAAAATTATTTCATGATTCAGATAGAGAATATAATTTTAAACAACAATAAATAGCAGTGCACATGTGTGAGCAAGTCACATGAGGCATCTATGTGCAGCCACCAATCGGCAACTAACGAGCCAATCTAGAAATGTTTTACAGCAAAAGGATATCAAGAGAATTAGGCAAATTAAATAATAGAACTAAATGAAAAAGTTGTTTAAAATTGCTTGCTCTTAGAAAATCATGAAAGAAAAAATTTGGGTTTCATGTCCTTTTAATTAATGTTTGTTTTAAAATGAGCGGTAGCTTCATGATCTGTTGGTGATGTATCTTGACAAATTCATAAAAACATAACACTTAGTTTTGTTAAGTAATATATTTCTGGATGGCAAAGAGAAACATTCATATTTGTGGTGGGTTGGAGTAGCATTATATTTTATGTGTTTCCCCATTACATTCAAATTTCTCTCCAGGCTGCTGAGTTTTTGATCATTAAACTCTTAAGTTTAAAAGTGTCAGTGAGTACTGAACAAAGTGTTCCATGGGTGTGTTTGAACTTTTGTCAGAATTCTGAGTGGAATATAACAAAGTACTTTATTATCACAAACTATTTTTTAGGCTAGTCAGTAAAAAGCTGGAACCATTTGCTATAATATATTTATAAAAATATTTTATCATAAACAAAATACAATTTTAAAATATTGTTAGTAGATTCTTTTTCATTACAAAGAAAAAAAAATCATATATATATTTTTTAAACTTGTGTTCAGTTCTACTACACGGCTAAAATAAATCCTACAGGAAAATTTGTGAAATCATAAACATACAAGGGACGTTGTTTTAACGAGAATGGGCAAATAAGTTGTCATTGCATACATTTCAGACAGTTTTTAGTTGAATTTGTGGACCCTTCATACTTAAATGCATCTGGTCTAGACAAACATATAGAGGTAGATATAAAGACATATTAAGCATTTTTGGAGGGTCAACAAAAAATATCTATTCTTGTGGTTTGAACAATCCAGCACTTCCTATGACCTGTATGATCAGATTTCTACGAAATGTAAACCTTTTTTAATGTTACCCTGATTATACATGGCTTATATGATATTTGAAAAGCTAGTCATTTCATACACAAACAGGCCATCCTTACAAAATTAATATCAAAATTATTGTAAAATGAATTTGATGGTAGTACAAATAATAATATTTTTCAATTTAGTAAACAAAATGATCGAAAAATAAAAATAAATCAAAATATATAAAATAAAAGATCATATTATTATTATTATTATTATTATTATTTTAATATTGTTATATTTTTTGCTTATTTTATATTTTGATTTGTTTTATGCTATTATCCCAAAGTGTTTTACTAGATTTGTTTAAACAGGGTGTACACTTGGGCATTAATTAGTTTTCTAAAAAAAATCACAGAGTAATTAATAAACATGTACATAAGTACGACCTATGAAAGTTCTCTACACACTACTGTAGGCCACATGCATTCTCACCTGGGCAATTAGCCAGTCTATTAGTTTGTTTGCCATTACTACTGATTTATACGTTCTCAGATGGTAGTCTTTATCTCTAAAATGCAAAAAAATAATAATCCATAAAACACATAAAAGTATGAAACAGAAATAACAGAAAAGATGATCTGTGAAATTGATGTTCACAGAAAGAGACTATAAAACATCAGCATCGCTGAAATGGTAAAACTATGCGGATTTTGTGCCAAGTCAATAAAAATCAGCTTTCATCATCAGCGGCCTATACAGATAGTGTAACATTAATTTTGTAATAATATACTTTTCATGTTCATTAGTGTGATTCTATGATTAAAAATAGAAACTGCTTATATCTATTTCATAACAACTTACATTTTCCAGCTGTTTCTATTTTCATAAACAAATATTTGGTAACTTATTTTTTTCTTAAAAAAATCATAAAATAATGAATTAAGGGATTAAAGGGACATTATACTGTAAAATAGTTTTTTCACTTAAAGGGACAGTCTACACTACAATTGTTATTGTTGAAAAAGATAGATAATGCCTTTACAGCACATTCCCCAGCTTTGCACAACTAACATTGTTAGATTAATATACTTTATAACATTTAAACCTCTAAATTTCTGCCTGTTTTTAAGTCACTACAGACAGCCTCTTATCAGATGCTTTTTTATTTGCTTTTCACATATAGATAACATTGTGTTCATGCCCAGGGAGTTATTTAGGAGTCAATAGATAATAAATAAAAAGTCATGTGATCAGGGGGCTGGAAGAAGGTTCCTAGATACAAGGTAATCACAGAGGTATACCATATATTAATATAACTGTGTTGGTTTTGCAAAACTGGGGAATGAGTAATAAAGGGATTATCTATCTTTTAAAAAATAACAATTCTATTGTAGACTGTTCCTTTAATGTGTTTCTAATGACTTGATATACAAGGTGCAGAGTATAAAATGTATGACATTGCTTTTATATTATATTTATATATATGAAATAGCTGTTTTTGTTCTTTGAACCACAATCTATTAAGGGCCAGATTATGAGTGGAGCGGTATTTTTTGCACACGTCGGGTAGCGCTCGTATTACAAATTGAAAGTAAAAAGTTTTGGCTCTTGCACTAACACAACACGTGCAAAAAGCTGTAGTTAGAATATTGAGACTGTGTAAATGTATTCCTCCATAGAAGTCAGTGGAGCAAGAAAAGTGGAAAAACCTTACACCCTACTCGTATGCAAACCTGATCACATTTTCTCAAGTGTGTTAACCAGACAAGAAAATATTAATATATCACATTCCAATGTTCTTCACATAGCAGAATATGTTCTATTGATTCATAAATACATATTTATATATTTATGATGTTTTTTTTACTACAATATATATCTATACCTATAAATTTAGATTATTATATATAGGTATAGATATATACAGATATGTATATATATATAGGAATATCTATTTATAAATACTTAGAACATGTTCTTCTATGTGCAGAACATTGGAATGTAAAATATTTACATTAAATACATAGTTAAACACTTTATTAAATATGCATATTGCATAAATATGTTTTTCATGTTTACATCTTCTTGACTGTAAAGGGCTCCAATGCATATATATTTATATATATATATATATATAGAGAGAGAGAGAGAGAGAGAGAGAGAGGTCTTTATATGTGTATATACGTCTGTAAATACATATATACACATATAAACACATAAATACATCTGTACACACATATAGACATATATAAATGCATACATGTACATATTTAGACATGTATATGTATGTATCTCTATGTTGAAGCCCTTTGCAGTCCTTTTTTTTCTGCCACCTTAGCCCCTATGTCTTTGAGCCCTTATAAGTTTTTTATGTAATATTTTTTAATATGTTTTATTAGATTATGTGTATAAATGTAATTTTGATGTGTTTTGTGACACTTTTTATTCAAGCGTAACAGTTAACCAGAGTTCTGAGGTCGTGCTATCCAGACGCATTAAATTCAATTGCACTCAAGCGATCGCATTTACTATCCATTTGTAACACAAGTGCTCCTTCACGCAAACTGTCCCAATAAACCCAATATCGATAGTGCGTAACTATTAGCGCACCACTTATAATCTGGCCCAAAATTGGTTAAGCTTGCATGGAAATCAGATCTCCTTATTTATCACCTTTTGCAGACTTTCTGTAGTAAGACTTCACAAAGGCTGAACTCACTGAAATAAAAAAAAAATCTCTCTCATTTATGTATGTGAAGCAGAGAGAAGCCCAGTGCATCATAGCACTGCATGATATTAGAGTTTTGTTACACCTACATTTCAGATTGGGTCCTTTCAGAATTATTGCATTTAAGCTTTTCACTTTCTCATTTGTATTTTAATACATTTAAATTTTGTTTTAGCAGTGATTTTACACAATCTGATAATGCTTTGAAAGTGTCTGTGTTATTTTAATAACTTAGCATCATATTTTATATATTTTTTTATACATTGCACTTTGTATCTTCTCCATTGTAAACTGACCGTTTCAGAAAGTGGGAGAGACAGGACAGTTCCCTGGGCTGAATAGGGGAGTTTCTAGGGTACATCTGAAGCTCTCTCACAAGTCTTGTGAAATTTTCTAAAAATTTTAAACAAGCTAGTCTCTCTGATTTGTCTTGCCAGCTGTATACAGGCAAAGTTTGATCAAAATTCACATTAAACTTATTTAAACTAACATAAAAGTAATAAATACCAAAATACAGACAAAAGCAAGTTAAATTGTAGTGAAAACATATTAGTTTTATTTGGAATTTATGCAAACTGAGCCTTTATATCAGCCCCAGTGGTCCTCCAGCTACCTTCTCCCCCATGTGAAATTGTGTATCCCAGAGAGCTTCATTACTTTCTATGGAAGGCATCTCTCCTCTCTCTGGGATTTCCATTTTCCTCCCCTTTTCTTAGAAAATTCAGTGAGTTCTGCCCCTGTGTCAGCACTACATTCTCTCTCCTAGAGAATGTTTGATAATATGGCCCATGGAAAGTAATGATGCTCTCTGGGAAATTAAAGCTGACAGTTTTTTAGTTTCAATTTAAATAAAACACATGCAAAGTGCAAAAAGATATGTATATATATATATATATATGTATGAGCCTAATGTGTTAAAGTTACACAGAAACTGTGAAGGCATAATCACGATTTGTAAAATCACAATCCTAAATACACTGTTCAATAGCACTGTACAATTCAAAATAGAAAGTTCAAAGTTTATATGTGATAAAATGTAATATGAAGTATAAAGTTATATACAATACAAAGCACAAAGTGTAAATGCAGCAGAACTGTCATGTCAAGCAGTGCTATATTGCACTAGGCTTGTCTCTCCTTCACATACAGAAATGCAAGGAACATCACTTGCAGAAGTAAATCAAAATAATAGGGATCTCGCAGTGCTGGAGGATTGTTTAAGAATATATCACCTGAGCAGAGAGGTTTTGAACATCAGGGCCTTTGAGAGAACAATTGAAGCTTAAAGCAACACCAAAATTGTTATTGTTTTAAAAGATAAATAATCCCTTTATTACCCATTCCCTAAATTAACATAACCAACACAGTTATATTAATACACTTTTATCTAAGTCTCTGCAAACTGCCCCCTTATTTCAGTTATTTTGACAGACCTTTTTACATTTTAGCCAATCATTGCTGGCTAAAATATGACTTGCAAAATCCCTGCTCTGGTTA
This sequence comes from Bombina bombina, assembly GCF_027579735.1. Classification (NCBI taxonomy): domain Eukaryota; kingdom Metazoa; phylum Chordata; class Amphibia; order Anura; family Bombinatoridae; genus Bombina; species Bombina bombina. Next base: position 926,163,074 of record NC_069503.1, on the reverse strand, counting down.
TGATTTGTGTTTTATAAATGCCTAGAGGAATACAGGTTGATGGCTTGCAGATCCATTACTGTGCAATTACAAGATTGCTTGCATTACCTGAAAGATAGAATGCACTTGACATCGCTTTTGGAAACAGTGTATTGCTCTGAGTCTTTTATAGTTTTTCCTTTCTATATACAAATTATAGTCTGATTCATCCTTCATATAATCCATTTATCTAAAGTGTTCATATTACTCCCTTGGCCATTTAGATTTAATGCACGTTTGGTGGTTTAACCAAATTAAATAATTCCATAAGTTTAGTTCATTCACTCTCAAGGGTATCTGCCCTTGTATCCATCGGCCAGACAATCTGGCTCAGGGCAGAACATTCTTAATGTTTGTACATCACATACTGGGCCAGATTAAGAGTGGAGCGCATAATATTGTAATTTAAGGCTATGGCCTCTATTTATCACAGGTCTTGCGGACCTAATCCGACACTGCGGATCAGGTCCGCAAGACCTCGCTGAATGCGGAGAGCAATATGCTCTCCGTATTCAGCATTGCACCAGCAGCTCACAAGAGCTGCTGGTGTAACGCCGCCAGCAGGGAGGTTTCAATCAACCCGATCGTACTCAATCAAGTTGAATTGTGGTGATTCCTGCTCAGAGCAGGCGGACAGAGTTATGGAGCAGCCGTCTTTAGAACGCTGCTTCATAACTGCTGTTTCTGGCGAGTCTGAAGAGTCGCCAGAAACACGGGCCATCAAGCTCCATTCGGAGCTTGATAGATAGGCCCCTATGTATATTCTTCAATACCTAAAAATATTCAAATACACACATGGATAAATAAATTCAACAAGTTGACAAAAAAAAATCACAGACTTTATTTTAAGAACTGTCTAGATTTGCTTTTGATGTCAGTAATAGCTCTAAAAGGTAAACAGTTCTGTTCCCTGTGTTTGGTCAAGTCAGTGAGGGAATTACCAGAATATGAGTACAGACAGTAAACTGTACTTCTAGACACATCTGGAACAAATTAAATTAGTTATATAGAAACATAATGGTTGGTTTAGAGTATCCACATGGCATTATTCATTTGCTTATTTTGCAGATCCTTAGTGCTTCCATCTTGTCATTATTCTATATGGGATTCATCATTACATATGACAACAACTGAAGAAGAATAATGCTCTTTAATAAATGACCTCAGGCTGCACCTTAGGCCAGCTAGCAGATTCTCAGAGTAGAAGATTGACCAGGGGAATACATTAGCTGCCTATTATAAAAATAATTTTGCCATAAATTCTAAGTAAAACACAGCTAAGTTGATTTAGTATGATATGTTTTCACATTTCAAACTATATGTTAAGGTACAATTCTGTAGCGTAACATAAATATTTTTGGTACTTACTATTCATATAGAAATTAATTGATTTTACTGAATACCTAAATGGCTTACTTACCTTATTACAGGCGTAAAAAGACTATGAAGACGGCAGTACAATCTTACACCCTGTTAAAAAATGATTAGTGTTTACATAGTAATATAACATGAGAGATATATAAGATACGGAATTGCATCATTAGGATAAATCAAGTCAACATTGATTTCATTATCATTGTAGAGTATTTTAACAAATTGATGCTGTAAAATACCATAGATTAGCAATTAAAATGAAGATAATTTAAAGGGGCAATAAACACTTTCAGATTGTAATATTAAATGTTTTTATATATGCATATTAAAAAAATATTGTTTTAACTCCTTTTTGCCCCTTTTCATGTAATTTAACCTTGGAAATTGTCCCTAATTGGAATCAGCAGTTGTGATAAGATAAGTAAGTTTTGCTACCAAAAAGACAGTGACTCTAGTTATAAGTCCAGTGAATCTAATTATTAAAGGGACACTAAACCCAATTTTTTTCTTTCATGATTCAGATAGAGCATGTAATTTTAAGAAACGTTCTAATTTACTCCTATTTTCATTTTGTCTTCATTCTCTTGCTATCTTTATTAGAAAATCAAGAATGTAATTTAGAAACTGGCCAATTTTGGTTTGCAACCTGGGTTGTGCTTGCTGATTGGTGGCTAAAGGCACCCACCAATAAACAAGTGCTGTACAGGGTCCAAACCAAACTTTGGCTGGTTCCTTAGCTTAGATGCCTTCTTTTTTCAAATAAAGATAGCAAGAGAATGAAGAAAAATTGATAATAGGAGTAAATTTGAAAGCTGCTTAAAATTGCATGCTCTATCTGAACCATGAAAGAAAAAAATGTGGGTTTAGAATACCTTTAAGTCTGACATGAGAAAACTTTGAACTCAACCCATCATCATCATTTCAGTCTATTAGAATTATGCCTGTTTGAATTGTTTAGGTCACCTTAGTTCTGAATGTCATACATTTAGGAAACTTGTATTTATTACATGTAGATTTGGTAGAGAACAAACATATAAATAACATAAATTTCCTAACATAAACAGTTAATGAGATTTTGTATTACAGAAAACTTTGTGTGTGTTTTATTGCAATTTTTCTGAGTACACTAACTGATTCAATTCATGGCAGGTGTAAAATTAAACCTTTACTATATTTTTGGCAATTTTTGATTAACAGCCTAATAAAGTCTAAAAACGTTCTTGATTTAGACAATATAACTGTTGTGCTTGCAATAATGTTTGTAACAATGTTATACATATAGTGCTAGTGGGCGTGGCACGTTCACGCTCTTGAGGCCACATCAGTACACTCTCAAGAAAAGAAGATACATTTCAAAAAAGCATACCAAAAGTAGAAGTAAATCTGAAGTAAATTGGGGGGGTTTGCACACTGAATCATTATTTATAAAAAAAAAATATATAGTTTAAAAGTGTTAGTTGATCACTAATTTAAAGTGACATTAAATGCTTTTGTGTAAAAATATGTATTTGATATAAAAAAAGTGGGGAGGATTCCTCAGTCCAAGGTATCTTACAGGTTTTCTGACTGTGAAACCATTTAAAATCATTTGGAAACAGTTTTATGGATGGGGGAGGGGGGTTGAATATGAAAATGGCTTGTCATACTGACAAAACCAATCTGAAGAGCTTGTCTAACACACTCTAATTGCTAAAAAAAAATCCCAGACATAAATAGTTACCTTGGATATCACTTCCTGCATTTCATTTCTCGGATAGAATGTACCATCATCATATCGAAACCTATATAGCAATAGCTCTGATTTAAATTGGTGCTTATCTGTAACTAAAACAAAAAAAAATTATGTTAAACAAGAAACCTTATCAACTTATTAGACTAATGCAATTCACATTACTTAGGAGAAAGAGCTTCTACAGTTGACTCAACACTAGACGTTCCTTCATTTCATTACAAATGCACATTCTTTTAACAAAACACGGATATTCATCTTGTTTTAACAAGATGAATATCCGAAAGAATGCAGCACAAAATTTAAAGAAAATTAAGGAATAATGCTGAATTCAAAAGTATTAATTTGTTTCCTTTAAATAGTCAAAAATACTTACCTAGGCCCTGGAGAGCCAAGCTCCCAGGGCCTGCACTAAGCGTGGTTAGTTAAGTATTTTAGTTGCTACAGGTAAACTTTTTTTACATGCAGTAGTGGAACACGTAAGATTGATGAAAAGGAATGTAAATGTTCCACAAATGATTGAATATTCAAAAGTAAACAAAACAAAGTATTTTGAATATCCGGAATGAAAGATTCGGCCAGACTAAAAATGTAACTTGTCTACTTAACATAACCATGGTCATGATTCTATACCTGCTACTATTGATCAACAGATTTGACAGCTTTGTCTTGGCTTGCAAGCCATCAAACTCAAGCTACAGTATTTAGGTGAGCACTGTTCAAAGGGAGGATTGTGTTGGGTCAGCAGTTTAAGGTTGGGTCATATCAAGGCCATGGTTTAATTTAATTGTGGTGGGGTAAAGTTGTGATTAGTGCTACTGGGTTATAATGCTAGTACATATATATTGTAGTCCTCAATCATAATCTATCGTGAGCAGCGTTTTTGTTTGTTTTTTGGGGCAAAAAGTATTTTTTTTCGATTTGGTAAAATCACAATGCACAATTTTGGCTGATTCTTGCAATTGTAAAGGGTTTTCAGCCACTTGAAAAAAAAGCCCTATCTTCATTATGGAGCCAAAAACTGCTCTGAGATCACAATACATTTTTGGCTCTTTTTTCAACTTTTTTTCAAGACCATTTTTGGCTTATCACACCTAGTACCTTAAGACACTTGATAAGTCATTTGGAAGGGCTTTCTGGCCCAAAACTATTTCCAAAGAGTCTTTAATATTGCCCCTATGTTAAACACTCTGAAATGGCCACTGGAGACATTCTAGAGTTTGTTAACATACATTGTATTGGGACTTATACATATCTAAATGCGATGACTACTTTCATGTGCAGCTAAGGACATTTGCAGGAAAACTCAGTTCAGGTCACCTACATCTACAAATGGCGTAATTTTATATTTCATATTTGATTGTATTTCTCACCCACACTGTCAATATTGTTACAAACAAACAATACAAAAAATTGTGTTTTTACAAGAAATCACATAATCGTGACTTTCAGAGTAAACTATTGCAGTCCGTTTACATGCGCACCACAGCTAACCCATCTAAATTAATCTATTATGTTTTCTGTAAAGGTAGGCTGTGCACTGTTTTTCTATCGCTATATGGGCAACTTTCACAAAGATTCTTTTAAACTATATTTATTCCTCTTGCTTGTTTAAGGTCCGGATCCATTTTGGTATGAACTGAACACAAAATGGCGAGTTTCTATGCAAAACACTTTTACAGGAGTTTTACTTCTTTTAAAATGTAAATCTCAACCCCACTTCCCAGCTGCTTGGTGTCTTTCTAAGAGACCCTAAAACAAAATTGTGCATTCGTAAATAACTTTTATAGGGGATAAGCTTTCATGCATGCTAAATCCAAACTCATTCACGAGACTGAATATATTAACGAACTTGTAATCTGGAATATGACTTAGTTTGGACTTTACAGTTTAAAAGAAGTGAAAAGCCTATAAAAAAGTTATTAGAAGAAACTTGCAGTTGCCATCTTGTGTACAGTTTACGTCAACATGGAACCGGGTCTTTAGCAAACAAGAGAAATAAATATAGTTTAAGAAAATCTTTGTGAAAGTTGCCAAACGCCCATATAGCAATAGAAAAACAGTGCACATTATACCCATTGAGATAACATAATTTATGCACTTAGATGGGTTAGCAGTGCTGCAGATTGAAAACAATTGCAATTGTTAAGTCTGAAAGGTGAGAATATGGGATCTCTTGTTAAAACATAATTTTAATTATGACTATATTGTTTGTAACAATCACGCCAGTTTTAGTAAGAAATACAATCAAATATTAAATAGGAAGTCATGCCATTTGTATATGTTGTTGTCCTGAAGTGCTCATAAAAGTCTGTCAATCCTGCCGAGATACATATGACAGTCATATGAAGACTGAGTGTCTTGTGATGACAATAGGTAAACTTCACACATGTAAATTAGTTTTGCCTTGCTGAGTGAACAAATGAGTTCCATGAATAGAGTTTTGCTGTAACCTTAAAGGACCAGTCAACACAGTAGATTTACATAATTAACAAATGCAAGATAACAAGACAATGCAATAGCACTTAGTCTGAACTTCAAATGAGTAGTAGATTTTTTTTCTGATAATTTTAAAAGTTATGTCTTTTTCCACTCCCCCTGTACCATGTGACAGTCATCAGCCAATCACAAATGCATACACGTACCATGTGACAGCCATTAACCATTCCCAAATGCATACACACTTATTCCTGCACATGCTCAGTAGGAGCTGGTGATTCAAAAAGTTTAAATAAAAAAAGACTGTGCACATTTTGTTAATGGAAGTAAATTGGAAAGTTGTTTAAAATGGCATGCTCTATCTGAATAATGAAAGTTTAATTTTGATTGAGTGTCCCTTTAAAGTGATTGTAAAGTTTAGACGTTTAATACACAGTATGTAAATCTATTTATAAAAACAGTGGCACTTAGATACGGGTAGAGGAACAGAGCAATATTTACCATCTCTAAATGGTAAATATTTTACAAAGGAAACATGTTTAAATATTTTAATGAATTAAAGTGCCACTGTTTCTATAAATAGTTTTATATACTGTGTATTAATGACTTTGAGATGGGTGAATAGGCTGAATAGGCTACTGTATGTGCATGTTTTAGGAGAACTCACAGTTTCTATTTTGAAAACAAAAACAGGCAATTAACTCACAAAAGGTCCTTTAACTACCAATATGATTTTGCATTGTGATTGCTCGAGAGACTGGGCTGCAATATATATTATACATGGAAATATACTGCACTCTCACCTTTCTATGAGTGCTAGTGAGCACCCACAGCAATGCCATTTTATGTGTACTCATTTGAGTTTGAGAGTCCATTTCTTTGTTTTGTTTTGTTTTGACTTTGTCACCCTTCTTTGCACAACACATTTATTAGAGACAATGATTTAATAATATAACAAATCAGATAAATGGAATTGTCTTCCAGCTGAAGTGGAAAAGATACAAATTAACATTAATATCAATTAAGCTTAAACTTTTAATCTACACAAGTTCATGCCTAGTTGTTTCATTTTAAATACATGTGTGAAGTGCTTTACCTATATCTAGCACTATAATAAAGTAGATTGATGAGTAACAAATTCGCTCTTCCCTTCTATTAAAGGGGCATTATACTTTAAAAGTTTCACCCCTGCACTGTGTTACCAATAATCGATTTCACCTGCTGTAGTCTATTATGTTGTTTACTAATAGCTCATTTACCTTAATTTGACATTTGACATAGCTGAATCAGTACTTCAATGTTAGCTATAGAATAGCTATGTAAACTAAAGGCCGCAACAGAAATTAACTTCCTACTGCGGGAGGAAGAGAAAGAGAGAACTTCCATTTGAAAGGGTGTTCCTGCATCAACTTTAAATACAATGCATTCTTCTCTGTTGCTTGTCTGAGTACACAATCTATTTTAAAGGGATACTAAACCCATTTTTTTCTTTCATAATTCAGATAGAGCATGCAATTTTAAGCAACTTTCTAATTTACTCCTATTATCAATTTTTTTCTTTGATCTCATGTTATCTTTATTTGAAAAAGCAGGAATATAAGGTTAAGAGCCGGCCTATATTTGGTTCAGCACCTGGGTAGCGCTTGCTAATTGGTGGCTAAATGTAGCAAAAAAATCAGCAAGCTCTACCCAGGTGCTGAATCAAAAATGGGCCGGCCCCTAACCTTACATTCTTGCCTTTTCAAATAAAGATAACAAGAGAAAGAAGAAAAAATAATAATAGGAGTAAATTAGAATGTTGCTTAAAATTGCATTTTCTATCTGAATTATGAAAGAAAAAATTGGGTTTAATATGTCAAAAAACAGGAAACATTATTATAGATGGCATCCTTAAACATCTTCCATTTTTTAGTAGAAACATAATAACTTATTGAAAGCCTTGTACTTAGCACACAGCTGTATACAATGTCTGACTCAGAGAACTATCATCCTTGTGTATTACAGCACAAAAATGTATTTAGTAAAAACCAAGCAGATGGTTCATTTATATTTTTAAAGAATTCTATTTTCAGAACAAAACAGCTGCAAACACTTGCTAATGAAAGTATGCTGCCTCGTCTATGCATTCACTCCCGTGGAATTAACATTTTCTTATGAGTTCAGCTAATCATATTTTTTTCTGAAAATCCTTAATAATGAATTGTGAAGGCAATTGCAAATCTGATCTGTTCAACCTTGTAAAATATAAAAGGCTTAGAAAAAATATTATAAATGCACAATATAGGCAGGGGTAATGTACATTGTAGAAGTATTATTGAAATGAATAATCTTGTATTTCATAATTAATTTATCTTAAAATAAAAATAGGTAGCAAGAAATAAGCTTTGGAGTTTACTAATCAAAGCAATTAAGCAGCAAATGAAATTTAAAATGAATGAAATGTAATTACTTAAAGTAATCGCATGTGCTTGAGTTTAACATGTGCCCTTATGTCCATGACCAATATCTCAAGGGTAACACGTGTAATGGAAGCCGGATTGATCACTCATGGGATATTCAAGTGCTTAGTCACTGTTCTGGCAGCGTAACAAGGTCAAGTTCTTTATACTTGGAAAAGGTTTATTGATATTTAGGGCCAGATTATGAGTGGAGTGCTATTTAGCACATACGCTAGAGCGCTAATTGCCCTAAAAGTAAACTTTTTGCGCATGTTGGGTTGCGCTCATATTATGAGTTTAAAGTAAAAAAAGTTTGTGCTTTTGCACTAACCCGCAAACAGCTTACTACTAGTGCAATTAGAATATCGCAAGTGCAATAACCTATTCCCCATAGAAGTCAATGGAGAAAAAAAAGTGGGGGACAAAACAACACCCAGCTTGCACGCTAACTCGATCGGTGCATATTCTCAAGTACACTAACCCGACGTAAAAATATGAATTTTTCACATTCCAATGTTCTTCACAAAGAAGAATATGTTCAATGTATTCATGAATACATATTTCTACATATATCTGATGGTATTTTGGTACAATATATATCTATACCTATATATATAGATGATAATATATAGGTATAGATATATACAGATATTTATAGGAATATCTATTTCAAAATACTTAGGCCTAGATTTAGAGTTCGGCGGTAAAAGGGCTGTTAACGCTCCGCGGGTTTTTTTCTGGCCGCACCATAAATTTAACTCTGGTATCGAGAGTTCAAACAAATGCTGCGTTAGGCTCCAAAAAAGGAGCGTAGAGCATTTTTACCGCAAATGCAACTCTCGATACCAGAGTTGCTTACGGACGCGGCCGGCATCAAAAACGTGCTCGTGCACGATTCTCCCATAGGAAACAATGGGGCTGTTTGAGCTGAAAAAAAACCTAACACCTGCAAAAAAGCAGCGTTCAGCTCCTAACGCAGCCCCATTGTTTCCTATGGGGAAACACTTCCTACGTCTGCACCTAACACCCTAACATGTACCCCGAGTCTAAACACCCCTAACCTTACACTTATTAACCCCTAATCTGCCGCCCCCGCTATCGCTGACCCCTGCATTACACTTTTAACCCCTAATCTGCCGCTCCGTAAACCGCCGCCACCTACGTTATCCCTATGTACCCCTAATCTGCTGCCCTAACATCGCCGACCCCTATGTTATATTTATTAACCCCTAATCTGCCCCCCACAACGTCGCCGACACCTGCCTACACTTATTAACCCCTAATCTGCCGAGCGGACCTGAGCGCTACTATAATAAAGTTATTAAGCCCTAATCCGCCTCACTAACCCTATCATAAATAGTATTAACCCCTAATCTGCCCTCCCTAACATCGCCGACACCTACCTTCAATTATTAACCCCTAATCTGTCGACCGGAGCTCACCGCTATTCTAATAAATGTATTAACCCCTAAAGCTAAGTCTAACCCTAACACTAACACCCCCCTAAGTTAAATATAATTTTTATCTAACGAAATAAATTAACTCTTATTAAATAAATAATTCCTATTTAAAGCTAAATACTTACCTGTAAAATAAATCCTAATATAGCTACAATATAAATTATAATTATATTATAGCTATTTTAGGATTAATATTTATTTTACAGGCAACTTTGTAATTATTTTAACCAGGTACAATAGCTATTAAATAGTTAAGAACTATTTAATAGTTACCTAGTTAAAATAATTACAAATTTACCTGCAAAATAAATCCTAACCTAAGATATAATTAAACCTAACACTACCCTATCAATAAAATAATTAAATAAACTACCTACAATTACCTACAATTAACCTAACACTACACTATCAATAAATTAATTAAACACAATTGCTACAAATAAATAAAATTAAATAAACTATCTAAAGTACAAAAAATAAAAAAGAACTAAGTTACAGAAAATAATAAAATATTTACAAACATAAGAGAAATATTACAACAATTTTAAACTAATTACACCTACTCTAAGCCCCCTAATAAAATAACAAAGCCCCCCAAAATAAAAAATTCCCTACCCTATTCTAAAATACAAATATTACAAGCTCTTTTACCTTACCAGCCCTGAACAGGGCCCTTTGCGGGGCATGCCCCAAGAATTTCAGCTCTTTTGCCTGTAAAAAAAAACATACAATACCCCCCCCCCAACATTACAACCCACCACCCACATACCCCTAATCTAACCCAAACCCCCCTTAAATAAACCTAACACTACCCCCCTGATGATCTTCCTACCTTGTCTTCACCATGCCAGGTTCACCGATCCGTCCTGGCTCCAAGATCTTCATCTAACCCAAGCGGGGGCTAGACATCCACTGAAGAAGTCCAGAAGAGGGTCCAAAGTCTTCCTCCTATCCGGCAAGAAGAGGACATCCGGACCGGCAAACATCTTCTCCAAGCGGCATCTTCTATCTTCTTCCATCCGATGACGACCGGCTCCATCTTGAAGACCTCCAGCGCGGATCCATCCTCTTCTTCCGACGACTAGACGACGAATGACGGTTCCTTTAAGGGACGTCATCCAAGATGGCGTCCCTCGAATTCCGATTGGCTGATAGGATTCTATCAGCCAATCGGAATTAAGGTAGGAATTTTCTGATTGGCTGATGGAATCAGCCAATCAGAATATAGTTCAATCCGATTGGCTGATCCAATCAGCCAATCAGATTGAGCTCGCATTCTATTGGCTGTTCCGATCAGCCAATAGAATGCGAGCTCAATCTGATTGGCTGATTGGATCAGCCAATCGGATTGAACTATATTCTGATTGGCTGATTCCATCAGCCAATCAGAAAATTCCTACCTTAATTCCGATTGGCTGATAGAATCCTATCAGCCAATCGGAATTCGAGGGACGCCATCTTGGATGACGTCCCTTAAAGGAACCGTCATTCGTCGTCTAGTCGTCGGAAGAAGAGGATGGATCCGCGCTGGAGGTCTTCAAGATGGAGCCGGTCGTCATCGGATGGAAGAAGATAGAAGATGCCGCTTGGAGAAGATGTTTGCCGGTCCGGATGTCCTCTTCTTGCCGGATAGGAGGAAGACTTTGGACCCTCTTCTGGACTTCTTCAGTGGATGTCTAGCCCCCGCTTGGGTTAGATGAAGATCTTGGAGCCAGGACGGATCGGTGAACCTGGCATGGTGAAGACAAGGTAGGAAGATCATCAGGGGGGTAGTGTTAGGTTTATTTAAGGGGGGTTTGGGTTAGATTAGGGGTATGTGGGTGGTGGGTTGTAATGTTGGGGGGGGGGGTATTGTATGTTTTTTTTTACAGGCAAAAGAGCTGAAATTCTTGGGGCATGCCCCGCAAAGGGCCCTGTTCAGGGCTGGTAAGGTAAAAGAGCTTGTAATATTTGTATTTTAGAATAGGGTAGGGAATTTTTTATTTTGGGGGGCTTTGTTATTTTATTAGGGGGCTTAGAGTAGGTGTAATTAGTTTAAAATTGTTGTAATATTTCTCTTATGTTTGTAAATATTTTATTATTTTCTGTAACTTAGTTCTTTTTTATTTTTTGTACTTTAGATAGTTTATTTAATTTTATTTATTTGTAGCAATTGTGTTTAATTAATTTATTGATAGTGTAGTGTTAGGTTAATTGTAGGTAATTGTAGGTAGTTTATTTAATTATTTTATTGATAGGGTAGTGTTAGGTTTAATTATATCTTAGGTTAGGATTTATTTTGCAGGTAAATTTGTAATTATTTTAACTAGGTAACTATTAAATAGTTCTTAACTATTTAATAGCTATTGTACCTGGTTAAAATAATTACAAAGTTGCCTGTAAAATAAATATTAATCCTAAAATAGCTATAATATAATTATAATTTATATTGTAGCTATATTAGGATTTATTTTACAGGTAAGTATTTAGCTTTAAATAGGAATTATTTATTTAATAAGAGTTAATTTATTTCGTTAGATAAAAATTATATTTAACTTAGGGGGGTGTTAGTGTTAGGGTTAGACTTAGCTTTAGGGGTTAATACATTTATTAGAATAGCGGTGAGCTCCGGTCGGCAGATTAGGGGTTAATAATTGAAGGTAGGTGTCGGCGATGTTAGGGAGGGCAGATTAGGGGTTAATACTATTTATGATAGGGTTAGTGAGGCGGATTAGGGGTTAATAACTTTATTATAGTAGCGCTCAGGTCCGCTCGGCAGATTAGGGGTTAATAAGTGTAGGTAGGTGTCGGCGACGTTGTGGGGGGCAGATTAGGGGTTAATAAATATAACATAGGGGTCGGCGATGTTAGGGGTAGCAGATTAGGGGTACATAGGGATAACGTAGGTGGCGGCGATTTGCGGTCGGAAGATTAGGGGTTAATTATTTTAAGTAGCTTGCGGCGACGTTGTGGGGGGCAAGTTAGGGGTTAATAGATATAATACAGGGGTCGGCGGTGTTAGGGGCAGCAGATTAGGGGTACATAAGTATAACGTAGGTGGCGGTCGGCAGATTAGGGGTTAAAAATTTTAATCGAGTGGCGGCGATGTGGGGGGACCTCGGTTTAGGGGTACATAGGTAGTTTATGGGTGTTAGTGTACTTTAGGGTACAGTAGTTAAGAGCTTTATAAACCGGCGTTAGCCAGAAAGCTCTTAACTCCTGCTTTTTTCAGGCGGCTGGAATCTTGTCGTTAGAGCTCTAACGCTCACTGCAGAAACGACTCTAAATACCAGCGTTAGAAAGATCCCATTGAAAAGATAGGCTACGCAAATGGCGTAGGGGGATCTGCGGTATGGAAAAGTCGCGGCTGAAAAGTGAGCGTTAGACCCTTTAATCACTGACTCCAAATACCAGCGGGCGCCCAAAACCAGCGTTAGGAGCCTCTAACGCTGGTTTTGACGGCTACCGCCGAACTCTAAATCTAGGCCTTAGAATATATTCTGCTATGTGCAGAACATTGGAATGTCAAATATTTACAGTAAATACACAGTATAACACTTTATTAAATATGAATATTGCATAAATATGAATTTTCATGTTTTCATCTATTTATATATGTATATATATATATATATATATATATACATCTTTAGACATGTGTATATGTATGTATCTCTATGCTAAAGCCCTTTGACTGCTTTGACACCTCATATCTTTGAGCACTTATAACTTTTGTGTGCAATATTTTTTTTAAATATTTTTTTATTAGATGGTGCTATTATGAGTGTAATTGTACTTTGTATTGTTTATTCGATATGTTTTGTACTTTTTATTTTCACGAAACAGTTAACCAGAGCTCTGAAGTCACAGTAATTATTTTAGCGTAAATCACTATTGCGCTCAAGCGATCGCGTTTACTTTCAACTTGTAATACGAGCACAATTTAACTTGCGCAAAAACAATTGCAAAACCCCGATATCGCTTGCACACAAACTATTGCGCTCCACTCGTAATCTGGCACTTATTAGGGTAGGTTACATGGAACCTTAAAGTTAATTAACTGTACCTTTTATAGTTTTTTTAAACATATTATTATCCATACTCTCAATAAAAAGTTGCTAAACTTATGGTAAGTTTAAATTATCCAATGTTATTTTAAAATAATATTAAAGAAGAAATGCAACTAATGATGTAAATATCAAGTGTTTTTATTTCAAATGCATTAATTACTTCCAGAGACAATTTAACACAAAGATTGCCTACTCTTATTTATTAGATATTATACTTTTTGCATTACTGACCCTAATAACTGTGGAGTTGATTCCAATATTTCCAATTGTGTTTATCGTCTGTTTTATGGCTCTTGATATGCATTGTTCAACATTGAAGCGCAATTCAAAAGATCACACTGTTTACTTATTTGAAAAATAAGATCAGATACAAACAGATATTTGCAAAATCTGCCAAAAGAATGTATGGACAACATCCCCATCACAATCCATCCAACCACAAGTTATTGACTAAATATCGACCACAAAATGGACACATTGAGTTCCACAATCAAAGGAATTTGATAAATGGTCATCGTCCACAGATTGATTGTTAACACATTTGGGCCAATTATCTCTGCATGCTCAGACCAGAAAAACAAGATGAAGCAATATGTTCCAGCCACTGAGACTGCTGTTCTCAACAAATAATAAATTATAATGAATTTGTCATCATCATCATCAATATGTAAATGAAAACATATCTACAATATATTTACAGTTGGCTAATCCATTCAGATATCCATATCAATGTATATCAATCAGTAAATGACAAAACAATCTTAATAAACAACAAATGTCACTCTGTCCAATTGCAATTAACCACCCACATGGATTCACTTAACCCTTTTAGCCAACAAGTAAAGGAAGAACTCACTGATAGTGCCCATGTTGTATGTTGGTCATGTTGTTAATGTGTTTCTGATTAGGTGTGCTGTGATAGAGTGATAGGGAAGGGATTAAAGATAAAAAGATTTCAGACTTGCATGCTTAGTTTGTTTGGTGTATCAGTTCTGGTGTTTGTTGATCAACAATTGTTATCTTTGGTTCAGGGTGCCATTATGGGGTAACAGAGATCAAATCTTGTGGCAGTTATCCCGATATCGGAAAAGAAATCTGAAAGACTGGCATCGACCCCTATTTATTTAACACTTCTGCAAAGGGGCTAAACTAATACAAAAAGCTCTGTTTAGGAGAAAAATGCATTGCAGCACCCACGTAGGACATGCTGGTTGATCACTGGTGATTTCCAGCTCAGCAGTGCTATAGTAGCTCAACAGCATGTGAGTAATTTTCCTATTTTGCTTAAAGGGATATTCTCATATGGTTTAACACTATGAAAGTTTCTCTCCATTTTGTTTGTAGTACAAAGAAGATCTTCTTTGAATATTGTCCCATGGCTTTTAGTGCACAGTGTTGTATGTGTATGGTATAATTTTCTATTTCTTTGTTTAATAATTAGCAACATGTTAAAGGATGACAATGAGTCTTTTCTAGGTTGACACAATCAAAATCAGCTGTTTGCGTTGCTTATGGTCAAGACTTTTTAATTATTATTTTGATGAAAAATGGTTCTATGCTAACATGTGCCAATCCTATTTAGCTGATCACATTCAAAATTCCCTATACTTAACAATACATTTCCAGAGCCATTTTACACTTAACAAATTGCACAGCTAAAAAGACTTGATAAACCCCAGACAACACTGTACAATTTATTAACGAGTGTCCCAAAAAAAAGTTTTCTGATGTAATATTGATCACAAGAGAAACACACTGACAAAACCAGCCGAAGTACAGAAATCATTATCTACCAAAAGCTCAAGATTATGATTAAACCCTTAATCAGCTAGGGACAGTAATGCAAACACAACATACTAAAATGAATTTAGGTGCATAATTTAATTTTTATATGGTTAATCCTATATAACATGATTATTCTCTTAATATGTATTTAACAATTTGATATACTTTGAAATATTTGTTCTTGCAGTATTTTTTGTATTAAGGCTAAACCAACAACATTCATCCTTGGACTGGATTTTCTTTAGGTAACATGGTCTATCCACAAAAGTAAAAGATTGTACCTTCTCAATACCAACTTTTCTAAAGGCTAGAAAATAGCCAACTAGGAGAAAATAATCCAAGTTCGCTATTAAAACTGACTCACAGTCAGCTTTGTCAGAAAATTGGCTGAGTTGCTATTAGAAGTCAAGAAAGCTGGTTATCCTCAAAGCATTAACTTGTGAGTGACTTTAAGTCAAATACTCTTCAGTTACCAAATAGCTACACTTTAGAAGTCAAGAACATAACAAAAACCAGCTTCCTATGTGACGATGGTTAACAATAAAAGTGTAAACTATCAGGCTGAATTAGACAGGGAGAAACAATTAAAAACAATAATTGATTTATGAAGACATTCTGATAATTAAATACTGATATTGAACTGAAATACTGTATTTAAAATTGTAGTTAATATTAAACATTAAAACAAAATTATATTAAATACAAAAATAAAAAAGCCTTTCAATGCTTATTTTTACTGTGCACTCACTACTTAGTTTAGAATGTGTATTTAAAATTATTTCACACAGCTTCAAGTCAACCAATCAGATTTAAAGGGAAACTGAACCCAAATTTTTTTTCTTTCATGACTCAGTTAGAGCATGCAATTTTAAGCAACTTTCTAATTTACTCCTATTATCATTTTTTCTTCGTACTCTTGCTATCTTTATTTGAAAAAGAAGGCATCTAAGCTGTTTTCTTGGTTCAGTACTCTGGACAGCACTTTTTTATTGGAGGATGAATTTATCCACCAATCAGCAGGGACAACCCAGGTTGTTCACCAAAAATGGGCTGGCATCTAAACTTACATTTTTGCATTTCAAATAAAAATACCAAGAGAATAAAGATAATTTGATAATAGGAGTAAATTAGAAAGTTGCTTAAAATGTCATGCTCTATCTAAATCAAGAAAGAAAATATTTGGGTTCAGTGTCCCTTTAAGTTAATCTAAGTCTACTGACAGGCAAATTAAAACTGGCTCAGCAACTGTTTATCATCTTTTTGTGGATAGCACAACTTGTAGCCCATATATCTAACCAACCTCATCTGATTTGTTCAACAATTTTTTTAAACAACTGTCGCTTTAGGAATAGACCTCAACAACTTTAATTTGGAGAGAAATACCAGTAGCAGATAGGAAATATGAGATAATAGTTTATCATTTTCACTTTACTACATTTTGCAGTTCTGGCCCTTTTTACATTAGTACTGGATCCGTTTTTCTGTTTCACTTTTTCTTAATAGTAATACTTTTATTTGTTTGTTTAAATCATTATTTTAAGTGAATCATTACAAAACCCAGTTAAAAACATGCAACATATTACAGTGCTATATATTCAAATTCATAGGGTTCGGTTTATTAAACATTAGAGTCTGGTAATAAATGGGGATCACAGTAACTATTCATTGTAAGGCCCCTTTTAGATTGCTAAATACATTTTGGGCTAGATTACAAGTGGAGCGCTAAATGATTGCGTGATAATTAACCAGTCATTACTAGTGGCTGGTTATTGCTACTGCGAGCTTACGGTAACAATTAGCGCTCAAAAAATTAACTAGAGATCTGATCTCTGGTTAATTTTCTAAAAGTGTATCAAATGCCCTCAAAATAGAGGGCATTATAGTTTTTTTATTTAAAAAAAATCTAGCACTTTTAATAATAAAAAACAACTGCACTAGGCAGTTTTGGGGCTTTAAATTTGGTGGGAGTAGAGAGGTATAAAAAAAACGTCACTGAAAAGTGCTTTTAAATTGTGGTCTATGGGAACTATGTGTTCCCTGTAAATATATATGTATATGCTTTATATATATATATATATATATATATATATTTATGTGTTAATAATTGCTGCGTGACTTTACCCCCTTTGCTGCGCTTTAGTACTTATATCGTCTCTGACAGCATCAGAAGGTCACTCCCATTGGAGCCTATGGAAGGGTGATCTCATGAGCGCAATGCTTCCTAGCAATGCGTACGCGAAGTCGCGTTCACATTGCTATTAACTTGTAATACCATTGCACATTTGCATGCGCTGGTATACACAGTGGAGCACAAATATCTCTTTCTTGAAAGTTATATTTAGCGCTCCACTTGTAATCTGGCCCTTTGTGCACTATTAATGTTTGTGATCATAAATGAAAAGAAGAAATAGTAAAGCAATATGCTACATTTGTATCAATTTAAAGACAAACCTCAGAGTACATGTATTATTTACACATAAGCTTATGGTATAGTACATTTTTTATGAAGTTAAACTACTATCCATGATTAACTGTCCCAAATGTCCCAAATGTAAATTTCAAAGACTGCATGACTAAAATTGTAAACAGTTAATGCATCTGTTGGTCTGAATAGATTTAATTTATTGGGTACATGACATTGAGGTGTTTTTCTACCAGGAGAGTCTACAATTTTTCAACTAAAGGTTTAAAAGACATTATTCTTGTAAACCTGAAATACAAATTGATTAATATTTAATAATTATAAAAACATTTTTTTTAAATGTGACAAGTTTAACTATATAATTTAACATGCATAATTTAAATAAAACAAAAAAGTGTATATACAAATAATTATATCTATAGATTATTGGACACTAATGGATGGAGTAAGAATGTCAGTGTCCTTGGTATCATTTGCATATTAGCTACCATGGGTGCAGAGGGAATGGTCCCTACCCGACCCGCTGTCCAGTGGCCTCTATTTAGGGTTCTATACATTTACTCTGTAAATGTAGGTATAAATCTGTATGGGCGTTTGGAAATATATAAGGGCTGGGATAGGGGGATTTCCAGTTTAGCACCAGAACTTAGAACATTCTAGTAATGAATTCTAGAAATTACTAGAAAATGCTAGTATTTTTTCTCATACAAATGTAGCCATACTATGCAAACATTTAGAACACCTATGCACAAAGCTCTAGACTTGCTCATTGGAAACACTGAAAATAATTCTATACACAAGGACATAACAAGACCAATGGTAGTTTGCATTTAAATAAAGAATTCCCTATCAAGTTATTGAGAGCTCAGATTTTATGGTAGTACATGTATATTTTTTAATATAATAGAAAAAAAGATAACACAGGGGACAAGTCCTACAAAAAAAATGTGGGAACTCACCAAGACTTCCACCCCCCCCCCCTCACAATTAATATTGTTTTATACACACACAGACACTGTATTTATATGTATATAATCTATACTCTTTGGTTGATGAAGCAAATTAAAACCAATGAAGGGTTGAATGGTTGCCTTTGAGCATGTGATGACTCCTCTGTCACAGAATCTCACCAACTTAAGGTGCAATAGTCCTATTTCTGCTGAGGGGAGCTAAATAACCCCAGAGCCACACAAAAATGTAAGCACAATGTGTTTCACACAGCAGGACTGCTTGCTTGCTTGTATTTAGTGTATTGTAGGAAGTGTAACTGACCATTACTAGAGGATCTCACTATCCCTCTAAACAGACTGTGCCCCAGCTCCTCCCACCAGTAGCAGCATTGATTACTGAAGCGTTTCTGTTCTCTGTCCAGGGGGAACTTAGTTCCTCCAGCAAAAATAGTGCAAGAACACTGTTCCAATGCTTTCTTATTGGACTTGACACCTGAGATAACACATGTACCATTTAGAACAGTTCTGCATTTTCTTTAACTTTTTCCTAGATTAGTTGACTAGTTAAAGGTACAGTCTACTCCAGAATATTTATCATTTAAAAAGATAGATAATCTTTTATTACCCATGCCCCAGTTTTGCATAACCAACACTGTTATATTAATAAACCTTTTTACCTCTGTGATTACATTGTATCTAAGTCTCTGCAAACATACAGACTTGCATTTTAGCCAATCAATGCTGACTCCTAGGTAACTCTACGTGAGTGAGCACAATGCTATCTATATGACACACATGAACTAGCGCTGTCTAGCTGTGAAAAACTGTTAAAATGCCCTGAGATAATTAGCATATGAGCCTACCTAGGTTTAGCTTTCAACAAAGAATACCAAAAGAACAAAGCAAATGTGGTGATAAAAGTCAATTGGAAAGTTGTTTAAAATTGCATGCCCTATCCAAATCATGAAAGTTTAATTTTGACTAGACTGTCCCTTTAAAATGCAAATAATTTTTTTCATCTTGAGATCTTTTCTACACAACTTTCTATACACTTTTTTTTTTTATTATACACATGAAATAATTCAAATTTTTCAAAAGTTCCAGCACATAATTTCACTAGAGATTACTTTAAAATAAGATTAAAATGAATTATATTTGTCATGCCATATTACTCTGAAATATTCCAGGGGAAAACTTTAGATATCCACTAACAATCACAGCAGATAAAAAAATGGCATTAATTAAAAGACTTGTTGAAGCGACAAATCAGTTCTGCTTTATTAGTTGCACAGTTATGTGTGTCGGAAAATAGAAAACCAGTTGACAGTGGAAAAAAACTGAATAATTTGAGTTCTTCTGTCAAATAAAATATTTTAACCTTTCTGAACAAGATACAGTTCATATCTTATTTCAGTGGGTAATCTTAGAATATAGTAACAGATATCAAAAGTTGGAAGATTGTATTTTTTTTTTGTAATTTTTTTTTTATATCTTTTACAAATAAGTGTAAAATAAGTGTCATATAATTGTTTCCCCCTTATATTTGTTTGTAAGGGGATACAAAATATAGTCTGCAATATTTTGTCTAGAAATAAGCATGCTGATTGTGAGAACTGGGGATCAAAGGAAAATATTATACCCGCAAAAAATGCTTATTCTGGTATATAAAACATTTTGAATGGATAATTAAAATAAAATGATATTTACTTTACAACTAGGCTATCCCAAATCAGATTCAACTAAATATTTTTTTCCCCATGATTTGTATAGAGCATACAATTTTAAACAAATTTCCAATTTATTTCTAGAGTCAAATTTGCTTCATTCTCTTGGTATCATTTGTTGAAGGATGAGCAATGCCCTACAGGGAGCTAACTGAACACATTGGTTAAGCCAATGACAAGAGGCATATATTTGCAGGACGCCAATCGCCAGCTAGCTCCCAGAAGGGCATGACTGCTCCTAAGCCACCCTACATGTGCTTTTCAACAATGGATACCAAGAGAATAAAGCAAATGTGTTAATAGAAGTAAACTGTAAAATCGTTTAAAATAGAATGCTCTATCTGAATCATGAAAGTTTAATTTTGGCTTTACTGTCTTTGTAAGCATTTTTAGAAAACATATGAGCCATTTGAATATCAATTATTTATATACAATTTATCTTTTAAAAAATATATTCAACAAATGGTGAAGATTGTTGCATAATTAACCCACTCAGAACAATTGAACAGCTATCTGTGTTTCAGCATGAATATTCTCAAATCCTAGTCTCTTAATGGTGACTTCTGACCCACTAAATCTTATGGAAGTTTCTCATTGCAACAACAGCTGTGTATTAGCTGCCACTCCAGGAAGCTGCTTGCAAATTTCACACACACAAGTGATAACATATGGATGCAACAGCCAGGTAGCCACATCTTGTGACAGATAGCAACACCCTATACTTTCTATAGAAGCCCCTATAGAAGCAGTTTCCTATGAAATCTCAACAATGCTACAGGCTGTTACTACTTTTTTTTTTTTCCTTATATGTAACCACAAAAAAAAAAAGAAAGACACATATTGGAAAAAAAAAAAAAAACACCTCCAATGCATAACTGCAAATTTGTCTAATTTGTCTAGGGTCTATAACACTGATAGTTAGGAGATGGAACTAGCGCCTACTCTGTGCCCCTAGCTCGGGGGAGGGGTGTTACCTAGTGACCACCAATAGAAGTCAAGTAAGAAGGGGGACCCCCCAAGCGCCTACCAAACCGGAGGCAAAAGGGGATAGCACTACAAGTATACTAAAATTAATAAATTGATAAATTTAATAACAGTTTAAAAACATACAATACATATCATGGATCCATGAGGAATAATGCCAGATAAAAACAGTAAAAACAGTAAATCAAGATATACAAACAATGTGCAAGATTATCAACAACAGATACTCAGCAACAGAAAATCACAAGTGCTAGACTGAGATTGCACAGGAATGGCTAATGGGTGTTAAACCATATAAATCCAAATAACTAATGTCCAGAAATGTTCAATAGTGCAAAAAATCCAAAATTAAAAATTAAAAAATCCAAAATTGAAAATCAAAGATCATCGTGGAAAAATCATGTGTGTCTTTGAAAAATGTGTCTTTAAAAATGGTGAATTGCAATTCTGTGGCGAACAAAGCAAAAATGAAAAAGGAATATGCAGTGTAGACAAAGTGAAAAATAATAAAAAATAGTAAAAAATAGTCACCCAGGACTGAGTTTATTTAGGAAAATGTGTCCTTATAAAGGGTATTGTAGCCAATGATCAAATTGAATTTTTGCGCCAAAACTTTAAGCTCCGCCCACTTCCTGTTAACTGCATTGTGGGTATGGGCATTGTATTCGTAGTATGGGCATTTCCTCCAATATTATTCCTGTATTGGTCCTAACCAACTAATCTGTGTGTGCTTAGATAAGGAAGGTAATCTACATGATATCTGTTGCGTGTGTATAGTTACTTAATATCAGGGTTAATACCAGATTCTGACTTCCGGTTGATAAGGACACTGATGTCACTTCCGGTGTATCTGCATATAATATAGCAAAATTTAGCAGAATTCTAAAACACCCGACTTAGGCCTAGATTTGGAGTTCGGCGGTAAAAGGGCTGTTAACGCTCCGCGGGCTTTTTTCTGGCCGCACCATAAAATTAACTCTGGTATCGAGAGTTCAAACAAATGCTGCGTTAGGCTCCAAAAAAGGAGCGTAGAGCATTTTTACCGCAAAAGCAACTCTCGATACCAGAGTTGCTTACGGACGCGGCCGGCCTCAAAAACGTGCTCGTGCACGATTCTCCCATAGGAAACAATGGGGCTGTTTGAGCTGAAAAAAAAACCTAACACCTGCAAAAAAGCAGCGTTCAGCTCCTAACGCAGCCCCATTGTTTGCTATGGGGAAACACTTCCTACGTCTGCACCTAACACCCTAACATGTACCCCGAGTCTAAACACCCCTACCCTTACACTTATTAACCCCTAATCTGCCGCCCCCGCTATCGCTGACCCCTGCATATTTTTTTTAACCCCTAATCTGACGCTCCGTAAACCGCCGCAACCTACGTTATCCCTATGTACCCCTAATCTGCTGCCCTAACATCGCCGACCCCTATATTATATTTATTAACCCCTAATCTGCCCCCCTCAACGTCGCCGACACCTGCCTACACTTATTAACCCCTAATCTGACGAGCGGACCTGAGCGCTACTATAATAAAGTTATTAACCCCTAATCCGCCTCACTAACCCTATCATAAATAGTATTAACCCCTAATCTGCCCTCCCTAACATCGCCGACACCTAACTTCAATTATTAACCCCTAATCTTCCGATCGGAGCTCACCGCTATTCTAATAAATGGATTAACCCCTAAAGCTAAGTCTAACCCTAACACTAACACCCCCCTAACTTAAATATAATATTTATCTAACGAAATAAATTAACTCTTATTAAATAACTTATTCCTATTTAAAGCTAAATACTTACCTGTAAAATAAATCCTAATATAGCTACAATATAAATTATAATTATATTATAGCTATTTTAGGATTAATATTTATTTTACAGGCAACTTTGTAATTATTTTAACCAGGTACAATAGCTATTAAATAGTTAAGAACTATTTAATAGTTACCTAGTTAAAATAATAACAAATTTACCTGTAAAATAAATCCTAACCTAAGTTATAATTAAACCTAACACTACCCTATCAATAAAATAATTAAATAAACTACCTACTATTACCTACAATTAACCTAACACTACACTATCAATAAATTAATTAAACACAATTCCTACAAATAAATACAATTAAATAAACTAGCTAAAGTACAAAAAATAAAAAAGAACTAAGTTACAGAAAATAAAAAAATATTTACAAACATAAGAAAAATATTACAACAATTTTAAACTAATTACACCTACTCTAAGCCCCCTAATAAAATAACAAAGCCCCCCAAAATAAAAAATTCCCTACCCTATTCTAAATTAAAAAAGTTACAAGCTCTTTTACCTTACCAGCCCTGAACAGGGCCCTTTGCGGGGCATGCCCCAAGAATTTCAGCTCTTTTGCCTGTAAAAAAAAACATACAATACCCCCCCCAACATTACAACCCACCACCCACATACCCCTAATCTAACCCAAACCCCCCTTAAATAAACCTAACACTAAGCCCCTGACGATCTTCCTACCTTGTCTTCACCATCCAGGTATCACCGATCCGTCCTGGCTCCAAGATCTTCATCCAACCCAAGCGGGGGTTGGCGATCCATAATCCGGTCCAGAAGAGGCTCCAAAGTCTTCCTCCTATCCGGCAAGAAGAGGACATCCGGACCGGCAAACATCTTCTCCAAGCGGCATCTTCGATCTTCTTCCATCCGGAGCGAAGCGGCAGGATCCTGAAGACCTCCAGCGCGGAACATCCATCCGGACCGACGACTGAACGACGAATGACTGTTCCTTTAAGGGACGTCATCCAAGATGGCGTCCCTCGAATTCCGATTGGCTGATAGGATTCTATCAGCCAAACGGAATTAAGGTAGGAATTTTCTGATTGGCTGATGGAATCAGCCAATCAGAATCTAGTTCAATCCGATTGGCCGATCCAATCAGCCAATCAGATTGAGCTCGCATTCTATTGGCTGATCGGAACAGCCAATAGAATGCGAGCTCAATCTGATTGGCTGATTGGATCAGCCAATCGGATTGAACTAGATTCTGATTGGCTGATTCCATCAGCCAATCAGAAAATTCCTATCTTAATTCCGATTGGCTGATAGAATCCTATCAGCCAATCGGAATTCGAGGGACGCCATCTTGGATGACGTCCCTTAAAGGAACAGTCATTCGTCGTTCAGTCGTCGGTCCGGATGGATGTTCCGCGCTGGAGGTCTTCAGGATCCTGCCGCTTCGCTCCGGATGGAAGAAGATCGAAGATGCCGCTTGGAGAAGATGTTTGCCGGTCCGGATGTCCTCTTCTTGCCGGATAGGAGGAAGACTTTGGAGCCTCTTCTGGACAGGATTATGGATCGCCAACCCCCGCTTGGGTTGGATGAAGATCTTGGAGCCAGGACGGATCGGTGATACCTGGATGGTGAAGACAAGGTAGGAAGATCTTCAGGGGCTTAGTGTTAGGTTTATTTAAGGGGGGTTTGGGTTAGATTAGGGGTATGTGGGTGGTGGGTTGTAATGTTGGGGGGGGGGTATTGTATGTTTTTTTTTACAGGCAAAAGAGCTGAAATTCTTGGGGCATGCCCCGCAAAGGGCCCTGTTCAGGGCTGGTAAGGTAAAAGAGCTTGTAACTTTTTTAATTTAGAATAGGGTAGGGAATTTTTTATTTTGGGGGGCTTTGTTATTTTATTAGGGGGCTTAGAGTAGGTGTAATTAGTTTAAAATTGTTGTAATATTTTTCTTATGTTTGTAAATATTTTTTTATTTTCTGTAACTTAGTTCTTTTTTATTTTTTGTACTTTAGCTAGTTTATTTAATTGTATTTATTTGTAGGAATTGTGTTTAATTAATTTATTGATAGTGTAGTGTTAGGTTAATTGTAGGTAATTGTAGGTAGTTTATTTAATTATTTTATTGATAGGGTAGTGTTAGGTTTAATTATAACTTAGGTTAGGATTTATTTTACAGGTAAATTTGTTATTATTTTAACTAGGTAACTATTAAATAGTTCTTAACTATTTAATAGCTATTTTACCTGGTTAAAATAATAACAAAGTTGCCTGTAAAATAAATATTAATCCTAAAATAGCTATAATATAATTATAATTTATATTGTAGCTATATTATGATTTATTTTACAGGTAAGTATTTAGCTTTAAATAGGAATCATTTATTTTATAAGAGTTAATTTATTTCGTTAGATAAAAATTATATTTAACTTAGGGGGGTGTTAGTGTTAGGGTTAGACTTAGCTTTAGGGGTTAATCCATTTATTAGAATAGCGGTGAGCTCCGGTCGGCAGATTAGGGGTTAATAATTGAAGTTAGGTGTCGGCGATGTTAGGGAGGGCAGATTAGGGGTTAATACTATTTATGATAGGGTTAGTGAGGCGGATTAGGGGTTAATACATTTATTATAGTAGCGCTCAGGTCCGCTCGGCAGATTAGGGGTTAATAAGTGTAGGCAGGTGTCGGCGACGTTGAGGGGGGCAGATTAGGGGTTAATAAATATAATATAGGGGTCGGCGATGTTAGGGCAGCAGATTAGGGGTACATAGGGATAACGTAGGTGGCGGCGATTTGCGGTCGGAAGATTAGGGGTTAATTATTTTAAGTAGCTGGCGGCGACGTTGTGGGGGGCAAGTTAGGGGTTAATAAATGTAATACAGGGGTCGGCGGGGTTAGGGGCAGCAGATTAGGGGTACATAAGTATAACGTAGGTGGCGGTCGGCAGATTAGGGGTTAAAAATTTTAATCGAGTGGCGGCGGTGTGGGGGGACCTCGGTTTAGGGGTACATAGGTAGTTTATGGGTGTTAGTGTACTTTAGGGTACAGTAGTTAAGAGCTTTATAAACCGGCGTTAGCCAGAAAGCTCTTAACTCCTGCTATTTTCAGGCGGCTGGAATCTTGTCGTTAGAGCTCTAACGCTCACTTCAGAAATGACTCTAAATACCAGCGTTAGAAAGATCCCATTGAAAATATAGGCTACGCAAATGGCGTAGGGGGATCTGCGGTATGGAAAAGTCGCGGCTGAAAAGTGAGCGTTAGACCCTTTAATCACTGACTCCAAATACCAGCGGGCGGCAAAAACCAGCGTTAGGAGCCTCTAACGCTGGTTTTGACGGCTACCGCCGAACTCCAAATCTAGGCCTTAATGTGCCAGAATCTGGCTATAGTGATTCATCTAGCCAGATTGAGTCGTGGATAATAATTTTAGAGTGTGATTCCACTATATGGAGTGTTGAAAATTGCCCACGGAGTATTATTTCCGGTAATGGCAAAATGTGACGTCATTTCCGGTTCCGGAATGTCCCCTGAGTCGTACTTCCGGTTTCGCTGAATTGTGAGATTATTTACGTCACATTTTGCCATTACCGGAAATAATACTCTGAGGGCCATTTTCAACACTCCATATAGTGGAATCACACTCTAAAATTATTATCCACGACTCATTCTGGCTAGATGAATCACTATAGCCAGATTCTGGCACATTAAGTCGGGGTTTTAGAATTCTGCTAAATTTTGCTATATTATATGCAGATACACCAGAAGTGACATCAGTGTCCTTATCAACCGGAAGTCAGAATCCGGTATTAACCCTGATATTAAGTAACTACACACACGCAACAAATATCATGTAGATTACCTTCCTTATCTAAGCACACACAGATTAGTTGGTTAGGACCAATATAGGAATAATATTGGAGGAAATGCCCATACTATGAATACAATGCCCATACCCACAATGCAGTTAACAAGAAGTGGGCGGAGCTTAAAGTTTTGGCGCAAAAATTCAATTTGATCATTGGCTACTATACCCTTTATAAGGACACATTTTCCTAAATAAACTCAGTCTTGATAAAGGCCTTACTGGGGCCGAAACGCGTTGACTGAGTATTGGTAAGCCTATTCCCTTTTATGTACTATTGTGTGAAGTTACCTGCACCATATTTTTCTTTATAATTTTAGGTGGATATCGTTTTTTGGGCCAATCTGGTTCAGACTTTGATCCTGTTTTATCACTCCTGCGGACACTGCTTCTCCTCTTCTCACACCCTCAAGGATATATCTACACTGTGGGACCACTACAAGGAATATCCATTTAGGTTTGGGTGACTATTTTTTACTATTTTTTACGTTGTCTACACTGCATATTCCTTTTTCATTTTTGCTTTGTTCGCCACAGAATTGTAATTCACCATTTTTAAAGACACATTTTTCAAAGACACACATGATTTTTCCACGATGATCTTTTGATTTTCAATTTTGGATTTTTTAATTTTTAATTTTGGATTTTTTGCACTATTGAACATTTCTGGACATTAGTTATTTGGATTTATATGGTTTAACACCCATTAGTCATTCCCGTGCAATCTCAGTCTAGCACTTGTGATTTTCTGTTGCTGAGTATCTGTTGTTGATAATCTTGCACATTGTTTGTATATCTTGATTTACTGTTTTTACTGTTTTTATCTGGCATTATTCCTCATGGATCCATGATATGTATTGTATGTTTTTAAACTGTTATTAAATTTATCAATTTATTAATTTTAGTATACTTGTAGTGCTATCCCCTTTTGCCTCCGGTTTGGTAGGCGCTTGGGGGGTCCCCCTTTTTACTTGACTTCTGTAACACTGATACCTATGTAACACATGTATCAGTTTGTATAGCAACAAATAGTGGCTTCCTATCTGGTGGCACCAGCGTTTACTGTGAGTAGCAAGCAGTCACTAAATAGTATCAACCTAATGTGATATAGTCACTCAAATGTAGCCTTTACATATAACAAAAACAAACAAAAACAAAAACCCTACCAACACTTCTATACCTAAAAGTTTTATTTTACAGATTTATCAAACAGTAATGCACTACAGAGTAACCAAAGTATCCACTAAAAGATAGGATAAGTATGGATAAGAATGTAGCTACAGATGAACTTTCACCTGTAGCTTTGAAACATTTACATTCGTTTAATGAAAGTGAATGTAAATGTTTAACGAAAATTCGATTTTCGGATTTTTTTTAAACTAAGCGAAACCAGAATAGTGCAGGCAATGAATATTCGAGGTAAATTAATTTCCTCAAAAATTTCGGAAAGAAAATTTAGTCAGAAACTAAATTTTATTTCCTGCACATCTTATATATATATATATTGCTTAAAGGGACACTGAACCCAAATGTTTTTATTTCGCGATTCAGATAGAGCATGACATTTTAAGCAACTTTCTAATTTACTCCTATTATCAAATTTTCTTCATTCTCTTGGTATCTTTATTTAAAATGCAAGAATGTAAGTTTAGATGCCGGCCCATTTTTGGTGAACAACCTGGGTTGTTCTTGCTGATTGGTGGATAAATTCATCCACCAATAAATAAAAGCTGTCCAGAGTTCTGAACTATTAAAAAAGCTTAGATGCCTTCATTTTCAAATAAAGATAGCAAGAGAATGAAAAATAATTAATAATAGGAGTAAATTAGAAAGGCCTCGCTTCCATTGAGTCGTTAAAAATGGAGCCGTAAGCTACCGAAGCGGCCGACAGCTAAAAGTAATTTACGGCTGCATTTTAGTACCAGGTTTCCATTGAAAAGATTAGCGTGTTGCGCGCAGTCGCTCTTTTCGTGTAGCTGTAAGTTAACGTTGTGTTAACGCTTCCATCTGACGTCGGATTTCTTGAAAATCAAATAGTTGCTAAGGTAACCCGACCTTACGCTATAGAATTTACGTTTAACGTCCGTGCTTCTTACCTGTGATCGCCTCTCAAGAAAAATAAAAAAACACTTATCCATATTTTTAATAATCAAATACTATTTTCTAATATAATTATATTTAACACTTCATAAATATAAGTAATATTTCTTGCTGCCCTAGGCATAGGTCTAGTTTGCATTCTGTAGATATGTTCTTGCATATATTATTATATTTAAATATATACTGATATTTCTATTAGAATATAAGTTCAACTATTTCTATACATGAGACAACAATAAATATTACTTATAACAATTTATTTCTACATTAAAACACTTGCATTATTTGCAAGTTTTATAATTTCAATAGAAAATAGGTCTCAAAAAGCACAATTTTCCTCTTTTACACCTAGTTGAGCTAGGGGTAATATATCTCAATGTATCGACAGCCTCCGACAATGTATTAACGGTTAGCGCTTTCATTGGAAACCTGGTATAATTTATCGATTAACGGCTTCTATTACTTTCTATGGGACGCGAAGATCTTTTCGGCAGCCGAAGTCCGGCTGCCGATATCGAGGTATAACGCGCCATTGGAAACAGTCGATAAACGATATTGCTTCCGACAGCATATT
Organism: Bombina bombina; assembly: GCF_027579735.1. NCBI lineage: Eukaryota > Metazoa > Chordata > Amphibia > Anura > Bombinatoridae > Bombina > Bombina bombina. The sequence goes on along the minus strand of NC_069503.1, from coordinate 926,133,392 downwards.
TATCGGTTTGCGAGTGCACGCAAACTGAATTACGACTCAATGGAAGCGAGGCCATAGTTGCTTAAAATTGCATGCTCTATCTGAATCACAAAAGAAAAAATTTGGGTTCAGTGTCCCTTTAATAAACAAGCTTTCAAAGGTTTCCTTTTCCTTAGTTCTACAACAATACTGATCAATTTTTATTTAGTCCAATGAAATGTAGTTACCCAGTAAAAATGGTATTCTTACACATTGCAGCACTTTAATTGTGGCAAATCCTGAACTATTTTGTATACATAAATGCATACACATGAATTTCAAACTACATAAATTACAATTATTTAATTAAAAATATGAAAGAGATATGATTTTTTTTACCATGATGGATAATGCCGTTCTCCAATAAAGCTTGGCCAAGATTAACACCTTCTTCAGGTTTATGAATTTCTCCAATTTCCAGTAACCAGTCTACAAATTCACTGGGAAAAAAAAGGAATGCAAATTGACTTGTAAAGTAAGTACATTATTGTTGTAACATAAAATGAATATAGTGATTACAATGGCCATTCACTGTTAAATTCCGCTTTTCTGTTTAAAGATCACAATGTCAATATTTTTGAATCAGCAATTTCCAGTAAAAAAAAATTATCTTAATAGTTACATGAATGTACATAGAATATATGGGGCATTAAGAGCAATTTTTACCTGCCAAGAAAACATTTTGGAAATGTAGTGAGTTTCTTTTTTCGGTCTTTGATTAGATTTCCTTCTTTACACATCATTTTATAAAGTCTCTCTCCTTGTTCTGATATCATCATCCAGGTGTCCTGTTCCATGCCCAATGTCAAGCCTGAAAACATGTGAACAATGTACATTATGATGGATGCCTTTTATTTTACCATTTATTTTTACAATATTATTCTAATCTATGATAATATTATTGTATACAGTATTTATTTTAATTACAGGGACAGTAATTAATTTGAGATTGTAATATAAAATGCTTTAATTATACACAGAGAAACCACTTTGCAGTATACCGTAATTATTTATTTTGGACCCCTTTTCCAGTAATTTAAAGGTCCAGTCAACACAGTAGATTTGCATAATCAACAAATGCAAGATAACAAGACAATGCAATAGCACTTAGTCTGAACATCAAATGAGAAGTAGAATTTTTTTCTGACAATTTTAAAAGTTATGTCTTTTTCCACTCCCCCTGTACCATGTGACAGCCTTCAGCCAATCACAAATGCATACACGTACCATGTGACAGCCATCAGGCATTCACAAATGCATAGACACTTATTCTTGCACATGCTCAGTAGGAGCTGGTGACTCAAAAAGTTTAAATATAAAAAAACTGTGCACATTTTGTTAATGGAAGTAAATTGGAAAGTTGTTTAAAATGGTATGCTCTATCTGAATAATGAAAGTTTAATTTTGATTGAGTATCCCTTTAAGACTGAAAATTGTTGATTGATCTTGACAAGAGCACATGTTATGCTTCACATGTGTACCCTTGCCACACTTCATTCTATTTAAACATTAAACACTTTGAGATTGTAATTTAAAAATAAATGATATATTTATTATATCTAGAAAACAAATACTTTTAATATCCTTAAACTATTAATTTTGTCCTTTTAGGCTTTCTATTTCCTGGGTGCTTTATTCCACACTCCAGTGACATTTATAACTGTCTTTTACTGGCCCCAGTAGGCAAGGAAAACTAGTTGATAACATAGTTGCTTTTGGAAATATTTTTTTTCAATATTAAACAATAATATAATTTTTTTTAAATAAATCTGCCTAATATTATTAGTCTACTATTTTCTTTTAAGGTCAATCGATATAGAGTTTTCATGAGCTCACTTTGCTTATGCTAGACCAGGGGTTTTCAAATTGGTCCTCACTCCTCAGGCCTCCCTAACAGGCCAGATTTTCAGGATATCTGAATTTAAATGGACAGGAAACCCCAATGATGAAATTAAGGATTGGGATAGAACATATCATTTTAAACAACTTTGAAATTTACTTTTTTTTATAAAATATGCTTCATTCTCTTGTTATCCTTTGATAAAGGAACAGCATTGCACTTGCGGCAGCTAGCTAAACACATCTAGTTAGCCAATCACAAGAGACAAGTGCATGCAGGCACCAATCACCAGCTAACTCCCACTAGTGTAGGATATGTGCATATAAACATTTTTTAACAATGGATAATTATGGAAAAAAACAAAAAAAAAGAAAAAAAAAAAAGAAAAAGTGGGTGGATTCCACACGAATTTAGTAAAGTCCTGGCTCTAGAACTATGGATATAAATATACCCTATAGTGCACACTGGAGAGAGGGGTGACTCTCATCAAAGTGAAATATAATGTTAATAAGACCGGTCAAATGAATGCGGTTTCCCACAAGAATAGTACCTCACACACATAAGCAAGTAGACAATTGTAGTTTCTTCGCAGCAGAAAAAGGTGTCTCACCACCTAAACAAGAGTCCAAATAGACTTACAGCAAATCCCGGACACTCCGTTCCTCTGTCATGTAGAAATCCACAGGACCAGGCTGTGTGGCAGTGGCGTCTTTGGTCGGCTCCCAAACCAGGTCAGGAGGCGTGTTACCTACACGCTGACGTCAATACGTCACAGACCAATCTCTCACACTGCTCCAATCAGAAGGCCAATCCGGGTGGCAGGAGGTGTATCGCTTACATGCAGTTTAAGCTGTCAACCTGTTTCACTGTAGTGTTGTATCACAAGGAGTCCTTCCCAGGTAGATGAGTGGCTGCAAGCTTTGTAGGTAATAAAGTTGTAATCTGATATAAGATCCGCTCCGGCTACCGCAAGAGGAGCAAACTCAAATGTCATATGCAAAGTGGTGATGGGAGAGTACCAGCGTACCCCTCAGTCCAGGAGCTTATTCATCCCAATGGAGAAGGGACGTAGCAGGGAGCCGTTCCGCTTGTTTCAGGCTATAGAAAACCTTACCATAGAGAAAAAGCAAAAAAGCGGACAGCTGGGTATTCATGTAAAGATAAAAGTCCTTTATTCAAAAAAGTTTAAAAACAGGTGGTCAATAAGTAGAAAGTTCATAATCAGAGCGCACACATAAGCACCAAGGGATAGGACTTTTATCTTTACATGAATACCCAGCCGTCCGCTTTTTTGCTTTTTCTCTATGGTAAGGTACTTATGGAACAAAGCACACTTGAAAATAGAAGTGATTTTAAAAGTGTCTTAAAATTCCATGCTCTATCTGATTCTTGTTTAATTTTGACATTCCTATCCCTTTAAGCAAAGGTGAAACAATCAGCTGTAAACATGTTTATTACCTGTTCTCACCCAATATAAGCCTGAAAATCTGGCCTGTTAGCCCTATTTTTAAATTCAGAAATATTAAAAACCAAATTATTATACACAAAACAGGTGAATGATCTGAATAATAATCTGAACAGAGCACTGCTTGTCCCAAGCAATCAGCAACAAATCCTGCTGGTTGGTCCAGTGACATGTTCCGCTCGGGACCAGCAGTGCTCAGCAGGTCCCAAGTAACACTTCTACTGTGTGTTTAACACCTTTGCGGAGGGGTATGGTTGATCATTTTTAACTATAATGGCCCTTTAATTTAGCATGTCCCAGTCTCCCTGCACCCAGACTCAGGTATGCTCTGTGAAGCTAAATGACTGCTAAGTCTGGGTCACCTTCTCTAAAGATGGTGAAGAAAATAGTTACATACTATCAAAATGAAAGAACAGATCGGAGGTAATGGAATACAAATTATTTAACTTTAAAATAATCAGATCCAACATTATTATTTTTCTAAATGCATGTGTTTGATAGTTAGTAGTTTGGAATGTATCAGTTTAAACAATCTATTACAGGAAACATATCTAATTTGCATGGGTTGTTTATAAGTGGTTTGTTTAGGTATGAGTCACTAGCATCCTGTGTTGAATGAAATAAATATTTCTAAAACAGCTATTTAAGATGAATTTATAAACCAGGAACACAACCAAAACATGTCAAAGTGAGCTCCTCTGTCCCAGTGTGACTTTTCTAACCTCTATTTGCACACGTAACATTTTCTCTTGCATAATTACTATAAAGCAAATACTGAGTAATATCTGACAGATTTGCATTTTATACCATAACCACAAAGGCTTTAAAACGGATCATTCTTAGCATTATCTGCAGGTATGAAGTAGATAAATACACTTTTGTCTTTGATATGATTATTTTACCAGGGAAAAATTTAAATTTATTGGGTCACACTATAATGAGAATATAAACTTAGTTTCAAGGAAAAATGTTATTGTATATTCAGTTTGATTCAAAGGAGCATTGTACAACATTATTATACAAATCCTATACACTTGCTCCATATGGTAATTAAATATATTCATCAAAATAGATTGCTTTCTGACAAGAGGTAAATAAGACTTCATGGTATGTTAGTCTATAGGACTATTTCATCAAAATGGCTATATTGTCTTTCCACATGATGGCTTCAAACATAAAAGAAAATAAAACAGTTTTACTTGACGTTGACGGATGACATCATAAGACTAGGCCCAAATAGTATGGTTAAAGGGACAGTTTACTCAAATATTTTCTCCCCTTTAATTTGTTCCCAATGATCCACTTTACCTGCTGGAGTGTATTAAATTGTTTACAAGTAGCTCCTTTACCCTTCTACTGGCATTTTAAATTGTTTATTTAGCATGTGGTATCCCCACCTATTCTGAAAGTTTGTGGCCGTGCGTACCAGCTATAGATAAGCTTTGTAAACACAGCCAGCAGAAGAAATTACACTCCCAGTGTGATAAAGCAGAGATAAGGTAATAAAATGTTGATTTTCCATTGTTCTCTCAAAGTATTGGTGATTGTTTTAAGGACAGATATAAGATAAAGAAGCATGTATATGTGCACAATGTGATACAGTAATGAGATCTGATTATACCTACAAGCTCAACCTATTTTATTAGGCTGTGGCTTCAAAACACAAAATCAGAGCTTTAATATACAGAAATAAACCCTTAAAAGCTAATTTTCATACATTTTTTACTCTGCAGTTGGTAAAAAAAGCAGTTGTAAACACATTAAGGGAAAAACTATTTTACAGTATACTGTCCCTTTAACAAAGTATACATTAGTTTTGAGGGATGAAGGTATACTGACAGCATGGAAGTGATCTTATGAAATTTCACTTCTAAACATAATTAAAGAGTGATGTATGGTATTGTTAAACATATATCTGTCTGGACTTAAAACAAACTTGCTCGTTAGTCTCACATTTTTATTCATCTTTGAATTGTTTTTTAAACCATTTGAATTTGAGCTTTAAAAATGAATGGTCTCTGAGGCTTGTGGGAAAATAATATGCTTTCTTGTAATAGCACTGTATTTTCTTCAGTAGAAAGATTCCAAAAGCAGTTCTGGCTGTTGGACAACTTTTATTTCTGTGTAAGCGCTGATGTATTGTTGCACTTTGTTTTATCATTAAACATTTTAAGTCAGAGTTGCGCTTTTACTTATTTTTAGAATCTGTAGAAGTTTGCTGTATTGCTGGGACCAGGGAAAACCAGTGGAGAAAAAGCAGACCCTGCATATGTGGATTGATATTCAAATTAACATGCATGCCGATTGTTAAAGCTTGTTTTCTGCAATTGCTTTTCAAAGGCAAAACTCCACCAAATGCTTCATTTATTTAGAGGAACCGAGCCAGACTTTTCTCTGGAGTAGACAAGGTTTGCCACTGTCATTTTATGTGTAAAATGTAAGCATCTTATCTAATGACCGCTGACTGCAATTAGGGACAAATATATAACAGGTCTTTAAAGTCTGTGTGTGCCCTTACTGTTCTCAGATTTGGAGACCGCACATTTTTCAGAGTTGAATTACAGGAAAATGGGGAAAATAAATAAGGAACCTATATTATATATATATATATATATATATATATATATATATATATATATATATATATATATATATATATATATATATATATATATATATATATATATTTAACTGTGCATAACTAAATATTTTATATAACAAAAAGATGTTTTATGTTTCTTTAAATGTTTATATTTAAAGTAGTAGGAGTATTGCTGTGAAGTAGTATCCCTATGTAACTTAATAGAATGAAGAATAAACTAATAATTGTGTTTTGTGTAATAACAGGGTCAGATTTATTATTAGGCAAAAGGGGAAGCTGCCTTTGGATATCTACACACATATATTCTTCTGTAGCTAGTACAGCTTTATAATCCTGTGTGTGCAAGCTTGGCTGCTGTGCACTGCTAGTCAGAGAGCTGTACTGAGACTTTCTTACATTGAGTTATGCATCTTTTGTTTTTAGTGGTTTCATACACTAGTGAAAATGTTACTGGACACTACCAACATAAAAAGGAATGGTGAGAGTAGACTGTGATTCTGAAATTGAAATTCATTACTGTAAAATTAAAATATTAGGATATAAAAAGTAAACCACCGGCAGCATGAGAGAAAAACTAGAGATGAAGAGTAATATAATCTGGTGGATGCCAACATTTTCTACCCACATCTTTATTTCATTGTGCTGGCAAACATCTCTCAAACAAGTGATGGGCAAATGGCAACCTAGGTGTTGCATGTGGCCCTCTAAGGCCCCCAGCCGATATTGTAACAGGAAAAAAGTCCTATATTTTATTTTATAAACACAGAAATAATCTGTTTGACAATTCCTTATTTATGCCACTATTTCTTTCATGTAATTGGCAAGAGTCCATGAGCTAGTGCCGTATGGGATATACAATCCTACCAGGAGAGGCAAGGTTTCCCAAACCTCAAAATGCCTATAAATACACCCCTCACCACATCCACAATTCAGTTTTTACAAACTTTGCCTCCTATGGAGGTGGTGAAGTAAGTTTGTGCTTGATTTTCTTCTGTGATATGCGCTTCTCAGCATTTTGAAGCCCGATTCCTCTCAGAGTACAGTGAATGTAAGAGGGACGTGAAGGGAGTATCACCTATTGAATTCTATGGTTTTCCTTGCTGGAAATCTTTTCATAGTTTCTCTGTTATCGGTCATAGAGATTCATCTCCTACCTCCCTTTTCAGATCGACGATATACTCTCATATTCCATTACCTCTACTGATAACTGTTTCAGTACTGGTTTGGCTATCCGCTATATGTGGATGGGTGTCTTTGGGTAAGTATGTTTTTATTTCTTAAAGACACTCTCAGCTATAGTTGGCACTTCATGTATTAATGTAAAGTTCTAAATATATTTATTGTACTTATATTTGCCATGAGTCAGGTTTATCTATATTTCCTTTTGCAGACCATCAGTTTCAAAATTGGGAAAAAAAATATTTAGGAAGTTATTTTTTCTTACCTGGGGTATAGTCTTTTCTTCAAAATTGACTGTTTTCATTAATTTTCACAGCCAAAATTTAGGCTCGCGAGGCTGCAAAATGCTGATATTTATTGCGTCATTCTTGGCGCAAGAATTTTTTGCAAGTTGCGTCATTTCCGGATGTTGTTAGCGCCAAAAAAAAATTATTTAGCGTTGCGCATCATACTTAACGCCAAAAAATTTTATTATTTAAACCCCACTTCCTATATGCCTCTTGCCTTTTTCTATGCTTAGAGGGCTATACTGTTTTCATTTTTTCCCATTCCTGAAATTACCATATAAGGAAATTGATCATTTTGCTTTATATGTTGTTTTTTTCTCATACATTTGCAAGATGTCTCAATCTGATCCTGTCTCAGAAACCACTGTTGGATTCCTGCTGCCTGATAACAGTTCTACCAAAGATAAGTGTATCTGTTGTAAATTAGCAGAGATTATATCTCCAGCTGTAGTATGTAACTGTAGTCATGATAAGCTTTTACAAGCAGATAATGTATCCATCAGTACTAGTACTATGCCTGTTGTTCCTTCAACATCTAATGTACATGATATCCCTGTGAATATAAAAGATTTTATTGCTGATGTGATTTAGAAGGCTTTATCTACCATTCCGCTTTCTAATAAACGTAAAAGGTCTTTTAAAACTTCTCATAAAGATGATGAATTTTCAAATGACCGAAAACATACTGAATTATCCTCCTCTGATGAGGATCTATCTGATTTAGAAGATGGAGTATATTCGTTCCTTGTTGAAAGAAGTGTTAATTACTTTGTATATTGAGGAAACTAGTCCTCTTGATATTAAAACTAGTAAACATTTAAATTCTGTTTATAAACCTCCTGTGGTTACTCCAGAGGTTTTTCCAGTTCCTGATGCTATTTCTGATATGATTTCAAAGGAATGGAATAGGCCTGGTACTTCTTTTATTCCTTCTTCTAGGTTTAAAAAGTTGTATCCTTTACCAGCAGCCAGATTGGAGTTTTGGGAAAAAATCTCCAAAGTTGATGGGGCTATTTCTACTCTTGCCAAACATACTACTATCCCTATGGAAGATAGTACTTCATTTAAGGATCTTTTAGATAGGAAACTTGAATCTTATCTAAGGAAAGCTTATTTATTTTCTGGCTATCTTCTCAGGCCTGCAATTTCTATAGCTGATGTTGCAGCTGCATCCACCTTCTGGATGGAAAGCTTAGCGCAACAGGAAACAGATTATGATTTTTCTAGCATTGTTCGCTTGCTTCAACATGCTAATCATTTTATCTGTGATGCTATTTTTGATATCATCAACATTGATATTAAATCTATGTCTTTGGCTATTTTAGCTAGAAGAGCTTTGTGGCTCAAACATTGAAATGCTGACATGGTATCTAAGTCTAGATTACTATATCTTTCTTTCCAAGGTAACAATTTATTTAGTTCTCAGTTTGATTCCATTATTTCAACTGTCACTGGGGGGAAGGGAGTTTTTTTACCTCAGAATAAAAGATCTAAAGGTAAATCTAAAGCTTCTAATTGTTTTCCTTCCTTTCGACAGAATAAGGAACAGAAACCTAATCCTTCCCCCAAGGAGTCTGGTTCCAATTGGAAGCCTTCTTCATGTTGGAATAAATCCAAGCCTTTTAAGAATCCAAAGCCAGCCCCAAAGTCTGCATGATGGTGCGGCCCTCATTCCAGTTCAGCTGGTGGGGGGCAGATTACATTTTTTTCAGAACATTTTGTCAGATTCTGTCCAAAATCATTGGATTCAGAGCATTGTCTCTCAAGGGTATCAAATAGGATTCAGAATGAGACCTCCTGTGAGAAGGTTTTTGTTCTCTCATGCATTCCAGCAAATCCAGTGAAGGCTCAGGCTTTTCTGAAGTGTGTTTCAGATCTAGAGCTTTCAGGGGTAATTATACCAATTCCATTTCAGGAACAGGGTCTGGGGTTTTATTCAAATCTATTCATTGTCCCAAAGAAAGAAAATTCATTCAGGCCAGTTCTGGATCTGAAAATTTTGAACCGTTTTGTAAGAGTGCCAACTTTCAAAATAGTGACTATAAGGACTATTCTGCCTTTTGTTCAGCAAGGTCATTATATGTCCACGATAGACTTACAGGATGCATATCTTCACATTACGATTCATCCAGATCATTATCAGTTTCTGAGATTCTCTTTTCTAGACAAGCATTACCAATTTGTCGCTCTTCCATTTGGCCTAGCGACAGCTCCAAGAATTTTTTCGAAGTTTCTCGGTGCCCTACTCTCTGTAATCAGAGAACAGGGTATTGCAGTGTTTCCTTATTTGGATGATATCTTGGTACTAGCTCAGTCTTTACATTCTGCAGAATCTCACACGAATCAACAAGTGTTGTTTCTTCAAAGACATGGTTGGAGGATCAATTTACCAAAAAGTTCCTTGATTCCTCAGACAAGGGTCACCTTTTTAGGTTTCCAGATAGATTCAGTGTCCATGACTCTGTCTCTAACAGACAAGAGATGAATACAATTCAGTCTCAGTCATTCCCTTTAGTGGCTTTGTGCATGGAAGTTTTAGGTCTCATGAGTGCAGCACCGGACGCGATCCCCTTTGCTTGTTTTCATTTGAACCCTCTCCAGCTTTGTATGCTGAATCAATGGTGAAGGGTTTATACAAAGATATCACAATTAATATCCTTAAATCCCAATGTTAGACTCTCTCTCATTTGGTGGTTAGACCACCATCGTATAGTTCAAGGGGCCTCCTTTGTTCATCCAACCTGGACTGTAATCACAACAGATGCAAGTCTTTCAGGTTGGGGAGCTGTCTGGGGATCTCTGACAGCACAAGGGGTTTGGAAATCTCAAGAGGCGAGGTTACCAATCAATATTTTAGAACTCCGTGCTATTTTCAGGGCTCTTCAGGTTTGGCCTCTATTGAAGAGAGAACCATTCATTTGTTTTCAGACGGACAATGTCACAACTGTGGCATATGTCAATCATCAGGGTGGGACTTGCAGTCCCCTAGCTATGAAAGAAGTATCTCGGATACTTGCTTGAGCGGAATCCAGCTCTTGTCTAATTTCTGCAGTACATATCCCAGGTATAGACAATTGTAAAGTGGATTATCTCAGCCATCAGACTTTACATCTGGAGGAGTGGTCACTCCATCCAGATGTGTTTTTTTCAGATTGTTCAGATGTAGGATCTTCCAGAAAAAGATCTGATGGCTTCCCATTTGAACAAGAAACTTCCCAGGTACCTGTCCAGGTCCAGGGATCCTCAGGCGGAGCAGTTCCTTAGTTTTACCAACCTGCTTATATCTTCCCGCCCCTAGTTCTTCCAAAAGTGATCTCCAAGATCATCATGGAACATTCGTTTGTGTTTCTGGTAGCACCAGCATGGCCTCACAGGTTCTGGTATGCGGACCTTGTCCGGATGTCCAGTTGTCAACCATGGCCACTTCCTTTAAGACCAGATCTGTCCCAAGGACCGTTTTTCCATCAGGATCTCAAATCATAAATTTGAAGGTATGGAATTTCGAACGCTTAGTACTTAGTCATAGAGGTTTCTCCGACTCAGTGATTGATACTATGTTACAGGCTCGTAAATCTGTTTCTAGGAAGGTTTATTATAGAGTTTGGAAGACATATTTCATGGTGCTCTTTTCATAAATTCTCCTGGCATTCTTTTAGAATGCCTTGAATTTTACTGTTTCTTCAGGATGGTTTGGATAAAGGTTTGTCTGCATGTTCCTTGAAGGGACAATTCTCTGCTCTTTCTGTTTTATTTCACAGAAAGATTGCTAAACTTCCTGATATTCACTGTTTTGTTCAGGCTTTGGTCCATATCAAGCCTGTCATTAAATCAATCTCTCCTCATTGGAGTCTTAATTTGGTCCTGAGAGCTTTACAGGCTCCTCCTTTTGAGCCTATGCATTCTTTGGATATTAAACTACTTTCTTGGAAAGTGTTGTTCCTTTTTGCTATTTCTTCTGCTAGAAGAGTTTCTGAATTCATGTGAGTCACCTTTTCTGATTTTTCATCAGGCAAGGCAAGGCAGTTTTGCGGACTTCATTTAAATTTTTACCTAAAGTTGTGATTTCTAACAACATTAATAGGGAAATTGTTGCCCCCTCTTTGTGTCCTAATCCTAAGAATTCTTTGGAGAGATTCTTACATTCTCTGGATGTTGTAAGAGCTTTGAAATATTATCTTGAAGCTACTAAAGATTTCAGGAAGACTTCTAGTCTATTGTTTGTCTTTTCTGGTTCTAGGAAAGGTCAGAAAGATTCTGCCATTTCCTTGGCATCTTGGCTAAAGCATTTGATTCATAAGGCTTATGTGGAGTCAGGTCAGGCCCCGCCTCAGAGAATCACAGCTTATTCTACTAGATCAGTCTCCGCTTCATGGGCTTTTAAGAATGAAGCTTCAGTTGATCAGATTTGCAAAGCAGCGAATTGGTCTTCTTTGCATACATTTACTAAATGCTACCGTTTTGATGTATTTGTCTCTTCGGAAGCAGTTTTTGGTAGAAAAGTTCTTCAGGCAGCTGTTTCAGTTTTATTCATCTGCTTATGTTTTAAGTTTTTTTCTTTTCAATTATAAGAAAACAACTTATTGTTTTAGTTGGATTTAATTTTTTCAGTGGAAAATGGCTGTTTTGATTTTATCCCTCCCTCTCTAGTGACTCTTCTGTGGAGTTCCACATCTTGGGTATTGCTATCACATTCGTCACTAGCTCATGGACTCTTGCCAATTACATGAAAGAAAACATAATTTATGTAAGAACTTACCTGATAAATTAATTTCTTTCATATTGATAAGAGTCCATGAGATCCACCATTTTTATGATGGTTATGATTTTTTTGTATAAAGCGCAATTATATTTCCAGTTCCTTTTTTGATGCTTTTTATTCCTTTTTTTATCACCCCACTACTTGACTATTCGTTAAACTGAATTGTGGGTGTGGTGAGGGGTGTATTTATAGGCATTTTGGGGTTTGGGAAACTTTGCCCCTCCTGGTAGGATTGTATATCCCATACGTCACTAGCTCATGGACTCTTGCCAATATGAAAAAAAATAATTTATCAGGTAAGTTCTTACATAAATTATGTTTTTTACCCACACAGTAAACTTTATTGTGATCAATTTAAAGGGACACTGAACCCAAATTTTTTCTTTTGTGATTCAGATAGAGCATGCAATTTTAAGCAACTTTCTAATTGACTCCTATTATCACATTGTCTTCATTCTCTTGGTATCTTTATTTAAAATGCAAGAATGTAAGTTTAGATGCCGGCCCATTTTTGGTGAGTAAACTGGGTTGTTCTTGCCGATAAATACACCCACCAATGAACAAGTGCTTTCCATGGTTCTAAACCAAAAAAAAAAAATAGCTTAGATGCTATTTTTTCAAATAAAGAAAACAAAAGAACAAAGAAAAATGTATAATAGGTGTAAATTAGAAAGTTGCTTAAAATTGCATGCTCTATCGGAATCGCGAAAGAAAAAAATTGTGTTCAGTGTCCCTTTAAGGGTTAAAAGTGTATTGTGAAAATGCTTATGAGGTTTCATGGGTCTTTTGAATAATATAGCTTGCCTATTACAGCTCAAATATGGGATATTCTTAGTTGAATACTGAATCACAGACTTCTTTCCTAGCTGTGTGGTGTAAATCAGTGGTAGAATCCCACCTTTTGTCTTTACCACTTAGATTGTAAACTCTCTCAGGAGCAGGGCCCTTCTGTCACAGTCTGTCTTCCCTTGTTGGAATTTTTGGACACATTACATATAATAAACATAACAATATTAGCAATAGTACTAATTACTATTGTTTGTAAGATACCATTAATACATTAAACAAATGAGTAACTGTGGCCCAGTGTAAGCAAATATTTTATTCTGTCTATTTATGTGTCTTAAAAATATCACATTAGAATACAGAATGCACAGAATGCACAGATCCCCTGTGTTATAAACAATAGATCTTGTATGTTATCAACATTCAAATATAAAAAATAAACCACAACCTGCAACCTAGACATACATTAAACTAACACTTACTTTTTCTTCTTTCTCTCTCTTTTAAGATTGCTTCCAGCCACTCCTGTTTATCCTCCGATGTTTTTGCCATACAGACAAACCACTTGTTCTTGGCTGTGTTATGAATTTTCCAGCCATTGACTACTGTATTACCATTGCTGTGGAAATCGGCTAGAGAGAGGACAAAAAAAATAGAAATAAATTACGGAATATGAGGAAAAATATGTTGAAAAGCAATGACCTGACATAAAATAAGAGTTTACGATAACCTTATTAGAAAGTATACCTATTAATATTTTGTGTTCATTTAATACATTGGGTGCGATCACATATGTGGCGATGGCCGCCAAACACATCGTCAGCAATTTTTAGTCTAATCAAGCGATCACATATATGGCGCAGAAGACAAGTTACACATGTATATATGACACGTCATAGAACTGTAGTCGCCAGTCGGTATCAGGGGCGCGATCCAATATAGATCGCAGTTTGCGGCGCAAGTGAGGGAACCCACGTCGCCCGCAGTTTAAGCTCGCAACTCGAGCCATCCAATATGCGGCGCCGTCACTTGCTAAAGTGGCGCAAGTCTCACAAACCAGCGATGTCCAGAAATCTGCGTAAGTACAGATTTTTGGAGTCGCCAGTGACTTGCGCCACGTTAGAAACTGCCGGCGCCTATAAAACCTGACTAAAGTCTAAATCACCCGCACTGTCTAACACGCCTCCTAAACATAGCCCGACACGTCTAACACGCCTCCCTAACATAGCCCGACACGTCTAACCCTCTATCCGCTATCCCCCTCACTATCCTAACAATAAAAAAGCTATTAACCCCTAAACCGCCGCTCCCGTACCCCGCCGCAACCTAATAAAGTTATTAACCCCTAAACCGTCGCTCCCGTACCCCGCCGCCAGCTATATTATATCTATAACCCCCTAAAGTGAGCCCCTAACACCGCCGCCATCTATATTAAAATTATTAACCCCTAATGTAAGCCCCTTACACCGCCGCCATCTCTATTAAAATGATTAACCCCTAATTTAATCTACCTACCCCGCCGCCAGCTATATTATCTATATTAACCCTAAGTATATTATAGTTAATATAGGTATTACATTATATATATTAACTATATTAACCCTAATTATATTAGGGTTAATATAGTTAATATAGTTACTATAGTATTTATATTAACTATATTAACTCTATCTAACCCTAACACCCCTAACTAAATTTATATTAAATTAATCTAATTCATTTATAAACTAAAATATTCCTATTTAAATCTAAATACTTACCTATAAAATAAACCCTAAGATAGCTACAATATAATTAATAATTACATTGTAGCTATGTTAGGGTTAATATTTATTTTACAGGTAAATTGTTAATTATTTTAACTAGGTATAATAGCTATTAAATAGTTATTAACTATTTAATATCTACCTAGTTAAAATAATTACCCAATTACCTGTAAAATAAATCCTAACCTAAGTTACAAATACACCTACACTATCAATAAATTAAATAAACTACAAACATCTATATAAAAATACAATTAAATTAACTAAACTAAATTACAAAAAAAAACAAACACTAAATTTCAAAAAATAAAAAAAAGATTACAAGATTTTTAAGCTAATTACACCTATTCTAAGCCCCCTAATAAAATAATAAACCCCCAAAATAAAAAAAATTCCCTGCCCTATTCTAAATGAAACAAATTTCAAAGCTCTTTACCTTACCAGCCCTTAAAAGGGCCTTTTGTGGGGCATGCCCCAAAGAATTCAGCTCTTTTGCATACAAATACAATACCCCCCCCCATTACAACCCACCACCCACATACCCCTATTCTAAAACCACCCAAACCCCCCTTAAAAAAGCCTAACACTACCCCCCTGAAGATCTCCCTACCTTGTCTTCACCACACCAGACCGAACTCCTGATCCGATCCGGGCGATGTCTTCCTCCAAGCGGCAAAGAAGAATTCTTCCTCCGGCGATGTCTTCCTCCAAGCGGCAAAGAAGAATTCTTCCTCTGGCGACATCTTCCTCCAAGCGGCAGCAAAGTCTTCATTCTTCCGGCGGCATCTTCAATCTTCTTTCTTCGATCCGCCGCCGCGGAGCATCCATCCCGGACGACTACTGAACTACGAATGAGGTACCTTTAAATGAAGTCATCCAAGATGGCGTCCGCCGAATTCCGATTGGCTGATAGGATTCTATCAGCCAATCGGAATTAAGTTAGAAAAATCTGATTGGCTGATTGAATCAGCCAATCAGATGCAAGTTCAATCCGATTGGCTGATCCAATCAGCCAATCAGATTGAGCTCGCATTCTATTGGCTGATCGGAACAGCCAATAGAATGCAAGCTCAATCTGATTGGCTAATTGGATTAGCCAATCGGATTGAACTTGAATCTGATTGGCTGATTCAATCAGACAATCAGATTTTTCTAACTTAATTCCGATTGGCTGATAGAATCCTATCAGCCAATCGGAATTTGGCGGACGCCATCTTGGATGACGTCATTTAAAGGTACCTCATTCGTAGTTCAGTAGTCGTCCGGGATGGATGCTCCGCGGCGAAGCGAAGAAAGAAGATTGAAGATGCCGCCGGAAGAATGAAGACTTTGCTGCCGCTTGGAGGAAGACGTCGCCGGAGGAAGAATTCTTCTTTGCCGCTTGGAGGAAGACATCGCCGGAGGAAGAATTCTTCTTTGAATTTTTTTTATTTTGGGGGTTTATTATTTTATTAGGGGGCTTAGAATAGGTGTAATTAGCTTAAAAATCTTGTAATCTTTTTTTTATTTTTTGTAATTTAGTGTTTTTTTTTTTTTGTAATTTAGTTTAGTTTATTTAATTGTATTTTTAGATAGATGTTTGTAGTTTATTTAATTTATTGATAGTGTAGGTGTATTTGTAACTTAGGTTAGGATTTATTTTACAGGTAATTGGGTAATTATTTTAACTAGGTAGATATTAAATAGTTAATAACTATTTAATAGCTATTATACCTAGTTAAAATAATTAACAATTTACCTGTAAAATAAATATTAACCCTAACATAGCTACAATGTAATTATTAATTATATTGTAGCTATCTTAGGGTTTATTTTATAGGTAAGTATTTAGATTTAAATAGGAATATTTTAGTTTATAAATGAATTAGATTAATTTAATATAAATTTAGTTAGGGGTGTTAGGGTTAGATAGAGTTAATATAGTTAATATAAATACTATAGTAACTATATTAACTATATTAACCCTAATATAATTAGGGTTAATATAGTTAATATATATAATGTAATACCTATATTAACTATAATATACTTAGGGTTAATATAGATAATATAGCTGGCGGCGGGGTAGGTAGATTAAATTAGGGGTTAATCATTTTAATAGAGATGGCGGCGGTGTAAGGGGCTTACATTAGGGGTTAATAATATTAATATAGCTGGCGGCGGTATAGGGGGATTAGATTAGGGGTTAATAATTTTTATATAGGTGGCGGCGGTGTAAGGGGTCAGATTAGGGGATAGATAAGGTAGATGACAGCGGTGTAAGGGGTTCTAATTAGGGGATAGATAAGGTAGATGGCGGCGGTTTTAGGGGCTCACAGTAGGGGGTTAGTTTATGTAGATGGCGGCGGGGTCAGGGAGCGGCGGTTTAGGGGTTAATAACTTTATTAGGGATTTCGGGGGGGGGGGGGGGATCGCGGTTGACAGGTAGATAGACATTGCGCATGCGTTAGGTGTTAGGTTTATTTTAGAAGATCGCGGTTGACAGGGAGATAGACATTGCGCATGCGTTAGGTGTTAGGTTTATTTTAGCAGGCAGGTTAGGGAGTTACAGGGCTCCAATAGTCAGCGTAAGGCTTCTTACGACTGCTTTTTGTGGCGAGGTGAAAATGGAGTAAGTTTTCTCCATTTTCGCCATGTAAGTCCTTACGCTGCATATTGGATACCAAACTGCGCTGGTTTGGTATACCTGCCTATAGCCCAAAAAACTACGGGCGACGGCAGAAATATACGCGCGTAACTTCTAGGTTACACCGTATATGTGACACCAAACCCGCGCAAATATTGGCGTTGCCGGCTTTTGCGGGCAACGATTTTTATCGGATGGACCCCCAGATATTCAGCGCAAGGACTTACACACGCAGAATGAAGATATTTTACTCCATTTTCACCTCACCACACATAGGCCGGTGCAGCATGCCTTGTGCTGAGTATAAAAGTACTGTAACTCCCGGAAGCCTTATCATCACCTAACACATGCCTAATATCAACCCTTTAACCACCATGCCCCCATATTGCAATGTCTAATAAACATATTAACCCCTAAACCACCATCCCCTACAATGCAAACTACCTAATAAATGTATTAACCCCTCAACTGCCACCCCCCATAATACAAACTACCTAATAATAAACATTTTAACCTCTAAACTGCCAACTCCCCACAGCACAAAGTACCTAATTAACCTATTCACTTCTAATCTGCCAACCCCCCACAATGCATAGTATGTAATTACACTATTAACCCCTAAACCGCCAACCCCCAAAACATAAAGTATTTAATTACACTATTAACCCCTAAACCACCAACCCCCACAACGCAAAGTATCTAATAAAACTATTAAAACCTAAACCGCCAACCGACATTACGCAAAATATTTAACTAAAAACTAAGCCCCCTTACCTAACACCCCAAAACTTAACCCCAATTAAAATACACTTACATGAAATAAAAATACTAACTACATTAAAAATGATAAACAGTTATAAAAAGTGAAAAAAAACTAAATTACTAAAAAAAAACAACTAACATTACTCAAAATAAAAAAACCTACCCTTAGGGGTTAATAGGTTTATATAGTGGTTTTCATTGGGGGGGGGGGGGGTAGTGGTTTGGGGTTAATACATTTTATTAATAATTGCAATGTGGGGGATGGCGGATTATGAGTTAATATGTTTATATAGTGGTTTGAATTGTGTGGGGTTGGCGGTTTAGGGGTTAATAACTTTAAATAGTAGTTGCGATGTGGGGGGATGGCAGATTAGGGGTTTTGAATGGTGTTTTGATGTGTTGGTTTAAATTTTTCTAGCCGTTTAGATTTTCATGTGTGATTTCAACATTTTTTATTTTTTTTTGTAACACGCTGCAATATGTTATACTGCCTTTGCCAGAAATATGTATTTGCACACATTTCTGAACCTCGCCAGTTTTTACAACTTACGACAGTATAGCATCTGGCGGCGCAGTTTATGTGATTCACCCGATTTGCGATAAAGTTTGCCACTGTCATTTTGTTAACAAGTCTGTATTATTTTGCAGTTCCTTTTCAGCTCAACCCTGCTAAAGGAAATAAGGGACAGCTATGAAACAGTATTAAGCTTGTGAAGACTCTAGCTTTGAGAATTTCATGATTTTATGTTGGTAGTTCATGCCTGCTAACAGAATCGTGGGACTTATCAGCAAATAGGCAATTGATTGGTTACAATCATACATTTCCTGTTAGTCTTAAAATCATTTTAAACAGCTTCATCTTAGCATGTTTTCCATATTTCGCATTGAAGTCTTTGCAGTTCCTTCATATACATGATAATAAAGCTTTAAAATATTTTTATGTGCCCCTATTGAGAAAGTCTATTAAAAATAATAATAAAATAGGGGAAAAATAATATGATGAATATGTATATTGTTTCTGAAATGTACTTCATAAAATAGACATTTTTATGGTAGAGAATTGTAGTCCTATGACTATTGCTTTTGGTCTATATAACACACAGTTCTATCTGTCCTTCAAAATACCCTCTTTTAGACTGAATAAATATATTTTTGAGTATATTTTTTGAGTATTATCTCCATTTAATTTATCTATAAAACCAAACTAAACAGATGAGTTGTGATCACTAATGTTGGTTCCAGTTTTTTGCGATACACTCACCTGTTCCATCATCAACATTTTCAACCTCCATGACCTCTGTGTTGATTCGACCTCGAAAAATATAACGAATCCCATCTGTGGATGCTTTGTTGTTTTTCAAACGTCTTGAGATGAAAAAAGATGGATGTTAGTTCCCTGCTATAAAATATTATTATCTCACAAACATAAAATTACGTAGGGTCAAATAGTTTTCTGAAGGTTGTGAAGTCCAGATGAGGAAATTATTCCTTGAAGGTTGTCAAATAAAATTCAACTTTTAATTGCTTTTAAATGATTCATATAACTACACAGCACAAGGGCCTAGCTTGTTGAGTGCTTAGTTTAATGATGTTGTAGAAGCAAAACCCATTGAATGCTAGTTTATTGACCCTGGGTCATAAAATGAATACAATATTTTATCAAGCACTGAAAAATATGTCCTAGTTAGATTCATCTTTGCAAACATAAAATCAAACAGTAAATCGTCATCATCAGAAGAAGCAGGGGGACAAGAGATTATATGAAACAGAGACACCATGTTCTTAAAAAAAAATAAAAAATCTAAATTTCTTTGATTCACAAGGCCAAGGAAGGTTATAGTTTTCTGACTATAAGAGATAAATGATATAAAGACCACAAAATACGTTTTTTTCATCTTCAAACCAATACTGTAGCTGCAATTAAACTACAGCACATAAAAAATTCCAGCTAAAAAATAATGTTCTAAAAAAATAAATCAAGTGCTAGAAGGAGCAGGAAATTAAGGAAAGAGAGACCGTCACAGATACAAAAGAAGACAAAAATACTCATATTTTCTCATATGTTTACTTGTGTTATATAGCTTTAAACTCTACAAAAATGCTCCATAAAAAAGTAACCAACATGCAGCTTATAGGTTAGACTATAATTAATTTTTGTTCACATTATTTACTGATGTTTTTATAACAAGATCGTCAGCAAGTTCTGTTGTTATTAATTCCTGCTGTTTCCTTAAGGAAATACATGAATGTAGGAGATGATATATATCTAAAGTAAAGTTAGGGGCCAAGTTCAGAAATGCAAACAATTTACATAATGCTAAAATACTTTCCTGAGATTTCCTTTAGACTATAAAATACATGATGCCGTGTTTGCAAACCTACAAAAACTACAGAAATAAATAATATATCAACAATAGATATACATGTCAGATTCTTAAAGAGTTCAGCAAAACCCAAATGAGATGAGTGCGCAAAATAGAATATGCAGATATCCATAGAATCTTTTTAAAGTGAATGGAATGTTGCGCTACTCAGTATGTGTCGGGCCCTTTTCCTGTTTTGCTTGAGATTACCTTGGAGGAGTTAAAAATGTACACAAATATGAAAAGAGCAAAGGGCGACCAGGTTTAAAATAGAGTTAGTGGTGTTGGGAAAACCTGCCAAATACTCTGTAAAACTCTACCTACTTCATTTAATTTTACCTTGACACTTTTTAAAAAAGTAGTGAATTCCAATCCATTAGAGTTTGCTATGTGAAAACGTCAAACTTAGTGGCGTTTTTTGTCTTTCTTGCCAATAGTATTCCAGTCTGTAAGACGTGTGGGTCTTGAAATTAGTTAAGCCTACTAAGTTACTTATGAGTTAGTCAGGGGGGAACTAGATCTCCCTGTGCTTCAGGACAAAGGCTGTGACAGGCCCTACAATTTCAACCTTTCTGGCGGAAACCGAATCTGCATCACACAGGAGAAGAGAAGCTATTTATCTGTGATTGTGAGTTATACCTTGGTTAGTCCAAATCAAGAGGATATGAACTTGTCCAACTTTCCTGTACAAATATGATGACAGTTTTTTCTGTCCATCAACACTGTAGCAGACATGTTTGAAAGCCTAAATACAAATCCAGATAGGCCTGTAGAGGTGTAGACACAGGGGCATAGTTATCAAGCTCTGTACGGAGCTTGATGCCCCGTGTTTCTGGTGAGCCTTCAGGCTTGCCGGAAATACAAGTTATAAAGCAGCGCTCTAAAGACCGCTGCTCCATAACCTTTCCGCCTGCTCTGAGCGGCGGACAGAAATCAACAGAAATCAACCTGATTCAATACGATCGGGTTGATTGACACAAACCTGCTAGTGGCCGCAAATCTGCAGGGGGCGGCATTGCACCAGCAGTTTACAAGAACTGCTGGTGCAATAATAAATGCTGACAGCGTATGCTGTCGGCATTTATCGATGTGCAGCGGGCATGATCTGCAATATCGGATCATGTCCGCTCGCATAATGATAATTTGGTCCCACAGTCTCAATTAAGACCCTTAAGACTCCTGTAGTTGCATACCATCCACATTTCTCAGTCTGGATTGGGTATAAGCATGCCAATCTTTAGAAAACTGGTTCTCTTTGGCAATTCTATGTGTTTCTTGTCAAGATTTTAGCTGGGCACACAGAAGTTAAAAATTAAGAAACCGATTTAAAAGGAAAACATAGATACTAAATAATTCAAAACTGATGATGACTGTCTTTAATATCTAAACACAGATATCTAATATAAAATCTTTGCATGTTTACAATTAACATTTTCATATTTTTTTTTGTTTTAAAGGGATACAAAACCCAAATATTTTCTTTCATGATTCAGAGCATACAATTTTAAACAACTTTCCAATTTACTTCTGTTGTCAATTTTTCTTCATTCTCTTGGTGTTCTTTGTTGAAGGAGTACCAATGCACTACTGGGAGCTAGCTTAACACATTGATGAGCCAATGAAAACAGGCATATATGTGCAGCCACCAATCAGCAGCCAGCTCCCAACTGTGCATTGCTTATCCTTATTCTATTAAGGTATGCTTTTCAAGAAAGGAGATCAAGACAACAAAGCAAATAAAAAACAGATAGGTAAATAATGTTTACAGAAAAATTATTTCACAAATATGACAGTATTTAATATATATTCATAAAAACCAATGCAATACAAGTAATGCTAAGTAATATAGTTAAATAACCAGCGGTGGTACACTATTTACAAAACAGTTTAAAAAACGGGGGGGGGGGGGGGGGGCACTGTCCCCTTCCAAAAAATATATAAGAAACTGTCCAGGGAAATAATTGATCAGGATGATGATAGAAATCCAAATAGTAACGAACACAAGTTCAAAAGCGTCTGAGTTCAGAATACACGATTGTGTGGCTACAGGTAATGGTACAGGCAAAAGAAAAAAGCAGGCAGCTTAGAAATGAAAATGCAAACAGCAAGTGTTCAGGCTAACACGCTGCTACGTTACCAATGGGGGATCAGCAGTTTAACCTTGTTCGTTCGGCTACAACCTTCTCCCGTGGATCGCCTCTATCGATCTACTGTTAACCTGTGTTGGAGGCTGAAACGCGTAGATGACCATTGTATTCTTAACCTGGAACGAAAGACTTTTCTAACTACAGAGCACTCTGTGTTAAATTTTCAAAGTCTGCAATCCTGTGGCTGACAGAGTGAGAAACTGAATCTGATTGGCTAAACTTATCACGTGATCATTCCATACGGAAGGAAGAATAACCACTACACGCCAAGTAAAGGTGTTGGATATCGCAGGAAACTCACAGTAGGATGACAGGATACCTAAAAGGTAGACCCTTAAGCCGGCTCGGAAGGTTAACAGTAGATCGATAGAGGGAGAAGGTCGTAGCCGAACAAATGAGGTTAAACTGCTGATACCACATTGCTAACGTAGTAGCGTGTTAGCCTGAACACTCGCTGTTAGCATTTTCATTTCTAAGCTGCCTGCTTTTTTCTTTTGCCTATAGCGTTGCCTGTAGCCACACAAGCGTGAATACTGAACTCAGACACTTTTGAACTTGTGCTCGTTACTATTTGGGTTTCTATCATCATCCTGATCAATTACTTCTCTGGACAGTTTCTTATATATTTTTTGGAAGGGGACAGTGCCCCCCGTTTTTTAAACTGTTTTTTAAATAGTGGTTATTTAACTATATTACTTAGCATTAATTGTATTGCATTGGTTTTTATGAATATATATTAAATACTGTCATATTTGTGAAATAATTTTTCTGTAAACATTATTTACCTGGCTTTTTAGCGCAACATCTGTTTTTTATTTTATTTATACTTCCTTGAATTGCCATCAGAGTGCTTTTCATTTTTGATGTTTGCTGGTATTTTTATAGTGTAAGAGAGTTTATAACTTGCTGTCCCTTTAACATTTAGTTAACATTCAGATTTTATTTGTGTACATGTTTACCTCTTAAAAGTGTAATTTAGCACTGTTTTAAATACATTTTAATATTTTTAATTTTAAAATAAACTAGGAATCAGTTTTGAACTTCATGCACATAAAAATAAAAAGACGTATAAAAGCCAATATAGGCTATTTAAAACAAGCAAAATGGGTTCACTGTGCTGTGATACCAACAAACCCTAAACAATAACATGTATGGAGGGTAGCAGTTTTATCTCTCATCTGGGCATATGGACAAAGAATCTCCCTGCATCTCATCCTACACCTCTACACTCCAGACACCAAATTAAACTCACCAGTTTCAGCACAAATACGGTGTCTCCCTTCTTGCTCTTGAGGTGTTTCAGCGTTCCCTTAAAGGGACACTGAACCAAAATTTTTCTTTTGTGATTCAGATGGAGCATGCAATTTTAAGCAACTTTGTAATTGACTCCTATTAGCAAATTGTCTTTATTCTCTTGGTATCTTTATTTGAAATGCAAGAATGTAAGTTTAGATGCCGGCCCATTTTTGTGAACAAACTGGGTTGTTCTTGCTGATTGGTGGATAAATTCACACACCAATAAACAAGTGCTTTCCATGGTCTGAACCAAAAAAATAGCTTAGATGCCTTCTTTTTCAAATAAAGAAAGCAAGAGAATGAAGAAAAATTGATAATAGGTGTAAATTATAAAGTTGCTTAAAATTGCATGCTCTGTCTGAATCATTAATGGAAAACATTTGGGTTCAGTGTTCCTTTAAATCTTACAGTAACATACGTTGTTATCTTAGTTACAGTAAAAACACTAGAAATGTATTTCCGTTTAGAAATTGTGCATTGTGTTCACTTGTATTATGTGACAAGTAGTGTGCTGGCTAGCATGTCTACTTAACAGTGCTCTGTTTTTTATGTCTCTTGAAAACCTGACAGTTTCAAGAGTCTTAATACAAATAAAGTTGTTCCCACTTACCTGTGTTTTCTTTTACAGTACACTAGAAGATTGTCAAAGAGAAAGAAAACTCTCTCTTGAATATTTCCCGATGAGATTTTTAGCAGCACTCCATGGATTAGCATCTCAGAGCAAGTATCGGTTATGCTGGAACCCTATATAAATAATAAATAGATATATTAGTAAATACATAAGTAAAGTTAACATCGGGTTTTATCCCCTTTTTTAGTATCATAAAACTGGTCGGTTTTTGAAAATTTTTATTAACTATTTGGCTGCCAAAAAGATGCATGAAACTGTTAAAGGGACACACAAGTCAAAATTAAACTTTAATGATTCAGATAGAGCAGCAATTTAAAAAATCTTTCCAATTTACTTTTATTAAAAAAATAGGCAGTCTTTTTATATTTACACTTATAGAGGCATATTTATCAAATGTCTGTCAGACCTGATCCGACAGTGCGGATCAGGTCCGACAGACATCGCTGAATGCGGAGAGCAATACGCTCTCCGTATTCAGCTTTGCACCAGCAGCTCTTGTGAGCTGCTGGTGCAACGCCTCCCCCTGCAGATTCACGGTTAATCGGCCACCAGCAGGGGGGTGTCAATCAACCCGATCGTACTCGATCGGGTTGAATTCCAGTAATCTCCGCCCGCCTGCTCCGAGCAGCGGTCTTTACAGAGTATACGTATATGCATTTGTGATTGGCTGATGGCTGTCACATGATACAGGGGGAGTTTAAATAGACATAACTAAAAATTAGTCTGAACTTCAAATAAGTAGTATATATTTTTTATGACAAAGTGCTATTGCATTGTCTTTTTATTGTGTGTTTGTTAATTATGAAAATCTACTGTATTTACCGATCTTTTAGGCAATTTGTTAGAGACATGGAAGTTCCAATTATATTTTTATTGAAATTAAGAAATCATGTTTAAGCAGTACTGTAGCTTACAGTTTTTATTTGTCTTTAGGTGAATATATAGGGTCCCATTTATCAAATTGTGGATAGCTAGTGATGAATGAATATTTACGTATATTGCAAAGTAATTTTATAATTGTATGGTTTAATATCCCTTGAAGATAACCCAATTCAAGTTTTAGTGAAAAAATGAATACCTGTAGATGAGTTTAAAGCTGTAGCATACAACTATAAATAAAACCTTACCTTTTCTTTTTAAATACATACAAATTTATATACAAGTTTATTTTTGAAGATTAAAAGAAAAATGGGACCACATAATCATGAAAACTGCAAAGCTTAGATCATTAAAAAGCATATTATTTAGTAGGTGCCAGAGTCTAACAGGCCCATTTATCAAGCTCCGTACGGAGCTTGAAGGGCCGTGTTTCTGGCGAGTCTTCAGACTCGCCAGAAACACAAGTTATGAAGCAGCGGTCTATAGACCGCTGCTTCATAACCCTGTCCGCCTGCTCTGAGCAGGCGGACAGGAACCGCCGGAAATCAACCCGATCGAATACGATCGGGTTGATTGACAGCTCCCTGCTGGCGGCCGATTGGCCGCGAGTCAGCAGGGGGCGGCGTTGCACCAGCAGCTCTTGTGAGCTGCTGGTGCAATGTTAAATGTGGAGAGCGTATTGCTCTCCGCATTTAGCGAGGTCTTGCGGATCTGATCCGCAGTGTCGGATCAGGTCCGCAAGCCCTTTGATAAATGGGCCCCTAATATTGCAGATGGAGAGGTTTCTCTCAAAGAAAAGAAAATACACACCGAAGTCTAGAAATATTTCTGGACCACGTGCTGATGGAAATAACTAAATTGTTAAGATGCACCACAGTGAGAGTTTATTGCCTTTTTATTAAAAATAGGGGTAATACATTCTAAAACTTTGAAAAAAAGCTGTAAAAGTCCCTCTCAGATAAAAAGTTCAATTCTTTATTTAGGCATCAAAAGTGTTAAAAAATATAAACTTGATGTAGTTACAAAGTGCATAACAGGATGTAGCACCTGCGGGTTCACAAGTTTCGGTGAAAGCCGTAATCATAACCTAAGGTGCTACACCTTACAAGATGTTTAAAAAGTAGCATCAGCATTCTAATTGGTAAAAGCAATAATTGAATGAGCCCGCCCTCTAAACACAGCACCAGAACAGAAGTAAATACAAAGGATTAATAGACAGAATTAATGCAGAGAAACTGCTGCAACCTGGTATATTATTTGACATCTCTTTTAGCAAATGGAAGCATATATAAATATAATAAGAAAAATAGAAAATAATAAACAATTATATATAATAAATGGCAGAAAACTATAGTAATGTATTTCCACAATTGCTCACAAGATAAAGAAAAATAAATATTATTACAATTTAAAGGTGGCTGAAAAGACACAATATGCAAATAGATCTGTCATATTAATATTTTGATATTTTGATATTTTAACATATGGGAGCCATGGTGATAAAAAGTCTAGTCATGGAAGAATGAAATAAGCTATATTATAAATTAATATGAAAACTATAGAATAAATTCCCAATTGCTCTCAAGCTTTTTAAAAAATAACAAGAACAAAAATTAGTATGTAAACATAATAGAGACAGAAAAATATAAGTGTATGTGATCTATGGATAATAATACATATATTATATATATTACCCCTATTCAGATGCTAACAGAATGATATACAGCCCTGCTGTCTATTCCCAAAAGTTTATTAAATTGTATTTTGAATTTAATCCGTGAGGTATTCTGGTCCTCAAAGTGAAAACTTTGGCAAGCAGGGTGTCAAGATCTCCTCCCCTCTTAGGTACCATTACTTTTTTGATGGCTGTCCATCGGAACAAGTTAAGTTCACAGTTGTGTTTGGTTGCAAAGTGTTGGACCAAAGGAGTAGTGGATCTTTAGATAAAGTGGATATGTGTTCCCTAATTCTAGAGTTGATATCTCTAGAAGTGAGCCCAACATACTGTAATTTGCAAGCTGTACAAGTTATGAGATAGATAACATAAGTGCTTGTACAGTGGAGACAAGCCTTTATTGCATAAATGTTACCACTGATAGTTGAAGAGAACGTTTCGGATATCTGTACATATTCACAGGGCTTACACTTTTTATGTCCGCAACGGAACATGCCCAAAAATGTCTTAGCCAAAAGCTTTGGGAATGAATTTCCTGTTTCAACTCTGTGGGGGACAGAATGGATGCCAGAGTAGCACACTTTCTATAGGAACACCTGACCCCTTCTTTGACCAGGTTAGTTAATTTGTCATCAGCAGCCAAGAGGGGAAAGTGTTTTTGATTATTCCACAAATTTTGGGATATTGTTCACTGTATGTGGTTACAAAGTGAACACCTTTGAAGTTCAAATCCCTATTTTTAGGTTTATCAAGTAGAAGGGTCTCTCTGGGTAGTAAAGCTACCTGTTTTTTAGCTACCTGGATATGACTATGGACATATTTCTTTTCTTTGAGTCTCATCTCAAGAGATCTGGCTTCCTGGGCATAATCCTGTTGTCTGCTGCAGTTTCTTTTTAGCCGAGTGAATTGGCCTTTGACTACTGCATAGGTGTTCACTTTGTAACCACATACAGTGAACAATATCCTAGGTTTAGCTTTCAACTAAGAATACCAAGAGAACAAAGCAAAATTGGTGATAAAAGTATATTGGAAAGTTGTTTAAAATGACATGTTCTATTTGAATCATGAAGGTTTATTTTGGACTAGACTGTCCCTTTAAGCATGGAAAGGGTTAAATGCCACCAGATGGTAAGTCGTTGTCTCATCCTTTCTGCTTATAAAAAAGAAAGGCTCGGCACTCTGTTTTGTATGGGAATTTAAGCCATGCTTTGATCCTAACTGATTCTAAAAATACATTTTTTTTCTAGCAAAGCCAAGCCATGTACTAAATGTTTCCTTCTGGAAGGAAATCGTTTCTTCAGTTCTGTTCCTCCGGCTCAGCTGAAAAACCAGATGTGTAGTTAATGAAGTTGGTACTGGTCCTATACTAGCATTTTATAGAGACATTTGATGGCTGCAAATTTCTGCTTTGCTGATCTACAATATAGGAATTTATGTCACTTCCTTTCTAGAAAAAAACAAAAACAATAATGGGCTATAAAACATGGCATACAAATGTCAACATGAAAGGCAGTCAGTGCCATTATAATGTAGACATGATGGCTGTGGAGATTAATTAAATATGTGAAAGCCACATAATTAAATTCTAAATATATATCAACCAAGCTAAAAGGACAAAAATTATATTGTAAAGCAATATAAGCTTTTACTTTCATGGATTATATTAAGTGGCTTACAAATTGCCACAAAGTTATGTGTATTCCCACAAGTGAATGTTTGTTATCAATAATATTTTTAGCATATTTTAACCCTATACAAACATTAAACACTACATAAGAACTACATAGAATGATGTGTTCAAATATTAGTCTGAACAGAATATGCAAATGTATTTTTAGAGTTAGATTAGTTGCTTAAATATTGAAAAAATAAGAGTTAAGTTTTAGTGTACATAAATCAGTCGGTACAGCTACATTGTATCTAAGGCAGTGATTTGCAACCTTTTTTTTGTCGTGGCACACTTTTTTACATTAAAAAATCCTGTGGCACACCACCATCCCAAAATTTTACAAATCACACATTGTAGCCTAATACAGGATATATATATATATATATATATATATATATATATATATATATATATATACACACGCACACTGTACTTTGCTGTCATGCCATGCCTCCTACAAACTATACATGACATATTGACATTCATTCACAAACAATCATAATGTTTGTCTGTGAATGAATGTCAATATCATGGTTGTAAATGATGCTTGATGAGCCTGTCACATATCTACCAATATTTCAAAATTTGAAAGAGGGACACCCCCGCACTGTTGTCAGTCTGCCGCGGCACACCTGAGGATCTCTCACGGCACACTGGTTGAAAAACACTGATCTAAGGTATCATTTATATAATCTTATCTGCTGAGGCTAGGTTTGCAACTTATTCTGAAAAAAAAGAGTATATATATATATACACATGTGTATATATATATATATGTGTGTGTGTATATATATGTATTTATTATTATTATTGGTTATTTGTAGAGCGCCAACAGATTCTGCAGCGCTAATACATACATATATACACATATAAACATAAATACACATGTATATATAAATGCATACAAATATTTAGACATGTATATGTATGGGTATATCCATCATAGCCCTTTCCATTGTCATATAAACACTATTCTTTGAACCCTTATAACTTTTTTAAAAATATTTATACGAACAATGTTTTATTAGATACTGTATGTATGAGTGTAACACTTTATGTTAATATATTTATGTTGTGTTTGCTGCAACCTTTTATTTAGACCTAACCTTTGTGGAATTACTTCAGTCGCTGTAATCCAACAAGTGCAAATTTAGTTTGCGCTTGTATGGTCACGCTTACTTTCAACTTTAATATGTTAGTGCGGGCGCAATATTTCAATATTGTGTGCACACTAACTTTAGCGCTCCTTGTAATCTAGCCCACAGAAATAAAACACCTTTATAAATATAAATCATCTGAGATCAATTACAGTCTGATCATAGATCATAAATCAATAATACAAACAGTTCTCTCAAACTTATTAAATTCTAATTTCATTAAAGGGACATTAAACTGCTGGGTACAACTACAGTAGCAGGATTACTATTCACCTTCTGAGCTCTCTTCAAAGCCAGTCTCTTATTTTAAACCTTTAAAGGTGTTAATTGGTGAAAATCTGCATTTCCGTACTAGGCACTGCCATTTTGGAACACAGGTATTTTTGCACCTTTCCAAGACACACAGGAATACTTTAGACAACATCCTGGAGTCATTTGATGACTATTTAAAAGTTTTAAAAATCTCCTACAGCTCCTACACTGCATTGTGCAACGCCACTGGTCTGCAAATAAGCACACCTTCTATCACATTGTAAAAATGCAGAGCTTTACTAACTAGCACCTGTAAGGGGTTAAAATGAAAAAAAAAAAAAAAAAGCTTTAAAGAGAGCTACAGACAACAGTAAAAGCAATAGTGTGGAGAGTAGTTACGATTCTGTTCCTTAAAGAACATATGTGTGTATATATATCTATATATATCTATATATATCTATATATATGTAATATATATATATATATATATATATATATATATTACATATATATAGATATATATAGATATATATATATATATATATATATATAAAAATCCCCAAGGAAGGATAACCACAGTCTTACGAACTCATGCAACTGCCAGGATGCACTTTATCCAAAATTCAAAGGCCCATCAAAAAGGCGCTCACTGGTCTTTGTAAAAAATAACTTTTATTTCAGGTCATCAGTAAAACGACATAACATTTCGGTGTAGTCCAACACCTTTGTCAAATGTCATACAAAAAAACAAACCTCCGAAAACCAGAACCCCAAACAAACACACATGTGTGTTTGTTTGGGGTTCAGGTTTTCGGAGGCTTGTTTTTTGTATGACATTTGACAAAGATATATGTATATATATATTATTCCTTCAGTAATACAAAACCACAAAATCAAATGAAATTATTAAGATGAAAGATAAAAACACTGCTGCTTCTAAAAAAAATAATGTACAAGTAGTGTAAGTCATACCATAGTTACATATTGTTGCAAATGCTGCTGACACAAGACACATGCACACTCCTGAGCCTACCTAGGTATGCTCTCAAGAAAATACGTTTTAATGAAAGACACCAAGAGAATGAGAATTTGTGTGCTCTGTATCTGAATCATCAAAAAAATTTTTTTGACTTTCATATACATATAAATTCATAAAATTGTAACCATTTTGACAACTATGCCAAATTGGCATTTTGCAATACAATATATTAAGTGCTAAATGCTGATATAAATGTTTAATGTATATAAACATTTATGATTCTCAATATGTGACTGTGGTTATAAATATATATATTTTCTACTAAATGAGCCATTCCAACAGATGGGTCCCATTTCTGTCACCAAGACTTTATATGCATAACTACGCATTAACTATAAAATACTTATTAATATTAAGCAAATTGTCCTGCACATTAATCTAACTGCAAACTTAAAATATATTATCCAAAACAGTAATAAAAACTACATAGAACAATGAAAAAATAGCAATTGTTACTTATCCCAGCTCGCTTTACCATGAAATATAATGATAAAAATCCTTCAGACATATATATATATATATATATTTGCATTGTTATGTGACTCCAAATTACATTTATGCTTTAAATATTTTTTTACATAACAAATCCATAATATGTTAGATAAAATACACATTTAAGTTGTGTCCCCATATTTTCACTCAGTCCTGCTACCCTCACATATTCCCCCCTCTAAAAAACTTGGAACATTCCACAAGACATATTTTAAACAGGAAGTTGCAACATCTGGATCTTCTGAAGGCCATGGGAAGACCAAAAATAGGTGCTCTTATTTTCATCTATGTATATTTGATGATATTGAAACTATGACTAAGAATGTCAATCTCAACATATTTTCCTGTTACCTAAATTAATTAAATGTTATTTGTTTATCTTAAAATTATTATTTTTTTCACTAGAATTTGCTCAGTGTCTTCATCCAATTAGCATGTACGCCATGTGGCTACTGGCTATATTTCATGTATTTGCTAATTCTATGCTAAAAACTCGGTCCTGTTACTTTCAGTCCTGTTACTCCAATAGGACCAGATTACGAGTGAAGCACTATAGTTTGCACGCAAGCAATATCAGGTTTTCACGTTTGTTTGTGAGCAAGGTAAATTGTGCTCATATTACAAGTTGAAAGTTGCTTAAAGGGACACTGAACCCAATTTTTTTCTTTTGTGATTCAGATAAAGCATGCAATTTTAAGCAACATTCTAAGTTACTCCTAGTATTAATTGTTCTTCGTTCTCTTGCTATCTTTATATGAAAAAGAAAGTCCAGAACCTTGGACAGCACTTGTTTATTGGTGGAGAAATTTATCAACCAAACAGCAAGAACAACCTAGGTTGTTCACCAAAGTGGGCCGGCATCTAAACTTACATTCTTGCATTTCAAATAAAGATACCAAGAGAATGAAGAAGGAGTAAATTAGAAAGTTGCTTAAAATTGCATGCTCTATCTGAATCACAAAAGAAAAAATTTGGGTTCAGTGTCCCTTTAAGCGCAATTGAATTCAACGCTCATCTATGTCTATATATGTTACTGTATATACCGTATATGTATTTATGTATTTATTTGTGTACATATGTATTTATATATATATATATATATATATATATATACATACACATATAAACACATAAATACATATGTACACATACATAGATATATATACTGCATTGGAGCCCTTTGCTGTCAAGTAGATGAAAACATGTTAGATCATATTTAGCAATATTCATATTTAATAAATTGTTATAGGGGCCGAATTATCAAACTCCGAATGGAGCTTGATGCACCTGTTTCTGTGCGAGCCTTCAGGCTTGCCGGAAACAGCAGTTATGAAGCGGCGGTCTTAAGACATTACAAAAATCACAATGTACCATAATCCAAAGCCTCAGTATGTCCTCAACATATACAATATATTTCATGTAGTTATTTTGCATACTTAGCATTTTTGTGGTAAACTCTATGATTACATATATCAATATACGGAGTGAAATTGCACATAAGTATTTTTCTTTAGGATCATTTTGAAAAATAATTGTACTTAAACATTACGTCTGTACAATGTTATGCATATTCAGTAAGCGGTGTATTTGTTTCATTAACCCCGTCTTGCCAAAGATAAAAAGGCTGATGTGAAGGGACCACATAGTTTGATTAGTTATATATTTAATATATTTGTTATGAAAACCTCCCCCACAATTTTAATATTCTTAGGGCTAGATTTCAAGTGGAGTGGTATTTTGCGTTTTCGCTATATATCGAAAAATCTGCTAGGATTTTAATTTTTGCGCTGGTATTATAAATTCAAAGTAAACTATTTTTTCTCTAGCGTTATACCAAATCACACATAAAGTCGGAATTTGAATATCGCTATCGCGTTTATGCATTCCCTCATAGAAGTCAATGGAGAAAAAATTTGAAACAACCTAAAACCCCACTCTCGCACAAACACCATAACATATTCTTGTCGTAAAAGGTCAGTGATTTTTGTAAAATATACAGATTAATGGTTAATATATATCCTCTGATATAAATATAAATATATGTCTTGTCATCTGTAATGATACAGCATTTGTAAATGGCCTAAAATGGGTGACACAAACCCTCCCTTACTGATAAGCATACATTTCAGGATGCCTGAGGTGACCAAATACACATCTCAGAGTTCATTGCAGACAAGATGTCCAAAAAACTACAAAGAGAACATTTGTTCCCCAACTAGAAAGTAGAAGCTTCAAAAGATTCTTTGGCCTCTAGTTATCAAGCTCCGTACTTACCTGCCTTCGCCGGCCCCAATACGCCCGCCTAAGTTTGCCTCACATCGCCGCCGCGGACCTGAATACGCTCGCCAAAGTTATCAAAAAAGCTGTCAAAAAGCCGCGCACCAAGTACGGGGCGATGAGCAGCGGACTGTGATAGTTATCACTCATCCGATCTCGCTGCTCTTCGGCTTTTCTACAGCTTTATTGATACCCCTGTTACTAAGCACTCACACTATACTATACTGTTCTACCCCCTATACCGGCGCCCCCGGAGCCCCCCGCAACTAAATAAAGTTATTAACCCCTAAACCCCCACTCCTAGACCCCACCGCAACTATATTAAACATGTTAAACCCTAAACCGCCGCTCCTGGAGCCCACCGCCACTCTAATAAACGTATTATCCCCTAAACCGCCGCTCCCGGACCCGCCGCAACTATAATAAATATGTTAACCCCTAAACCGCCGCTCCCGGACCCCGCCGCCACCTACATAATACCTATTAACCCCTATCCTGCCCCCCCTATACCGCCGCCACCTATAATAAATTTATTAAGCCCTATCCTGCGGAACCCGTACCCCGCCGCAACTAAATAAATTGTTTAACCCCTAAACCGCCGCTCCCGGACCCCGCCGCCACCTATATTAAATTTATTAACCCCTAATCTGCCCCCCTATACAGCCGCCATCTATATTAAACTAATTAACCCCGAAACCTAAGTCTAACACTAACCCTAACACCCCCTAACTTAAATATTATTTTAATAAATCTAAATAAAAATTACTCTTATTAACTAAATTATTCCTATTTAAAACTAAATACTTACCTGTAAAATAAACCCTAAGATAGCTACAATATAACTAATAGTTACATTGTAGCTATCTTAGGATTTATTTTTATTTTACAGGCAACTTTATATTTATTTTAACTAGGTACAATAGCTATTAAATAGTTATTAACTATTTAATAACTACCTAGCTAAAATAAATCCAAAATTACCTGTAAAATAAATCCTAACCTAAGTTACAATTAAAAACTACACTATCATTAAATAAATTAAATGAATTAACTACAAGTAGCTACAATTAAATACAATTTAATAAACTAACTATAGTACAAAAAAAAGAAACACTAAATTACAGAAAATAAAAAAGATTACAAGAATTTTAAACTAATTACACCTAATCTAAGCCCCCTAATAAAATAAACATTGAGTCGTGTTCTCCCATCCTGGCCGAAGTCTTCATCCAAGGGGCGCTGAAGATGTCTTTCATCCGATAGAAGTCTTCATCCAAGGGGCGCTGAAGAGGTCTTCCATCCGATAGAAGTCTTCATCCAAGGGGTGCTGAAGAGGTCTTCCATCCGATAGAAGTCTTCATCCAGGCGGCGTCTTCAATCTTCATCCATCCGGCGAATTGAAAACCAGGTACGCTGGGCCGGAAAAGTGCAGAGCGTACCTGGTAGTCATTTGATAACTTCCAAAAGTAGTCAGATTGTGCCGAACTTGCGTTTGGAACATCTGGAGTGACGTAAGAATCGATCTGAGTCCGACGGATCGAAGCTTACGTTACTATATTCTACTTTTGCCGGTCTGTAGGGCTTGATAACTTAGGCGAATCAGCCTCGCCACATATACGCTGCGGAATTCCAGCGTATTTGAGGTTGACGGCTTGATAACTAGAGGCCTTTACCTCATCGCTTAATGAGATTAGCTTTTTTTAAATGAGATAAACATGTTACCTAGATCACAGGAACCCCTGTGGACAGCAGACGCAGGTCTGAACTCATATTTGAAGATCAGAATCTTCAGGAAAGCAGTTAATTTACACTATGTATGTATAAACAAGGCACTGTAATTGCTGCAACTCTTGAATACACAATCCTTGTCTGGAAAGGTGACAGCTCAGATGCCAGAATTTATGCTTACCTGATAAATTACTTTCTCCAACGGTGTGTCCGGTCCATGAAGTCATCCATTACTTGTGGGATATTCTCCTCCCCTACAGGGAAAGGCAAGGAGAGCACACAGCAAGAGCTGTCCATATAGCTCCCCCTCTGGCTCCGCCCCCCAGTCATTCGACCGACGGTTAGGAGAAAAAGGAGAAACTATAGGGTGCCGTGGTGACTGTAGTGTATAAAGAAAAAGAAAATGTTTTCAAACCTGATTAAAAAACCAGGGTGGGCCGTGGACCAGACACACCGTTGGAGAAAGTAATTTATCAGGTAAGCATAAATTCTGTTTTCTCCAATATTGGTGTGTCCGGTCCACGGCGTCATCCATTACTTGTGGGAACCAATACCAAAGCTTTAGGACACGGATGAAGGGAGGGAGCAAATCAGGTTAACTAAACAGAAGGCACCACGGCTTGCAAAACCTTTCTCCCAAAAACAGCCTCCGAAGAAGCAAAAATATCAAATTTGTAAAATTTGGCAAAAGTGTGCAGAGAAGACCAAGTCGCTGCCTTCCATATCTGATTAACAGAAGCCTCGTTCTTGAAGGCCCATGTGAAAGCCACAGCCCTAGTGGAGTGAGCTGTGATTCGTTCAGGAGGCTGCCGTCCGGCAGTCTCATAAGCCAATCGGATAATGCTTTTCAGCCAGAAAGAAAGAGAGGTAGCAATAGCTTTTTGTCCTCTCCTCTTACCAGAGTAAACGACAAACAAGGATGAGGTTTGTCTAAAATTCTTTGTGCTTCTAAATAGAACTTTAAAGCATGGACTACATCTAAATTGTGTAACAAACGTTCCTTCTTTGAAACTGGGTTCGGGCACAGAGAAGGAACAACTATTTCCTGGTTAATATTCTTGTTGGAAAAAACTTTTGGAAGAAAACCAGGCTTGGTACGCAAAATAACCTTATCTGAATGGAACACCAGATAGGGTGGATCACACTGCAAAGCAGATAATTCAGAAACTCTTCTAGCAGAAGAAATAGCAACCAAAAACAGAACTTTCCAAGATAGCAACTTGATATCTATGGAATGTAAGGGTTCAAACGGAACCCCTTGAAGAACTGAAAGAACTAAATTTAGACTCCAAGGAGGAGTCAAGGGTCTGTAAACAGGTTTGATTCTGACCAAAGCCTGTACAAAAACTTGTACCTCTGGCACAGCTGCCAGTCGTTTGTATAACAAGACAGATAAAGCAGAAATCTGTCCTTTTAGTGAACTCGCTGACAATCCCTTATGCAAACCTTCTTGGAGAGGATCTTAGGAATTTTAATCTTACTCCAGGAGAATCCCTTGGATTCACACCAACAGATATATCTTTTCCATATGTTATGGTAAATCTTTCTAGACACAGGTTTTCTGGCTTGGACCAGAATATCTATCACTGAATCTGAAAACCCACGCTTGGATAAAATCAAATGTTCAATTTCCAAGCAGTCAGCTGCAGAGAAATTAGATTTGGATGTTCGAATGGACCTTGTACTAGAAGATCCTGTCTCAAAGGTAGCTTCCATGGTGGAGCCGATGACATATTCACCAGGTCTGCATACCAAGTCCTGCGCGGCCACGCAGGAGCTATCAGAATCACCGAGGCCTTCTCCTGTTTGATCCTGGCTACAAGCCTGGGAAGGAGAGGGAACGGTGGAAACGCATAAGCTAGGTTGAACGACCAAGGCGCCACTAATGCATCCACTAGAGTGGCCTTGGGATCCCTGGATCTGGACCCGTAGCAAGGAACCTTGAAGTTCTGACAAGACGCCATCAGATCCAAGTCTGGAATGCCCCATAATTGAGTCAACTGGGCAAACACCTCCGGGTGGAGTTCCCACTCCCCCGGATAGAAAATCTGACGACTCAGATAATCCGCCTCCCAGTTGTCTACTCCTGGGATGTGGATTGCAGATAGGTGGCAGGAGTGATCCTCCGCCCATTTGATGATCTTGGATACCTCTCTCATCGCCAAGGAACTCCTTGTTCCTCCCTGATGGTTGATGTAAGCTACAGTCGTCATGTTATCTGACTGGAATCTTATGTATCCGGCCTTCGCTAGATGAGGCCAAGCCCGGAGAGCATTGAATATCGCTCTCAGTTCCAGAATGTTGATCGGGAGAAGAGCTCTTCCCGAGACCATAAACCCTGAGTTTTCAGGGAATCCCAGACCGCGCCCCAGCCTGATAGACTGGCGTCGGTCGTGACAATGAACCACTTTGGTCTGCAGAAACTCATTCCCTGAGACAGGTGATCCTGTCTACTGGAGCATGCACAGTTGTAATGGTCTTAGATGAATTTGAGCAAAAGGAACTATGTCCATTGCTGCAACCATCAACCCTACTACTTCCATGCACTGAGCTATCGAAGGCTGCAGAATAGAGAGAAGACAAGCGTTTAGAAGCTTTGACTTTCTGACTTCTGTCAGGAAGATCTTCATTTCAAAAGAATCTATTATTGTTCCCAAAAAGGGAACTCTTGTCGACGGAGACAGGGAACTCTTTTCTACATTCACCTTCCACCCGTGAGATCTGATAAAGGCTAGAACAATGTCTGTATGAGCCTTTGCCTTGGAAAGAGACGACGCTTGAATTAGAATGTCGTCCAGATAAGGTGCCACTGCAATGCCCCTTGGTCTTAGAACCGCTAGAAGGGACCCGAGCACCTTTGTGAAAATTCTGGGAGCAGTGGCTAGTCCGAATGGGAGAGCCACGAACTGATAATGTTTGTCCAGAAAGGCGAACCTTAGGAACTGATGATGATCTTTGTGGATAGGAATATGTAGATACGCATCCTTTAAATCCACGATAGTCATATATTGACCCTCCTGGATTGTAGGTAAAATTGTTTGAATGGTTTCCATTTTGAACGATGGAACTCTGAGAAATTTGTTTAGAAATTTTTAAATCCAGAATTGGTCTGAAAGTTCCCTCTTTTTTGGGAACTACAAACTGATTTGAGTAAAAACCCCTGACCTTGTTCCACAGTTGGAACTGGGTGTATCACTCCCATCTTTAACAGGTCTTCTGCACAATGTAAGAATGCCTGTCTACTTATTTGGTTTGAAGATAAGTGAGAAATGTGGAACCTTCCCCTTGGGGGTAGTTCCTTGAATTCTAGAAGATAACCCTGAGAGACTATTTCTAGTGTCCAGGGATCCTGAACATCTCTTGCCCAAGCCTGAGTAAAGAGAGAGAGTCCGCCCCCTACTAGATCCGGTCCCGGATCGGGGGCTACCCCTTCATGCTGTCTTGGTAGCAGCAGCAGGCTTCTTGGCCTGTTTACCCTTATTCCAGCCTTGCATTGGTTTCCAAGCTGGTTTAGTCTGGGAAGCGTTACCCTCTTGTCTAGAGGCTGCCGAGTTAGAAGCCGGTCCGTTCCTGAAATTGCGAAAGGAACGAAAATTGGACTTATTCTTAGCCTTGAAAGGCCTATCCTGTGGGAGGGCATGGCCCTTTTCCCCCAGTGATGTCTGGGATATTAATCAATTTTGTCTTGGAAGATACATCCGCCGACCAAGACTTTAGCCAGAGCACTCTGCGCACCACAATTGCAAACCCTGAATTTTTCGCAGCTAATCTCGCTAACTGCAAAGCGGTGTCTAAAATAAAGGAATTAGCTAACTTAAGTGCGTGAATTCTGTCCATGACTTCCTCATACGGAGTCTCCCTACTGAGCGACTTTTCCAGTTCCTCGAACCAGAACCACGCCACAGTAGTGACAGGAATAATGCACGAAATAGGTTGAAGGAGGTAAGCTTGCTGTACAAAAATCTTTTTAAGCAAACCCTCCAATTTTTTATCCATAGGATCTTTGAAAGCACAATTGTCCTCAATGGGAATGGTTGTGCATTTGGCTAGTGTAGAAACCGCCCCCTCGACCTTAAGGACTGTTTGCCATATGTCCTTCCTGGGGTCGACCATAGGGAACAATTTCTTAAATATAGGAGGAGGGACAAAAGGTATGCCTGGCTTCTCCCACTCCTTATTCACTATGTCCGCCACCCGTTTAGGTATCGGAAAGGCATCAGGGTGCACCGGGACCTCTAGGAACTTGTCCATCTTGCACAAGTTTTCTGGGATGACCAGATTGTCACAATCATCCAGAGTAGATAGCACCTCCTTAAGTAATGCGCGGAGATGCTCTGATTTAAATTTAAATGTCACAACATCAGGTTCTGCCTGCTGAGAAATTCTTCCTGTATCAGAAATTTCTCCATCTGACAAACCCTCCCTCACTGCCACTTCAGACTGGTGTGAGGGTATGACAGAAAAATTATCATCAGCGCCCTCCTGCTCTACAGTGTTTAAAACAGAGCAATCGCGCTTTCTCTGAAATGCTGGCATTTTGGATAAAATATTCTATGGAGTTATCCATTACTGCCGTCAATTGTTGCATAGTAACAAGCATTGGCGCGCTAGAAGTACTAGGGGTCGCCTGCGCAGGCATAACTGGTATAGACACAGAAGGAGAAGATGTAGAACTATCTCTACTTCCTTCATCTGAGGAATCATCCTGGGCAACCTTACTATTTGTGACAATACTGTCCTTACTGTGTTTGGACGCTATGGCACAATTATCACATATATTTGAAGGGGGAACCACATTGGCTTCCATACATACAGAACATGATCTATCTGAAGGTACAGACATGTTAAACAGGCTTAAACTGGTTAATAAAGTACAAAAACCGTTTTAAAACAAAACCGTTACTGTCTCTTTAAATGTTAAACAGGGCACACTTTATTACTGAATATGTGAAAAACTATGAAGGAATTATCCAATATTTACCAAATTTTCACCACAGTGTCTTAATGCATTCAAAGTATTGCACCCCAATTTTTGTGACTTCAACTATCCCAGGGGGGTATTTCAAGCCCTCTAGGAACGTTTTCAGTGGACACCAGACCCTCTCACATGCATCTGCATGCACTGTACTTAAAAGAAACTGCGCAATAATGGCGCGAAAATGAGGCTCTGCCTAATACAGTGAAAGGCCCTTCCTGACTGGGAAGGTGTCTTAGCTAGTGCCTGGCGATAAAAAACGTTCCCCAAATAATAAAAGTATGAAATCCACTTCAAACTTTAAATAAAAACTTAAATAAACAATCGATTTAGCCCTTAAGAGTGTCCACCAGTTAATAGCCCATAATAAGCCCTTTATTCTTTCTAAGTCTAAGAAAATGGCTTACCGATCCCCATGAGGGAAAAATTACAGCCTTCCAGCATTACACAGTCTTGTTAGAAAATGGCTAGTCATACCTTGAGCAGAAAAGTCTGCAAACTGTTCCCCCCAACTGAAGTTCTCTCATCTCAACAGTCCTGTGTGGGAACAGCAATCGATTTTTAGTTACTGCTGCTAAAATCATACTCCTCTTTTAAACAGAACTCTTCATCTCTTTCTGTTTCAGAGTAAATAGTACATACCAGCACTATTTTAAAATAACAAACTCTTGATAGAAGAAATAAAAAACTACAACTAACACCACAAACTCCTCACCATCCCCGTGGAGATGCTACTTGTTCAGAGCGGCAAGGAGAATGACTGGGGGGCGGAGCCAGAGGGGGAGCTATATGGACAGCTCTTGCTGTGTGTTCTCCTTGCCTTTCCCTGTAGGGGAGGAGAATATCCCACAAGTAATGGATGACGCCGTGGACCGGACACACCAATGTTGTAGAAATATATATATATTGGTCTGGGAGATATACCTTATACTTGATATGCTATATTAAATAAGTGTCTGCTGTATTGAGTGGGTAGCTGTATTGGTCAATTTAAAATATTTGACTGTATTTCAGAATAAACAGCATTTTCTTAATTCCAGTAGTCTAGTAAGCCACTGAGAGGAAATTAATATGTATTAAATAAATTGTCTAATCACTATAATCATAGTTATGAGTCCATACTCTTAAACATTATTAAGACATGTGGAATTATTTAAAATAATATATATATATGATATAGTCAATAATAATAAAGTAATATATATATATATATATATATATATATATATATATATATATATATATAATATTGGTTCCAACAGAATTCTAAATGCAGGTATGTATGGAATAGGAAACGACTCTTAAGCACATCTCTTAAGACATTATCAGTAGAGAGTATATATATATATATATATATATATATATATATATATATATATATATATATATATATATATGAACAGGTCTAATATTTAAATGTATAAGAATGCATACTAAATTAATATACTCATGTTTACTCTTTAAATTACGTGCTCAGTTAAATTAGATAGTCCACATCATATGACCAAATAGTTTATTAAGGCTAGGAAATTATGAGTGCATTAAATAGATATTTTAATAGGTCAGTATTGCTTTAGACTTGATAAAGGAAGGAACTCTTCCGAAAGCTTGTCAACTTATAAATGTATAGTTAGTCCAATAAAAAAGTATCATTGCTCAATGCAATACTCTTGTTATTTTGATATATATATATATATATATATATATATATATATATATATATATATATATATATATATATATATATATATATATGTATATATATATATATATATATATATATATATCCCTGTAATTGAGAAACATAATGTCTCATTTCCATTCCTGTTGTTGCCCCCCGATGGGCGAAAAACAGTACTACAGCCAAAAGGTTTGGCTGTTAGGAGAGCTACATTTTCTCATTAACCTATGAGAGGTGAACTCCGGCTCAAAGGGTGTATCCAGATTCTGTGGAAGAATTAGAGAATTAAGGAGTGGTCTATCACTGATATAGGCTTTCACACAATGCAAGAGGAAACTCACTTTGTAAAAGTGCACACCGTTTGGGCCTACTTTCTCTGAATCCTGGCTGGAAAACTCTCTTTGGGTAAGAGAAGAGAGATACTCTGTGACCTGTACCCTTGCAAAATAGTGATACCTTCACGTATGACCATAAGAAATATCTGGAATATTGAATTCTCAAATTGTTTTACTGGTAATGTATTAAGCGGTTTGATGTTATATTTTTAATGTTTTAAAGCAAATATATTCTTAATTGCTGTAATTTAATTGAAGCTGGTACTTAAAGGGCCACTAAACCCAAAATCTTTCTTTCATGATTCAGATAGAGAATAGAAAGTTAAACAGCATTACAATTTACTTCCATTATTTATTTTGCTTCATTTTCTAGATATTCTTAGTTGAAGAAAAAGCAATGCACATGGTGAGCCAATCACATGAGGCTTCTTTGTGCAGCAACCAATCAGCAGCTAGTGATCATATCTAGATATGCTTTTCATCAAAGAATATCAAGAGAATAAAACAAATTAGATAATATAAGTAAATTAGAAAGATGTTTATAATTGCATTCTCTTTCTAAATCATAAAAGAAAAAATGTGGGTGGCATGTCCCTTTAAAGAGGTACTTTATAGTTGCAACGCTAGTATTAAATAGGCTGTGTATTTCATATATTAAATATAGTAGCGCTAAGTCAATTATTATTGAGAATCTGTTTGAGTTACTGTGATATATTTTAGAAATTGCACTAGTTATTGTGACTAAGTTCGAACTATTTAATGCTATATTAATTGCAATAGGAGAGGGGAAAGAGGAGAATGAGAATGGCACTACCAGATAGTAACCCAATTATTTAGAAAAAGTTCTATACTTTTATCAGTAGAGGGTAGGGTGCTGTACATGGGTATGTATGCAGAAAGTTAGGAGCTGAGCCAACTACAAAAGTGTGTACTTAATAGCACTCATTACTATCGTTACCACTGTGTAAGTGAGTCATATTGTTTCTATTTTAGAAACAAAAAATATCAAAATGTGACAAAATTGGATCCCTTTAGTATGGGAGTACATTATAATAATAATAAAAAAAACTTTATTAGTTATATTTAAAATGGGAAAACACAATTAAAAACAGTGTGAGAATAAGATGATTAGCAAATGTTAATTTTAGTGCTGTACTGTGTATACATTGAGATGGGCAAAATAGAGGTACTCCACTTCTGCATATATAGTGACCTTTGGGTAGATAGTTATTATGCAGAAAAAAGGGGGATTAACCTTTCACTGCAAATACAAGTGGGTTTGATAGTTAATTTAACGCTGCTGGCATATTTCATATAGAGAAATCCCTCTCACAAGGTGTACCATCCTAACCAATGGTAGGTAATCCTATACTATAAAAGGCCAAGTGTGTTTGTCCGAAGCTGTCATGCGCAGTAGAGACAGCACGCGGACAAACACACTGGCCTAAGTCCCTACCTGTTCTGCCGACTGCGCCGAGCAGAAGTGGGCGTGGCCGATCGTGAAGGGGGCGGGGCCTAACGCGAAAGCCCGTGAAAGGGGCGGAGCCTAGCGTGAAGGGCCGTGGAGAGAGCTCAAGAGAGGGTGGAGGGATGTGGGGAGAGGGGGGGAGATGTGCAGTGAGGGGGGAGATGTGGGAGATGTGGAGTGAGGGGGGAGATGTGGAGAGAGGGGTGAGATGTGGAGAGAGGGGAGAGATGT
Organism: Bombina bombina; assembly: GCF_027579735.1. Taxonomy (NCBI): domain Eukaryota; kingdom Metazoa; phylum Chordata; class Amphibia; order Anura; family Bombinatoridae; genus Bombina; species Bombina bombina. The sequence goes on along the minus strand of NC_069503.1, from coordinate 926,089,007 downwards.
GGGGAGATGTGGAGAGAGGGGGGAGATGTGGAGAGATGTGGGGAGAGGGGGGAGATGTGGGGAGAGGGGGGAGATGTGGAGTGAGGGGGGGAGATGTGGAGAGAGGGGGGAGATGTGGGGAGAGGGGGGAGATGTGGAGTGAGGGGGGGAGATGTGGAGTGAGGGGGGAGATGTGGAGTGAGGGGGGAGATGTGGAGTGAGGGGGGAGATGTGGAGTGAGGGGGGAGATGTGGAGAGGGGGGGAGATGTGGAGAGAGGGGGGGAGATGTGGAGAGAGGGGGGAGATGTGGAGAGAGGGGAGCGATGTGGGGATATGTGGAGAGAGGGGGGAGATGGGGAGAGATGTGGGGAGAGGGGGAAGGTGGGGAGAGAGAGAGGGGAGAGAGAGATGGGAAAGAGAGAGGGAGAGAGAGAGACAGAGAGAGAGGGGGGAGAGGGAGAGAGAAAGAGAGGAGAGAGAGAATGAGGGAGAGAGAGGGAGAGAGAGAGAGAGGGGGGGGAGAGGGAGAGAGAGAGGGGGGGAGGGGAGAGAGAGAGGGGAGAGAGAGAGAGGAGAGACACAGAGAGAGGGGAGAGAGAGAGAGGGGGGGGGAGAGGGGGGGGGGGAGAGAGATAGAGGGGCAAGAGAGAGAGAGAGGAGAGACAGAGGGGGAGAGAGAGAGAGAGAGAGAGAAGGGGGGGGGAGAAAGAGAGAGAGGGGAGAGAGAGAGGGGGAGAGAGAGAGAGGGGAGAGAGAGGGGGAGAGAGAGAGAGAGGGGGAGAGAGAGAGAGAGAGAGAGAGAGAGGGGAGGGAGAGAGGGGAGAGAGAGAGAGGGGGGAGAGAGAGAGGGGGGGAGAGAGAGAGAGAGAGAGAGGGGGGAGAGAGAGAGATAGAGGGGAGAGAGAGAGGGGAGAGAGAAAGAGAGAGGCGAGAGAGAGAGGAGGCGAGAGAGAGAGGGGGGGGAGAGAGAGATAGAGGGGAGAGAGAGAGAGAGAGGGGTGAGATAGAGAGGGGGGAGAGAGAGAGGGGAGAGAGAGAGAAAGGGGGGAGAGAGAGAGAGAGAGGGGGGAGAGAGAGAGGGGGAGCGAGAGAGAGAGGGGGGAGATGGAGAGAGAAAGGGGGAGAGAGCGCAAAAGAGAGGGGGAGAGAGAAAGCAAAAGAGAGTGGGAGGGAGAGAACGCCAGGGGTGGGACCACTGTAATGCAAAAAATGGCCCGTGTGAACGGGCTTTAGGACTAGTACTGAATATAATTGTGTATACTTTACATATAGTCAGACACTAAATTATTAATTATTACGCTCTATATTAAACCAAGTCATTCCTATACAAGAGTAGCGATACAATATTGCAAATAATTGCATAAATTGTATCAGGTAACTATTACAATTATGTATCCACTCGTATAATTGCTACCAGTTATGCAGATGAAATATGAGTTATACATTATGTGAATATGTGACTGCAGTAAAGGTATCCACATAATAAATAGAGAGGATAGTAAATAAGCGATAAAATTTCTGATGTTTGAATATTTAATCCAGCATCACAATGCCGTCATTTTCACAGTGGCGTTTTCGTCAGTATGAAGTTTATAGTAAACCCTTGATATAGTACGCTAACCGTAGCAAACCGGCTGTAATTTGTAAGTTCGGTCAGTTAGTTTAATGTTCTATTGTTACCGCATTGCATATTCTGAATGGCTAAGATATAAAGCCGTATTGGTAATTAGCCCGCCAGTAGAAGGATTAAATTGCGTTATTAAATACGAGACTGATCGATTGCCCATTTGAGTATTGTAATGCGTATTAGCCCACAACAAAGTAAAGTACTAATGCTATCTAAATTATTCCGCAAGCTAAAAGTGAGGGTCCCAAAACCCTCAGACTAGCTCCCTTACATGTTTCGCAAATTAACACTTATCAAATCAGCCAGTAGGATTTCAGTAGCTTTCATCCTATTGGCTGTTTTAAACAGCCAAAAGGATTTCAGAAGCTCTCATCCTATTGGCTGATTTGAATTTGAAGACTCAAATCAGCCAATAGGAATGCAAGGTACGCCATTTTGAAACGGTTACTTTGCATTCAACTTCAGTGTACGGCGGTGACCATATGAAGAGGACGCTACTCGCAGTATGTCATCGTCGTCCAGGATAGCTCCGTTCCACACTGCCGGGATCAAGATAGAAGACGCCCCCACGATGGATGAAGATGTCACCATCTGGATGAAGACTTTTTGCCGCCTGGATGAAGATGGATGTCTGGATTTCAGAAACTGTGAGTAGATATTCTGGGGTTAGTGTTAGGGTTTTTTTTTTTTTACATTTTTTGAGGTGTTTTTTTTTTTCTGAGGACTTAAACTATTGCCTTTGTTTTTCTTACCTTTTGTAGAAGAGGTACTAAGAGGAGCCAGAAACACCCACCCATGGCATGCTGGAGGGGAAAGAGCAAGATACATCCGCCACCCTCTCTATCTCCCCTCTCTCTGTCTCTGCCACCCCCCCTCTTTCTTTTTCTTCCACCTTCTTTGCTGTGTAGAACTATAAGCACATAGCACAACGCCTCAAAACAGAATTCTCACACATGCATGCACAGTTGCACACAACATTCACACACACACACACAAAACCCACGCATGCACACTCACACACAGAACCCACACGTACCCACACAACCCAGACATTCACACTCACACACTCACTCACACACAAAACCCACACATACACAAAACCCACACATGCACACTCACACACTCACACACAAAACCCACACATGCACACTCACACACTCACACACAAAACCCACACATACACTAAACCCACACATGCACACTCACACACTCACTCACACACAAAACCCACACATACACTAAACCCACACATGCACACTTACACACTCACTTACACACACACACACAAAACCCACACATACACACTCACACGTATGGGCACACATATGGACACACATCCCTATTACCCACTGTTCATTCATGTTACCCAATGTTGATTCCTGTTACTAAATTGTTTTTTTCTAAAAAATAATGTTAAATCACATTGTTTGATCCATCAATTTATTCAATTGTTTAATAAATTACATTATAAAAAATTTGATAAACTTGAGGTTTGGGTCTCCTACAAAAGGAAAAAATAGCTTCCAAAATGGCTTTCCATTTTGTTTTTTAAAAATACACCTTTCATGCATATGTAGTAAATTATTTTGTCACAAATATCAATTATTTGAACATGTAACCAACAATTTCTTTAAAATAAACACTTTATGGAGAGGGGGGGGGGAATGAATTAGTTGACATGCTTTTTAAAAGACGAGTTTTGGTAACAGGACTGACAAAAATGCATCCATCTCCCTCTTAGAAACCCTTTAAAACATTAAATAAAGTTACCTGGGATTGACTAAGACACATTTTGAAGAGTTAAATATGTGTGTTATTAGATTCAGTGTTGAAAAAAAGATAAAAAAATTAAGTTTATTTTGGAAGAGTTACAACAAGCAAATGGCACCCAATTGGTGGAATGTCCCAAATATGAATTAACTAATGTACTTAAAATGCTGAATATTTTGTATAGAAGTAGCCCTACTGGAAATACTGTTAACATGACAACTAATACTGTTCTTTCTCTACTCTAATTAGAATACAGAGTAGAAATTGGCAGATTAAGAAAACATAATCATGTAATCAATCAAATGGTTTGCTATTTTAAAGTAATATAGAATTACAGACAATAATACATAGAATAATTATAGCCTGCAAGACTTAATATATATATATATATATATATATATATATATATATATATATATATATATATATATATATATATATATATATATATATATATATATATATATATATATATATATATATAAAGAGAGAGATAGAGAGAGGGGGAGAGAGAAGGGAAGAAAGAGAGAGAGAGGGAGAGGATGAGGGAGAGAGATGGAAAGAGAGATAGAGCAAGGGAGTGAAGGAAGGAAGAAGATATTTGTTCCCACTACGAGTAGGGAACTTATAGCTGCACCTGCTGTACCAATGTTAGTCCCGTCCTTGCTATAAGCCTTTATGATAATAGAACTTGACTTTTTGTCCCTTTAAAAAGAGTGTCACAAACTGAAAATTGTAAATGGTGTTGCTATTTTTTAATGCATTTGGAAAGAACTCAACTTATTTTGCAGTGATGTCCTGACCATGTAGGAAAACCATTACATATATAAAATTAAGGTTGGTCTAGTAGTAATTACTTTTATAAATCTTACTCTTGTAACTAATTGTTTTCCTGCATATGCAACATACCCATTCATGATGCAGAACTTTATATTAAAAGGTAAATATTGTCATATTTAGATAGACACTTATGGCCAGCTTACAAGTGGAGCGCTATATAACAATTGCGCTTAAGCATTAACTGCGTTAGAAGCAAACATTTTGTGCACGTCGGGTTGCGCTCATATTTAAAGTTGAAAGTAAAAAAGTTATTGCATGCACGCTAACCCAATGAGCGTCAAAAGCTGAAATTAGAATATTGCGCATGCTATTGCACTTTATTAAATATAAATATTGCATAAAGATGCTTTTACATGTTTCATCTACATGTACCCACTAATCAGCAACATATTCCCCCATTTAATTCAATGTGGCCAAAAAAATAGTATATTCATATTCATATTCCAATGTTCTTTGCATTCAATAATATGTTCTATTTATTCATAAATACTTATTGCTATATACATTTGATGTTTTTTTGCACAAATATGTATTTATACATATATATATATATATATATATATATATATATATATATATATATATATATATGAAACAAAAAAAGCGTGTATGTCAAAGGGTTAAAAAACCTCTCTTTCAAAACACAGAACTGCGCTCTAAATAAACCTATTTTTTTAAAATACAATATAAATATCTGGATGATGCCAAAATCAAAACATTCAAATAATCAAATAATATTGATTCATTGAAAATATATAACAGAATGAAATATATAATGATAAGATAATAAATCACAATAAAAAGGATAAGTTGGTTGGATCCCACGTAATAGTGCAGATCAATTGTAGGTGTCGGCTGCTGTATCTTATTAATCCTCCGGAATCTCACGGAGTAAGGTAGAAATCTAAAAAAATGAGAAAGAAAGCGCACAAAGGCACCTACATAGTGCAAATCAATTTAATTTAAACAATAATACAGGGGTATATTAAAACTGCTCCCCGTAGGGTATCTACTCACAAGAGTCAACCTCAAACTTGTGAGGTATGTTTGAGCATGTAGTTTGAAAGTTCCGCTCAGAACCGCTTGCTATGAAAGTGCTTAATCAAAGAAGTCAGGACAAATCCAACCTGAATGCCGGGTGTCGCTGTCTGTAACTCGAGATCTGGACAAGTATTTCTCCCGGCCTCTTATTCCACTCACATCCCTTTTTGGTAGGAGTTTTTTTGGGATACAATCTTTCTTGAGCAAAATGGTCCGTGCAGATACAAACACAGCTGATCGCAAATAGTGCTGGCAGAATGGTGAACCGCTGAGGGAGAGAGGTTGGATTTGTCCTGACTTCTTTGATTAAGCACTTTCATAGCAAGCGGTTCTGAGCGGAACTTTCAAACTACATGCTCAAACATACCTCACAAGTTTGAGGTTGACTCTTGTGAGTAGATACCCTACGGGGAGCAGTTTTAATATACCCCTGTATTATTGTTTAAATTAAATTGATTTGCACTATGTAGGTGCCTTTGTGCGCTTTCTTTCTCATTTTTTTAGATATATATATATATATATATAAAATATATATATATGTATATATATATATATATATATATATATATATATATATATATATATATATATATATATATATATATATGTGTGTGTATATATACACACAGATATTTATAGGAGTATATAATTATAAATACATAGAACATGTTCTGCTATGTGCAGAACATAGGAATGTCAAATATTTACAGTTAATACACACTATAACACTTTATGAAATATAAATATTGCATAAATTTGCTTTTACATGTTTCATCTACATGTACCCACTAATCACCAAGTGCTACACATAAAGATACCAAGAGAACGAGGAAAAATTGATAATAGGAGTAAATTAGGAAGTTGCTTAAATTTGCCTGCACTATCTGAATCATAAAAGAAAAAAATTGGGTTTTATATGCCTTAACTGCAATGGGCTCTAATGCACTTATATATTTCTATATATGTGTACTTATGTGTTTATATGTGTATATATGTCTGTAAATACATATAAGCAATAGAGTCCAGCCAGGGGTCCGATAAAAAGCAAAAATCTTTTTTTCAAATCCTCAAAAACAGCATAGCAATTAAGAGTATACGTAGAAGGTGGCAGCAAACCAGGACTAACGCGTTTCAGCTATATCAAGCCGTACTCATAGACCTCTGGTATGCCGCTATTACAGCTGTTATTTATACCTAAACAATCATTAGGTTATTAAAAACATGTGTGCCACCTTTAAGCTAATGCCTGCATATATATCTCTATATCCTAGTGCTAACATATATACAATATTTTATTCAATCCTATGCTTATCGGAGGCCAAAAACTATATATAGACCTGACATATTGTTACTTGTTGCCCTAAGTAAGTTTCCCAATTACTGTAACCTTGAATCTTATTATAATATGTGACATCAACATCTAAAAAATTAACTCAAATTATCAAGTGAAATGTACAGCAGTGTCTATTATTTTACAGTGTGTAACTATATCTTCCACTTGTAATATTTTGTAGAATTTTCAGATTAAGTAAACATCTGGATTATATTTTAAAAGTATAAACCCAGATTTTTTCCTGCCATTAAATACCTTAGGTTTCCTGATCTTAAAAGGGGAGTATACCTCACATATACGTATGTTAAATAATAAATATGCAGGGTTTTCGATATTATTTTTACATGTATTTTTGTATGTGTTTTATGACACTTTTTTGTTTCGGGAAACAGTTTGCCAGAGCCCTGAGGTCACGCTAACCCAACGCACGTTAACTTCACTTGCACTCAAGCGATCATGTTTACTTTCAACTTGTAATACAAGCGGAAAACCCAACGTGACACAAACACCCGCAATAAATCAATTTTTAACTTGCACGCCACTCGTCATCTGACCCTTATAGATTTGTGTATACGTTTCCCAATAATAAAACTTGGGTTTCTATGATGCAACAATCCATTCTATTTGTACCTTTTAATCAGACTTGCATTTAAAGGGACAGTAAAAACCTTGTAATTACAAACAATATGTTTCTGCAGCCTTGCAATAAATTAAAAGAACACAAACATTTTCTTTGATTATTCAGGTAGAGAATACAATTTTAAACAACATTCAAATTTACTTCTATTATTTAATTTGCTTCATTTTTTAGATATCCTTTGTTAAAGAAATAGCAATGCACATGGGTCAGCCAATCACACAAGGCATCTATGTGCAGCCACCAATCAGCAGCTTCTAAGCCTGTCTAGATATGCTTTTCAGCAAAGGCTATCAAGAGAAGGAAGCAAATTAGATAATAGAAGTAAATTGGAAAGTTGTTTAAAATTGCATTCTCTTTCTAAATCATGAAAGAAAAAAAAATTGGGTTTCATTTCCCTTTAACATAGTGGGTATTGAATGCAGTATTACTTTTTTTGATGGTATTGTTATTCAATAGCCAAACTCCACCCACCTCTTGCCATATATGGAGCAGCCAATCTAGACTTATTACTGGAGTAGACAAGACTAGCAACGATCATTATGTTTGCAAAACCTTCATTGTTTTGCAGTTCCTTATAAGATAATCTCTCCTGAAGACAATTAGGGACATACATGGCTTAGCTTTGTGAAGTCTTCCAGTTGTCGGAAATTGGAATTCTCAGACTTAAATTACATGGAAAGTGTGAAAATTTAATAAGAAAATATATTGTAAAGTTGTTCTACTACGTATAATTATTTTTTTTTTTTATCAAAATCTCTTAGAGTTTAGTGCCCTATAAAGATAAATGTCATCTGCTCAATATATAGCGCACAACCACTAAATAGTCAGACCAAATGCAATTAAATAGTTTCATTCTTGTCATGTCTGATAATGTATTTAGCTGCTTGTTGTGTTTGCTTTATCCTATTATAAAAGTGTAATTCCCTTAGCACAAATCCTTCTCATTCAGAATCATCAGCACAGTATATGTCACTGTACCACATAGGAAAACATTGTGAGCTAATGACTCAATGACTTTATGCGCCTTTACCTCCCATGCGTCTATGTGGGACTGCCACTCTTCCAAGACTTCTAATTTTTCCATCTGCCTCTTGGCTTCATTAATATTCGAGCACACAGCTTTCATTGCTTGGAGAGCTTCCATAACATGTGCATATTCACTGTGCTTCTTTGGAGTCCTTTTTAGTAATTCCTGTTAGAACATTGACAGCTATTAAATTCATTTAAAAGGACTGATACATACAGTACTTGCAAAAGTTACAATAGCAATAATTAGCAGCATAGACATGACTTGTTTTTATCTAAAATGTTAACTCTAGGTTTTATCAATCTTTTGTACACAACATATTTTTTTTATATGTGCTACATTATCAATAGGTGAAACACAAGGTAAATATGTCTACATAAAAAATAAAGAAACATCACACCCAGTTCTGGAAGACTTTTTTAAAAGGATTATTAATTGTAAATTGTTATGAAAAAATACTTGCAATGTCCCAAACAGGCATAGCTAGTGACTGGAGGCGTGTGCAACTGCTGTTGCTGCTGATTGGCTCAATGGCTGTGGCTGTTTGTGACTAGCAGTTCTCTTTAGTTTCTGAGTGGAGTTAAGAACATTGGGGTTAATTTATCATTTGTCGAGTGGACATGATTCACTATAGCAATGTACAATATAGCCACCAATAAGCAAGCACTATCCAGGGTGCTGAACCTAAAAACAAATGTGGATTTAGTATCCCTTTAATAAATGGAGCCTATAGACTTACAGTGTCAGTAGTGCTAAAATGACATGCTTTAACAAATCAGAATATATTATTTTTGCACTATAATATTCCTATAACTAAAATGTTGTAAAGTGTTTTATGTATAGTATAGCATACGCTGTCAGCATTTATCATTTCACCAGCAGTTCTTGTGAACTGCTGGTGCAATCCCGCATCCTGCAGATTCGCGGAAAATCGGCTGCTAGCAGGGGGTGTCAATCAAACCGATCGTATTTGAGATCGTATTTGAGGTTATAGAGCAGCGGTCTTTAGACCTTGACTATTATAACCCCATCCTCTTTGTTTCCCTAGCTGCCATCTAGCTCTGTTATAACCCATAATGCCACTGCACCTCTCTGCCAATCCTTTGACTGGTATCCTCTAGCATTCAGAATAAATCACAGAACCCTGACACTAACATTCAAACCTTAAATAACACTGCTCTCCGGTATATCTCTGACCTTCTCTACAACTACTCTCCTTCCTGTCATCTTTGCTCTGCTCATGAACTCCTTCTCTTTTCCTCTCTTGTTACCTCCTCACGTTCCATCTACACAAATTATTCAGAATGGCCACAGTCTTGAAGAACTCTCTACATTGCTCCACAAGACTCTTCCCCAAGTTTTCAAAGTTTCAAGCTGTTCAGGATGCATAAAATGTACACTAATCTTCCCTTACCTCAGTTCCTCTCCTTCTGCCAGTACCTTGCAACCCTTAGTATGTAAACCTACAAGCCCAGCTGTCCTGTAGATCCCCATCATGTAAGGTGATCTACAACAGTTGGCAACTATTGGCAGAGCCCTCTACACATTTGCTTTTTATAAATATACTTTTGTATATTATACATAAGTTTATTGTACTGCAGAATCTGTTGGCACTCTATTAATAATATAATATTGTCTTTTTTTTCAATCAACTAACACCCAAAACCTCATATGTCTCCACTCAAATAACCCAGATAAACATTAACAGTAGGTGATCCAAGCCTATCAGTAAATAATTTTACAAGCTAAGTAGGGTATTACAGAATAAATATAAAGGGCAATTTACACAGAAGGATGGGCAAAAGCATCCTTCTGGTGAACTGCTTGTGCAATGCCGCCCACTGCAGATTCACGGCCAATCAGCTGCTAGCAGTGGGTGTCAATCAACCCAATTGTGTCTGATCGGGTTGATTGCTGTCCGGCGCTCAGAGGCGGCGGACCAGTTGAGCAGCATCTTAAGACAGCTGCTTCTTAACTGCTGTTTCCGTACTAATGTACTAATACTATGTGCAGAATTATATAACATTATTGTCTAGCTTTACTGCCCCTTTAAGGGTGGGCAGCTACACTACAGAAATTGGAGTTTTTATTTTTTTTCAGACAAAAAAGGGAAAAAAGTAATGCCAAAGCCATATATGTCTGCTATCTATGAACAAAGGGGATCCCAGAGAAGCATTTCAGCCATTTGTGTTATAATTGCACAAGCTGCTTGTAAATAATTTCAGTGAGAAAGCTAAAGTTTGTGAAAAAGTAAGTGAAAAAGTTAACTTTTTTTTTTTTTATTTGATTGCATTTGGCGGTGAAATGGTGGCATGAAATAGAAATATACCAAATGAGTCTAGGTCAATACTTTGGGTTGTCTACTAATATATATATATATACACACACATGTGAAGGGTTATTCAGGGATTCCTGACAGATATCAGTGTTACAATGTAACTATTGCTAATTTTGAAAAAAAAAATGGTTTAAAAAAATAGCCCTATAACTTGCAAAAAAAAATTGCAAGAAAATTGAAAAATGGTCTGGTTACAAAGGGTTTAAAGATTAGTGTCTCTTTCAACATTAATCTGCTCTCATAGGCAAGTGTGCAAACTCACTTTCATTATCTCTTAAAACTTTATCCAAAACCTGGAATACTTTAAACAATATTTATACTGGCAGACTATCTAGGATTGTTATACTTTGTAAATTGTGAAATGAACATTGTGTGTGGTGAAGTAAAAAGAAAGTAAATATAAGGTGTGTCTGAAGCTGGCTAGCATGTCTTACAGTGTTTACTGCAAGATGATGTCGCTTTTGTGCCAAGACTTGCGTGCATAATAGAAGCCCTGTTAGATGATGAGCAAGGAAAGGGAAGTGATTGTATAACGAAGATTTAAATAAATCTAGTGGCATGTTTCAAGTCTCTAACACAATTTCCTAGCAACCATACTTACTCTCAATAGAAGTGGGTACTTGCAAATTCTCTGGATTGGCGCTACTAGATAACCTTCCAGAGGCACATCCGTGTTCTTTCTTCCTCCCAGTAACATACAATTCTGAAAGCATAAAACATTCAACTTTAGAAGGAAACCAATCTACTCAAGTTTTCCATGCTCTTTAAAGCTACAAAGAGTTTACATTATGTGGTCACATAAAAATGTAACATTAGTATGTTGTGATAGCAAACAAATCAATGAAAAACAATTTTCTGACTTAAAATGAAACAAAAAAATGCACTAATTAAACATGGTCTCTGTAAGTCTAAATATACACTGCACATAAGGGTGTAATGGTATTGCCTGGTAATGATGTCATGCTAAACTGCAGATGTGGAATCATAATTTTATTTCAGATTACATTTTTGATTGAAGTATCACCAATATTAGACTAAAGAATGACTAATTTGCAAGAGAATGTATATAATATAAAAATATCTGAGTGCAAATACCATCTGGACCATTATTTATTAAATTGCCGTTAGCATTTTTTTTTTTACAAGATCATCTCACTTCCGCTGATAGGCAACTCCATGCACTTGCCAATTCTTCATCTATTGTTAAAATTTTGGATCAGACCTTAGCATCTATCTAAATATGAAATATCCTTTCCTCCTCATGAATTTTTATAATACCTACTTATGTATATATATATATTATGTATATATATATATTCTTCCTAATTAATACATTTTTTTTTCTATAATAACAGGAGGTAGCAGCAGGATGTGGTACTGCACATAGTTTTTAAATGTTTCAACCATGTTCACCTTTAGTATATCTATATTTGTAGCCCAGAAAGCATATCTCCTCTAGGGACTGATTTTCTAAAGCTCTCTGGTCTGGCAAGATTCTATAAGATGTCTCGTCAGTATTATAAGGCTACTTAAGAATTGTTTTAAAGGAAATAGAGATGTACATTCAATTTCAGATGAATGGATATTTGTCACGAAAGAATGCGCCAACGAACATAAAGAAAATGATAAAATACTGAAAAATCATCAGTTTCCTTTATTTATTTATTTTTAAGTACTTAAAACTTACCTTAATTTGCTTTCCATGTTCTGGAAAAAACTTTTTATTTTTGTTTCATTTTAAATTCAATGAAAATCGAATAGTGCAGTCAACGAATATTCGAAGAAACAATTTTCTCTTTATATTCATTACGAAATTGTGTCCAAAGCGAAATTTTATGGGCTGCACATCTCTAAAGGGCAATTCTCTTTTGGGAACTGTGTACCGTATTAAAGGGAGGTCACTAATATGCTTTATGTTAAAGTGCCATAAAACATGCTGAGATCTGTGCATATCCTAAAAGGGCTAATTAAGTAAAAATAGTTTGCATAAAAAATTTTTTTTAAAAACTGCTGGCAAGTATTTAAAAAAAAAATCAAAAGCAGCTTATTTGCTTGTAGGCATGCTCCAACAGATAATGAGTGCCTACTGCATTCTACCAAAAGCAAAGGCAGATACAGATACAGCCAAAGAAGGAATTGTGCGGGGGGAGTTAGAGCTGTACAATTCGGAAACTTAAAAGAAAGGGTTAAAGGCGAGGCACTGCAGTATCATTTTAAAGTAATTAAAATACATATTATATTTTGTCTCTATCCCAACTTGTTAAATGTCCCTTTAAGGAGTTGACACTTACCTTAAAATTTCTCTCCATGCTGGTGAGTTTTAATGTTAATATTCCATTAATTTTAGTGTAGAGGACAAAAAATAATATAGTATGAACTAGATTAAAAGTGGAGTGCAATTAATAGAGCAGAGTCTGTTTTCTTTTGTGCAAAGAATAACGCACATCTGGTATATGGATGGTTAAATATTTTAACCAAAGCGCTGAAACTTTTTTTAATGGCTATTGCAGGTAGTGATAGTAGTGAGGTCATTGCAAGTGGTGAAAATATCACTGTAAAAAGTATCAGATTTTGAGACCTTAAAGGGACATAATACTCATATGCTAAATCACTTGATACTGATGCAGTATAACTGTAAAAAGCTGACAGGAAAATATCACCTGAGAATCTCTATGTAAAAAAAGGAAGATATTTTACCTCACAATCTCCTCAGCTCAGCAGAGTAAGTTCTGTATAAAAAGTTATACTTCACCTGCTCCCAGCTGCAAGTAAAAATAAAAAAAAAAATGAAGAAATGAACAGCAGCCAATCAGCATCAGCAGTGCTCAGGTCATGAACTCTTACTGTGATTTCATGAGATTTGACTTAACTCTCATGAGATTTCATAGTAAGCTTCCTTTACCTGATTGGTGAAATAATATGAGAGTTCACGAGGCTCATCCTTTCAGCTGTCCCAGGACAGACACACTAAAATGCTGCTTAGAAATCCTTTACAATGGGAGGTGGCTACTGAGGAAATTTTGAGGTAAAATATCTTTCTTATTTACATAGAGATGTTCAGGAGATATTTTACAGCTATGCTGCATCACTTTCAAGTGTTTAAACATTTGGTTGGTTTGCATAACAAAACACATGAAAAGGCTATGGAAATTAAGGTTTTAAAGGGATAGAAAAGTCAACATTAAACTTGCATGAGTCAGACAGAGCATGTCATTTTAATACACTTTAACATGTGCTTTGTTCTCTTGGTATCTCTTGTAGAAAAAGAATACGCACATATCCTACACTAGTGGGAGCTAGTTGCTGATTGTTGCCTGCACACATTTCTCTCTTGTGATTGGCTAACTAGATGAGTTCAGCTAGCTGCCAGTAGTACAATGCTGCTCCTTTAGCAAAGGATAACAAGAGAAAAAGGAAATCTGGTGATAGAAGTAAACTAGAAAGAAAGTTGTTTAAAATTGTATGTTCCTATCCAAATCATGAAAGAAAATGTTAGGATTTCCAGTCCCTTTAAAAGACTTCACACTTATGAAACAAATGTTTGTTTATAAAAAAAAAAATTGTGGCAGAATTTAAATTACATTGGCTATGGCAAGGGACGGGAATGAGAAGGAATAAAAGATATAAGGCTAAGTTTGTGTCTGTATAAGGTGCTTTTACTTTATATAAGTCATTGGAAACACATTAAGGGGAAATGTATTTTACAGTATATTCTCTCTTTATAAAGGTTACAGTATTTTATAGACAGTACTGATAATGGGCTTCACTCATGTAGTTGTGCTCTTCTGACTGTATTTAATGCTAATAAGACAAGCTTCAGAAGTAAACACTGCTGCAATGTCTGTAGTATTCCTTATTCGGGGACTGCTGCAGTCCAATTGCACAATGCTGCAAGTAGTGCCCTCAATACTGCAAAGTCCTCATTAGCAATAATTACTTTTGTAGACTCCAAAAATGTGCAATTACAGGGACAGTATACACTCATTTTCATATAACTGCATGTAATAGACACTACTATAAAGAATAAGATGCACGGATACTGATATAAAAATCCAGTATAAAACTGTTTAAAAACGAACTTAGAAGCTCTCAGTTTAGCTCTGTTAAAAAGGCAGCTGGAAAGCCCACTGCAAGTGGGAAATAAGACACCCCCCCCCTCCCCCCTCTTTTGCATATGAAAAGACCCTTTACACAAACAGGAGCAAGCTGGAGAAGGTAGCTGACAGTATTCACATAAAACTTTGGGGCTTGGTTAGGAGTCTGAAAATCCGAGCAATGTTATTTAAAAATAAGCAAAACTATACATTTATTTAAAAGAAAAACTTTATAGGCTAAATAAATAGATCATCTACAAAACATTTATGCAAAGAAAAAATGAGTGTATAATGTCCCTTCGTTATAGCGAATAATGTCCACCCGGGGTTTA
Source organism: Bombina bombina (assembly GCF_027579735.1). Lineage (NCBI taxonomy): Eukaryota > Metazoa > Chordata > Amphibia > Anura > Bombinatoridae > Bombina > Bombina bombina. The sequence goes on along the minus strand of NC_069503.1, from coordinate 926,073,985 downwards.
ATAAATTAACCCCATAGCATGCTTACAGGAATCATTGCTCAATGTTGGTCACATTATCCTTGCTTTAGAACCAATTCATGACTATTTCCAGGTCCAGTCCCAAAGTCTTTATGTGGCGACAAGGGGGCCCATTTATCAAGCTCCGAACGAAGCTTGTGGGCCCCTGTTTCTGGCGAGTCTTCAGACTCACCAGAAACACAAATTATGAAGCAGCGGTCTAAAGACCGCTGCTCCATAACCCTGTTGTGAGCTGCTGGTGCAATGTTAAATACAATGTTAAATACAATGTTAAATACGCTCTCCGCATTTAGCGAGGTGTTGCGGACCTGATCCGCACTGTCAGATCAGGTCCGCAACACCTTTGATAAATAGGGGCCTAAGACTTCAACCTCAGACAGCAAGGGTGCTTACAAACAAGAATCTAATGTGTCATCAGCTAACACTTCACACCATTAAAATTCCTGGTGGAGCTTTCAAAGTTATCAATGCACAAACAATGCAAACTATTAGGTGATTACTCATGCAATGTATATTATAGCCATGGATAAACTGGGCATTTTGTACCATGCTGTTTATTGATTGCACCTCATTATATTCAGCACTAAGCTGACCTCAGATAACGTGCTCATATCTTAGACTCCAGCATGTGTTTATAATTATTACATCTTATACACAAAACCTGTTTGCTTTCATTTCATTGATAAGATTGTTTCCGTGACGAGCTCTCTTTGTGTGGCCTCCCTTGCAGTTGTCTGGTCTTCCACTGTGAATTGCTTTCTTTATTTGTGCAATGGGAAACATGAATGGTATGAGCTGCTACCTTTTATTGTGTAATTTATCTTGGAATATTTATTTATTTGTCTGGAGTGATATAAATACTGCTGTTGCTGCTACATGATGCTATGTGTTTTTCCTCCAGACAAATTTATTCAATCTAAAAGGGACATTGTACACTAGATTTTTCTTTGTATAAATGTTTTGTAGATGGTCCATTTATATAGCCCATCTGGGAGTGTTTTTGGAACAATGTATAGTTTTGCTTATTTTTTTAATAACATTGTGCTGATTTTTAGACTCCTATCCAAGCCCCAAAGTATCAGATGTAGACCCAGTTCTACAGATTCCTGCTGCTATTGTTTGTGCATGCTGTCTTTTCATATGCAGGGAAGAGGGAGGAGGGAGCATCTGCTCTTTCTGCTTTCACAGTCCCTTTCACTGGGTGTCCCAGCCTAACCTAATCAACAGTGCTAAACTAAGAGCTTCTAAGTAAGTTTTTAAAAGGTTTTATACTCTATTTTTAGATCAGTATCTGTGCATATTCTGCTTTATAGTAGTGTCTGTTACATGCAGTTATATGAAAATTTGTGTACACTGTCCCTTTAAAGCTATTTTGTCAAGTAGCTCCCAACCTTCCTACATGAATATACAGACAGAGATTAAAACATTTTGAGGTCTTGCTTATCATGTTTCAGCTCATCAACAACAGGGTTGTAACCTAGCCAGTATTTTACTGACGAGACTGGTTTAGGTCAATGTAGAAAATAAAGAATAAATATAGAAATGAATATCCTATTATGGTGAAACTTACTCTAAGGGGTACATTTACTATTGTGCGCTACATAGTATCATGTCCGCCGCACATACGCTGTCAGCATTTATCATTCCAACAGCAGTTTTGGTGAACTGCTGGTGCAATACCGCCCCCTGCAGATTCGGGCGTGTGTCAATCAGCCCGATCGTATTCGTTCGGGCTGATTGATGTCCGCCACCTCAGAGGTGGCGGACAAGTTATGGAGCAGCGGTCTTAGGACCGCAGTTTCATAACTTCCGCTTCAGGCGGAACTGAAGCGGAGTGCGTCGTAAGCAGCATCCGCTGCTTCATAAATCGACCCCTAAGTGTGTTTGAAATTAATTTTAAACAAATGAGCATTTAACCCCTTAAAGACAGAGTTTTTTTTCCCAGTTTCTGTTCTTAAATGACAGTCCATTTTGGAATTTTTGTTCAGTATTGGTTCCACCACAGTTATCCGCTCTCTTGTTAAGAGCACCCATACATATATACACCATTTTTAACAGACAAGCAGGGCATTCTTGTAATCATGCAGTTTTCCTAATAACCATTTCTAAAAACCAGTGTAGCTAAAAAAATATCTCCAAAAAATATTAATTATGAAAACCGCATGGGCCACGAGCAATAGATTGTCTAACTTCAGTACTTCGGATATTGTGACCATGGTAACTCCTTTTCCCCCTAGACTTCCATGGGGAGTACTAAAGAAATATTAGTTATTGCTTGCAAACTAACCTGACACTGCACTAGATCAATTGCGCTAAAGCCGAAGGTGCGTTCTCCACATAGTAGAGAATTTTATTTTATTTTACATATATATATATTATTATATATTTTTATTTATATATATATATATATATATATATATATATATATATATATATATATATATATATATATATATATATATATATATATATACATATATATATATATATATATATATATATATATACATATACACAAAACACACTCTCAGACTGGACAGGGTACACATCCCAAGTCACTGTGAACCCCACAGCTCTGAATACTTACAGACAGATGCACAGGCCCAGCAACCCAGGCAGTTAGCTCCTGGTCAGCCTGGATGACAGGCCCAAAGGGAAACTTACAAAGCTTATTTTCACAACACACAGAAAACCTGGCACTCACTAGCAGGCACACAGTAATATTTAAAAGCCAAACCCAACAGAGTCAGCTGCATTTGGCCCAGGAGCACGTCAAGGTCTCTCCCATTCTGGGTCCCTAACCAAGCAGCTACACAATGCATGCCTTTAAACAAACAGAACCAACACCAGGGGTCACAGGCCTTTGTGATTTATCTTAAGTAAATCCAAAACACAGAAATTGACCGCACTCTCACACTGGACAGGGTACACATGTACAGACAACTGAACAGTTTCCAGCAACCCATGCTATTGACTCTCCCATTTCTGCTTTTAAATATTACCGAGTGTACCATGTTTTATGAGTGTTTTATATATATATATATATATATATATATATATATATATATATATATATATATATATATAAAGGTGTCCCTCTGAGACATTGCGGAGACACAGGTAGCGGTGTCTTGGGAAAGTATCCTCCTTTTGGGGAGTGTGACGTCAGACACCGAACAGAGGCGGCAAAGCGGGAAGGACTACAGTCGGAATTCACAAGCCGATCTGACAAGCACAGCGGCCCAAGTCAAAAGGATCTGTGAGTACCGTTACAAGAAAACTAGTAAACCCCCAAAAGTGTGTACTAATATCTCTATTCTATTTTGGACCACCATACGCTGATATATGTACAGACTTTGACTGCGTGCAAGGCACTAGGAGCAGTCTCACACAAAAAAGCCTGTTTAGCACAAAGACACAGACTGTAAAAATAGGAACCGCTTATAATTTAATGAAATAACTTGTAAGATCTACAATTGTTTAATCCTGTGAAATAGAGATTAATGTTTTGAGTTTTTACTAAATCTTAGCACAGTTATAATTCTAATGAATGATAGATTGACAAGTGTTTAATTCTATGAAGTAGAGATTAAAGGTCTGACTTTTTTACTAACCTCAGCACAGATATAAGTAATATTTTAAAAGGTTTATAGCTGGCTCCTTTGTTATTTTATCGTTAATAACGTTAACCTTAGAAATTATCACGCAATATACAAACCTATTTTAAAAAATCTCAAGGTTCATTATATATCGTTTTTATTAATTTGGGAGACGTCCCACAGTTTATTTTAGAAGAATATGTGAACATTTTTATTGAATTCTTTAAAAAAATGTATAAATACTTTTTTAATTGTTTCTAAGATAATAAATTGGAATTAATACTGGATTGTGTATTCTGACCTTATATTCTGTCAAACACTGGTCATTTTTTTCACTCACACCCATGAATATAGGGGTAATACACACTTTGATATAATAGCACTAACACACAGGTTTTAGGTAATATTATTTTTTCTAACATTAAATTTAACTAGTTCCCTGCCAAAGTACACTAAGTACACACTGTGTAGAGAGATAATTAGGATCCAAATTTGATTGATTTAATCACATTAAGTACACATATTTTTAGGAAAATACAATATTCCTTCTTAAACTGATATATACCGATATAATATCGTCATTTTATTATTTTTTTATTTTTTTTTTCACCTTTATTTATTTATCACCTTTAAAAATTATTGAATTCACTATTACCATTATATAAGGAAATTATTAATTCACACAGCCACGTACAATCCCTTAAGCTGGAAACAACGCCCCTATATACCTCCCTATCTACATAATTTTTTATGTTTTCTTTATTTTTCTAACAGTCTGAGGCATACCCATTTCCCTTACTCCCAGCTAATGCAAAAATTGCATGCACTAATTTTTATAATACAATTATATGTTTGTGTCTGTGTGTGCACGTGTGTGTTAATGTCTGAGTGTGTTTGTGTTTGTCTGTGTGTGTGTGTTTATGTCTGCGTGTGTATGTGTGTTTTTATGTCTGCCATTATCTGTGTGTGTTGTGTCTGTGTGTTTATGTCTGCGTGTGTCTGTGTGTGTTTATGTCCCCGTGTTTGTGTGTGTTTGAAAATGTCTGCGTGTGTCTGTGTGTGTTTGTGTGTTTGTTTATGTCTGCGTGTGTTTATGTCTGTGTGTGTTTATGTCTGTGTCTGTTTGTTTGTGTGTGTCTGTGTGTTTATGTCTGTGTGTCTGTGTGTGTGTCATAAGATTATCACTCCAACATATTTCACTTGCAACTGCCAGGATGATAGGACCTATCCATCTAATGCATCAACAAGGGGGAGTCCACACTCACTTATCTTTTTTGTTGCACAATAGTAGTTGTTGGTTAGAGATGTTTCAGGGACAGCCTTCAGGTTCGCTGGAAAAAGCAGTTTTAAAGCAGCGGTCTTAAGACATTGATCCACCCGATCCTATACGATCAGGCTGATAGACACCCCCTGCTAGTGGCCGATTGGCCCGGAATCTACAGGGGGCAGCATTGCACATGAAATTCATCGGTTTATCATGTCCGTCAGACAATGATAATTCGGCCCCCATATATCTATCAATGTGATCAAAATGTAATTCCGCATATGAAACAATGGAAGCAACATAAAGGAGTAAAACATGAAGAAGTCCCTTTATTGCAAATTTATTAGTATAGTAGAAGTAAAAAAACATTCAATATACCTTTCATTATAACGAGTTCAAAGAACAAATAGTTATCAGTCTGTGTAGTTGAATATGTGTGTATCTCATAGCCGTTTTACATCAGGAATGGTACAGGTTATTTGTAGCAATAAGATTAGGTTCATAACCAAATTACAAGTCTCACTGTGAGTGTATTATACTACTTCATAGATATCTAAGGGCAGGATGTTTATAGTGATTGTATAAAGCACCATTGTTATAAATGGTAAATTTAATTTTAATTAATTTTACATATTGTATATACAGTATATATATAAAATGAATCAGGCACAACCTGCCCATATGAAACATCTATGGAGTGGAACCTGACTTACAAGTCTATATGCAAGTCAAGATCATTTCTCTGTCAGGTCTTACATATGACTACAATAATAAATATGGCATAAAATATTACCTGCTTGCTAGTGTATTTTTTCTGACTGATCTTGATGTACTTCAGAAGTTTTACATTTCATAAATACATTGCATACAGAAATAGACTTTGAGACCATTAAAGGGATAGGAAAGTCAAAATAAAACGTGTATGATTCAGATATAGCATTTTATTTTAAGACACTTTTAAATTCACTTCTATTTTCAAATGTACATTATTCTCTTGGTATCCATTGTTTAAAAAGAATATTTACATATCCTTAACTAGTGGGAGCTAGCTGGTGATTGGTGCCTGCACACATTTGTCTGACTAGATTGGCTGACTAGGTGTGTTCAGCTTGCTCTCAGTAGTGCATTGCTGTTCTTTTAGCAAAGGTTATAAAGGGAAAATAAATTAATTTGATTATAAAAGTAAATGGGAAAGTTGATTAAAATTGTATGTTCTATGTGAATCCTGAAAGAAAAAAATTGGGTTTCGTATCCCTTTAAGTTTTATGAACTATTTCATACTATTCAAAGGATATATTGCACTAAAACTCTTTCTTCCTCTCCTTTCCCCTTCCTTGGGGATTTCTCTAGTATATGTAATTTATTAGAAGGGTATTAGCACCAGGAAAATGTGTCCGTTAGTTAATCTTTTGTGGTTACTTCAGATTTCAAAATCGCTAAATGTTATAGTAGTATTTTAGATTACGCTCAAGCACAACTGTACATTAAATATGCTTTTAGTGCTCAATGCGCTATTCATGAAATGTATAGGGTGTACTAAGCCACATTTATATAAAACAAAAATTTCTATTTTTAAACATCCACTTATAACTTCTTAGTTAGAGACCAAGCGCAAAACATTGCACCCTGTGCTATCGATTGTGCTCCACCTGTAGTTAAACCGTTTATGGGGGAATTTAACCTTTTCACAAAAGTTCTTTGCCATTGGCTTTTTTATTTCTTGTGTGAGTGTGTCTTATTTAAGTGATATCAGACACACCATCACTGCCCATAATAATTTGATAACAGCTTATGTTTCAGTAAAGAATAGCCTGCAAGAAAAACGTATTGCCTTACCAGTAAAAATGTTCTCACTGTTCTGATTTTGTTAAGTTCAAGCAGAAGTTTTTGTGCCTTTTCATGATTACTGCAATATTCATCATAAATTCCAAAACGGTCTTTCTGCAAAAGAAAAAAAAGCTTTAAAAAAGTTATATTTACCATTAATAACTACCAGTTAAGGGCTATATTATGAGTGGAGTGCTATTTATCGCTCCCGCTCGTACACTAACTGCGCTTGACTTCGTTTTTTGCTCGCGTCAGATACTGCACTTACTACAAGTTGAAAGTAAAACGTTTTTGCTCACAAGCTAGCCTGACGCATACAAAAAGCCAAAGTTACAATATTGCTATCACATTAACATATTTTCCCATAGACTTGAAAAGTGGAAAAAAAACATCAAGTTGCGCAAACCCTTCATTTTCTGAAGTGCGCTAACACGTCATTAAATATTAATGTTTCACATTCCAATGTTCTTCACATAGCAGAATATGTTCTATTTATTCTTAAATACATATTTCTATAATAGTTTTCTGGTAAAATATATATCTATCTATCTAGCATCTATCTATCTATATGATTTTATATATGTATAGATACATGTATAGGTACATATAGATATATATAAGAACATTGGAATGTGACATATTTACAGTATAAACACAGTTAAACACTTTATTAAATATGAATATTGCATAAAAATTACTTTACATGTTTTCAGCTACTTAACTGCAAAGGGCTCCAATGCACTTATATATATATATATATGTCTAGATTTATGTGCTTATATGGTATACACTGTATGTCTGTAAATGCCTTCATCACATCAGATTTTGTCTCTATGGCAAGATGGGGTTAATGAAACCCACTTACTGAATATGCATAACATTGTACAGGCGTAATGTATACAACCATTTATTCAAAATAATCGTTAAGAAAAATACTTACATGCAATTTGACTCCGTTTATATATTTGTAATCATAAAGTTTACCACAAAAATGCTAAGTATGCAAGATAACTACATGAAATATACTGTATATGGTCAGGACATACTGAGTCTTTGGATAATGATACATTGTGATTTTTGTAATGTTTGAGCTGTTATGGTTTCTTGGTCATTTTAACATTTAGTAACCTGGAGGCGGTCAGGGGAAAAGCTGTAACTGTGGCTAATTAAAAATCAATAGTATTATCCAGTACACTATCCACTCTCACTATAAGACATTCTAGTGTTACCTCATCAGGGATGCACTGTTTAATGTTACTCTAAAAGAAGGAAATACTATTAGAGAAGTATTCTGTAAATAGTTTTCTATATTGGTTTGGAAACAAGTCTGGCAGTCAAGAACCACTGTTTCTTTTATGCTTTTAATGTTTTAAACTCCTTTTTTTACTATATTGGAATTCTAGACTATTTTTTGAATATTTAAACATCATTATGAAATTTACTGACTTTGAGTGATTGTAAACTATACCGATTTGCACACAAGCATCGTAATAAATGTTACATTTAAGCCTAACTTTAATTCCTTTTTTTTTAAACACCTAATAATAAAGTTATTGCCACTATGCTTTGTATATTTATTGATCCATTCCTCCGCCCGTTGCAGATGCAAATTTTTTTTTTGTGACGGTTTGGCAATTGTCCAATTGAAAGATGGGCTATTTGGCGTCCATCGAAGAAGACAATACGCCCTTTTGATCATTTTAACATGTTTGACTTTTGACTTGTTTTTAACTTTGTTTGAGGGAAAAGAGACTACGGGCATTCATGTTTCGCACATGTGCTTTCCGAAATGGAAATCCCTGCTACGTCACAGAGTACACTACTCTGCAATTTTGAAAAGTTGATACGCTTGTTAACAAAGGGGAATCATGCTCTCTGAATTGCGCAACAAACTTGTTCACTTTCATCTGTTCCTGTCCGGTAAGTAAACAATGAATCTTGTGAATCATTGTTTACATCGAAACGGATTACGAGCTAATGCACATGCATTGGTTTCTTGGACGTGTGGAGTGTACATTCCTCCCTATGTAGAAAGCGGGTGGGACTGCTCTCTACATCACACTGTAACCGAATCAGGAAATATAAGGGGCGGAGGAACAAGAAGAGTGAGGTAAAAATTATAAATTAAAAATAATCTAATAATAATTTAAAAAAATAACTTAGCTGTTTTAATTCTAAAATACAGTTAATATGCAATATGTATAGCAAACCGTTAAAATTTATCATCACTTTCAGTATTCCATACCTCTCAACATTCTGCTGAGGCTCTCTGGGGCAGGGAGGTGAGGGGATTTGCGGGAGGTGACGCCATCAATGTTTTGTGAGAGAGGCCACAATTAGAGGGGTGGGCCTGCAGGTGAAGCATGAATGGGCTAGCAGAGTAGGGGCATGTCCTGGGAGGGCTGAGGTAGTTTCTAAAAACCTTTGCATTAGCCACAGAAGTTTGTCAAGAATATTTGGGAGGTCTGAGATTCAATCACCTATGATCAGTTAGTTGGTAAACTTCTAACTCTTACCTGTGTTTGCTACATAGTTTGCTGTGGAATATATACTATATCATTTGAACAACTTTTTTTCCGTTTGAGTGTCCATGTTACATTTTTTTAAAAATGTAAATGGTCTTTTTCTCGCGAGTCTCGCAATCCGTGCGTCTGGAAATATTTTATTAAAAAAATGGGCTGACCCTCTTTTTCCGATGAGTAGCGATAGGCCTTCCATAGAAAACAATAGGGATCATTGTCCAAGTAAAAATCCATTCATATCACCGATAAACTCTGATCTTGGCAGTGGAGAGGGGACGTGTATTCAAAACACAACAACAACAAATAATGTGCAGTCACTAAAAATAGAAATTGTTTCTGTGTAGTAACAGTTCCGGTAATACATTTGTAAACTAAGTTTCACTGTACAATCAGTAGATTATTTACATTTAAAAATCTCGCCACTGAAAGGCTGGCGAGAATGGTATGGGCAAAAAGCTGCATGTAACATGGGGGATAGAAACTCCCGGCGATGTTTCCCCATTAAAATACAGGCTACTCCCAAGGAACACCCATGAACTTCCCAAGTAATGCCTATATACTCTCTATTTGTGTGTGATCACCATTGTTAATAAAAAAAATAATAATCCTATAGGAGCTGGGGGATATTATTATATGTATGTAGTATACTGTTAAATACTATAATATATATGTAAAGTCTTTCGGCTAGATTACGAGTCTTGCGTTAGGCTTAAAAAGCTGCGTTGGCCGGTCCCAACGCTGCTTTTTAACGCCCGCTGGTATTATGAGTCTTGAAATGACAGGCTCACTGGTCACTTTTTTGGCCATACTCGGAAATACCGCAAATCCACTTACGTCAATTGCGTATCCTACATTTTCAATGGGACTTGCATAGCGCCGGTATTACGAGTCTGACCAAAAGTGAGCGGTAGACCCTCTCCTGTCAAGCCTGGTACCGCATTTTAAAGTCAGTAGTTAAGAGTTATACAAAACAACGCCGTAGCATAAAACTCTTAACTAAAGTGCTAAAAAGTACACTAACACCCATAAACTACCTATTAACCCCTAAACCGAGGCCCCCCACATCGCAAACACTAAAATAAATATTTTAACCCCTAATCTGCCGAACCGGACATCACCGCCACTATAATAAATATATTAATCCCTAAACTGCCGCACTGCCGCATCACAAACACTAGGTAAATATTATTAACCCCTAATCTGCCGTCCCTAACATCGCCGACACCTACCTACATTTCTTAACACCTAATCTGCCACCCCCAACGTCGCCGCCACTATATTAAATGTATTAACCCCTAACCTAAATCTAACCCTACCCCCCCTAACTTAAATATAATTACAATAAATCTAAATAAATATTCCTATCATTAAATAAATTATTCCTATTTAAAACTAACTAATAGTTACATTGTAGCTATCTTAGGGTTTATTTTTATTTTACAGGCAACTTTGTATTTATTTTAACTAAGTACAATAGTTATTAAATAGTTATTAACTATTTAATAACTTCCTAGTTAAAATAAAGACAAATGTACCTGTAAAATAAAACCTAACCTAAGTTACAATTACACCTAACACTATACTATAATTAAATTAATTCACTAAACTAAATACAATTAATTACAATTAAATACAATTATCTAAAGTACGAAAAAACCCCACTAAATTACAGAAAATAATAAAATAATTACAAGATTTTTAAACTATTTACACCTACTCTAATCCCCCTAACAAAATCAAAAAGCCCCCCAAAATAAAAAAAGCCCTACCCTACCCTAAATTACAAATAGAAGGGACTTTTGTGGGGCATTGCCCCAAAGTAATCAGCTCTTTTACCTGAAAAAAAAAGTACAAATACCCCCCAACACTAAAACCCACCACCCACACAACCAACCGTACTCTAAAACCCACCCAATCCCCCCTTAAAAAAAACTAACACTAACCCCTTGAAAATCACCTTACCGGGAGACGTCTTCACCCAACCAGGCAGAAGTGGTCCTCCAGACGGGCAGAAGTTGTCATCCAAGCCAGGCAGAAGAGGTCCTCTAGACGGGCAGAAGTCTTCATCCAGACGGCATCTTCTATCTTCATCCATCCGACGCGGAGCGGGTCCATCTTCAAGACATCCGACGCGGAGCATCCTCTTCTTTCCTCGTCTGACGACTGAATGAAGGTTCCTTTAAATGACGTCATCCAAGATGGTGTCCCTTCAATTCCGATTGGCTGATAGAATTCTATTAGCCAATCAGAATTAAGGTAGAAAAAATCCTATTGGCTGATGCAATCAGCCAATAGGATTTAAGTTCAATCCTATTGGCTGATCCAATCAGCCAATAGGATTGAGCTGGCATTCTATTGGGCTGTTCAAGTCAGCCAATAGAATGCCAGTTCAATTCTATTGGCTGATTGCATCAGCCAATAGGATTTTTTCTACCTTAATTCCGATTGGCTGATAGAATTCTATCAGCTAATCGGAATTGAAGGGACGCCGTCTTGGATGACGTCATTTAAAGGAACCTTTATTCAGTCGTCGGACGAAGAAAGAAGAGGATGCTCTGCGTCGGATGTCTTGAAGATGGACCCGCTCAGCGCCGGATGGATGAAGATAGAAGATGCCGTCTGGATGAAGACTTCTGCCCGTCTGGAGGATCACTTCTGCCCGGTTGGGTGAAGACGTCTCCCGGTAAGGTGATCTTCAAGGGGTTAGTGTTAGTTTTTTTTAAGGGGGGATTGGGTGGGTTTTAGAGTAGGGTTGGTTGTGTGGGTGGTGGGTTTTAATGTTGGGCGGGTATTTGTACTTTTTTTTTAATGGTAAAATAGCTTATTACTTTGGGGCAATGCCCCGTAAAAGGCCCTTTTAAGGGCTATTTGTAATTTAGTGTAGGGCAGGGCTTTTTTTTATTTTGGGGGACTTTTATATTTTGTTAGGGGTATTAGAGTAGGTGTAATTAGTTTAAAAATCTTGTAATTATTTTATTATTTTTCTGTAATTTAGTTTTTTTTCGTACTTTAGATAATTTTATTTAATTGTAATTAATTGTATTTAGTTTAGTGAATTAATTTAATTATAGTGTAGTGTTAGGTGTAATTGTAACTTAGGTTAGGTTTTATTTTACAAGTATATTTGTCTTTATTTTAACTAGGAAGTTATTAAATAGTTAATAACTATTTAATAACTATTGTACCTAGTTAAAATAAATACAAAGTTGCCTGTATAATAAAAATAAACCCTAAGATAGCTACAATGTAACTATTAGTTATATTGTAGCTAGTTTAGGGTTTATTTTATAGGTAAGTATTTAGCTTTAAATAGGAATAATTTAGTTAATTGTAGTAATTTTATTTAGAGTTATTGTAATTAAATTTAAGTTAGGGGGGTTAGGGTTAGGTTTAGACTTAGGTTTAGGGGTTAATAACTTTATTATAGTGGTGGCGACGTTGTGGGCGGCAGATTAGGGGTTAATAAATGTAGTTAGGTTTTGGCGACATTGGGGGCGGCAGATTAGGGTTAATAAATATAATGTAGGGTTCGGCGATGTTGGGGGCAGCAGATTAGGGGTTAATAAGTGTAAGATTAGGGGTGTTTAGGCTCTGGGTTCATGTTAGGGTGTTAGGTGTAGACATAAAATGTATTTCCCCATAGGAATCAATGGGGCTGCGTTAGGAGCTAAACGCTGTTTTTTTGCAGGTGTTAGTCTTTTTTTCAGCCAGCTCTCCCCCATTGATTCCTATGGGGAAATCGTGCACAAGCACGTTTAGCTAGCTCACCGCTAACGTAAGCAGCGCTGGTATTGAGGTGAGATGTGGAGCAAAATGTTGCTCTTCGCTCACTTTTTTGCGGTTAACGCCGGGTTTATAAAAACCTGTAATACCAGCCCTGTCTACAAGTGAGCGGTGAGCATAAACTGCTCGTTAGCACCGCACCCCTCCTAACCCAAAACTCTTAAAAAAGTGTTTGTTATTTAAATAAAGAGGTCGTTATCTTATGGCATTTTGTTTTTCTTTTAAGGAAGAAGATTTTGTGTATGGGATATTAATATAGAGGTTACTCTAGAAGATTTATGACATTAAGCAAGCTATTCCTTCTTGTAGAGACCCCAGTCACCTTGTGGAGCTGTGACATGAAGTGACACTGCACAAATTAAGTTAAAAATACAAAATAAATGGCTAGATTACGAGTTGTTTTTTTTTTTCTAAACGTTCCCCAAGATTATAATAACAATTATTAGTTAGAATCTGCATAATATGCCTAGTAAAGCAATCGTTTTAGCCCAGAAAAATGTCTACCAGTTTTTAAGCCCTTTTTGAAGCCCTTTATTCTTTTATGTTTAACTAAGAAAATGGCTTACCGGTCCCCATGAGGGGAAATGACAGCCTTCCAGCATTACATGGTCTTGTTAGAAATATGGCTAGTCATACCTTAAGCAGAAAGGTCTGCTAACTGTTTCCCCCAACTGAAGTTACTTCATCTCAACAGTCCTGTGTGGAAACAGCAATCGATTTTAGTTACTGTCTGCTAAAATCATCTTCCTCTTACTAACAGAAATCTTCATCCTTTTTCTGTTTCAGAGTAAATAGTACATACCAGCACTATTTTAAAATAACAAACACTTGATAGAAGAATAAAAACTACATTTAAACACCAAAAAACTCTTAACCATCTCCGTGGAGATGTTGCCTGTGCAACGGCAAAGAGAATGACTGGGGTGGGCGGAGCCTAGGAGGGATCATGTGACCAGCTTTGCTGGGACTCTTTGCCATTTCCTGTTGGGGAAGAGAATATCCCACAAGTAAGGATGACGCCGTGGACCGGACACACCAATGTTGGAGAAATAGTGTGCGGTGCTAACGCTCCTTTGTTTCTCACCGCTCACTTAAAACAACGCTGGTATTACGAGTTTTCTGCAAGCCGGCGTTAGCCTCAGAAAAGTGAGCGTTGAGCAAAATTTAGCTCCACATCTCACTGTAATAACAGCGCTGCTTACAGTAGCGGTAAGATGGCTAAACATGCTCGTGCATGATTTCCCCATAGGAAATAATGGGGCTGAGATGGCTGAAAAAAAAACTAACACCTGGAAAAAAGCAGCGTTCAGCTCCTAACGCAGCCCCATTGTTTCCTATGGGAAAATACATTTTATGTCTTCTACACCTAACACCCTAACATGAACCCAGAGTCTAAACACCCCTAATCTTACACTTATTAACCCCTAATCTGCTGCCCCCGACATTGGTGACACCTGCATTATATTATTAACCCTAATCTGCCGCTCTGGAAACCGCCGCCACCTACATTATACTTATGAACACCTAATCTGTCGCCCCTAACATCGCCGACACCTAAATTATATTTATTAACCCCTAATCTGCCGCCCCCAATGTCGCCAAAACCTAACTACAACTATTAACCCCTAATCTGCCGCCTCCAACGTCGCCGCCACTATAATAAAGTTATTAACCCCTAAATCTAAGTCTAACCCTAACACCCCCTAACTTAAATATCATTTAAATAAATCTAAATAAATATTCCTATCATTAAATAAATTATTCCTATTTAAAACTAACTAATAGTTACATTGTAGCTATTTTAGGATTTATTTTTATTTTACAGGCAACTTTGTATTTATTTTAACTAGGTACAATAGTTATTAAATAGTTATTAACTATTTAATAACTACCTAGCTAAAATAAATACAAAAGTACCTGTAAAATAAAACCTAACCTAAGATACAATTACACCTAACACTACACTACAAATAAATTAATTACCTAAACTAACTACAATTAAATACAATTAAATTAAATAAATTAGTACGAAAAACAACAAACACTAAATTACAGAAAATAAAAAAATAATTACAATTTTTTTAAACTAATTACACCTAATCTAATCCCCCTAATAAAATAAAAAGACCCACCAAAAAAAAAAATTCCCTACCCTATACTCAATTACAAATAGCCCTTAAAAGGGCCTTTTGCGGGGCATTGCCCCAAAGTAATCAGCTCTTTTACCTGTAAAAAAAAAAATACAATACCCCCCCCCAACATTAAAACCCACACGCCCAACCCTACTCTAAAACCCACCCAAACCCCCCTTAATAAAACCTAACACTAACCCCTTGAAGATCACCCTACCTTGAGACGTCTGACTCTTCACCCAGCCGGGCCGAAGTCCTCCAAGAAGCCGGCCACAAGTGATCCTCCAGACGGCCAGAAGTCTTCATCCGATCCGGGCAGAAGAGGTCCTCCAGAGGGGCAGAAGTCTTCATCCAGGCGGCATCTTCTATCTTCATCCTTCCGGCGCGGAGCAGGTCCATCTTCAATCTAGCCGATGCGGGGCATCCTCTTCCAACGAAGTCCACCAGATGAATGAAGGTTCCTTTAAAATGACGTCGTCCAAGATGGCGTCCCTTGAATTCCGATTGGCTGATAGGATTCTATCAGCCAATCGGAATTAAGGTAGGAAAAATCCTATTGGCTGATGCAATCAGCCAATAGAATTGAAGTTCAATCCTATTGGCTGATCCAATCACCCAATAGGATTGAGCTCACATTCTATTGGCTGTTCCAATCAGCCAATAGAATGCAAGCTCAATTCTATTGGCTGATTAGTTGTTAATAAATGTAGGTAGGTGTCGGCGATGTTAGGGACAGCAGATTAGGGGTTAATAATATTTAACTAGTGTTTGCGAGGCAGGGGGTGCGGCGGTAAAGGGGTTAATACAGTTATTTAAGTGGCGGCGATGTCCGGTTGGCAGATTAGGGGTTAAAATTTTTATTTAAGTGTTTGCGATGTGGGGGGGGGGACTCGGTTTAAGGGTTAATAGGTAGTTTATGGGTGTTAGTGTACTTTTTAGAACTTTAGTTAAGAGTTTTATGTTACGGCATTAGCCCATAAAACTCTTAACTACTGACTTTTAAATGCGGTAGGAGTCTTGACATGAGAGGGTGTACCACTTTTTCCAGCAATCGTAATACCGGCATTAGGAAAATCCCATTGAAAAGATAGGATACGCAATTGACGTAAGGGGATTTGCGGTATGCTAAAATCGTGGAAAAAAAGTGAGCGGTACACCTGTACCTGCCAGACTCGTAATACCAGCGGGCGTTAAAAAGCAGCGTTGGGACCCCTCAACGCTGCTTTTTAAGGCTAACGCAAGACTCGTAATCTAGCCAAAAGAAATAAAAGGTATAATCCTACTTAGAATAATACAAAAGGCAATTATTTCTTTTAAAGGGATACTAAACCCAAATTGTTTCTTTCATGATTCAGATACAGCATGCAATTTTAAGCTACTTTCTAATTTACACCTTTTATCAATTTTTCTTCGTTCTCTTGGTATCTTTATAAAAAAAAAGCAGGGATGTAAGCTTATGAGATGGCCAATCTTTGCTTCAGCACCCTGGATAGTGCTTGCTGATTGGTGGCTACATTTAGCCACCAATCAGCAAGTGCAACCCAGGTTCTGAACCAACAATGGGCCGGCTCCTACGCTTACATTCTTGCTTTTCAAATAAAGATAGAAAGAGAACAAAGAAAAAATGATAAAAGGAGTAAATTAGAAGGTTGGTTAAAATTGCATGCTCTAACTGAATCATGAAATATATTTTTTATCTAGTATCCCTTTAAAGGGACACTGAACCCAATTTTTTTCTTTCATGATTCAGATAGAGCATGACATTTTAACCAACTTTCTAATTTACTCCTATTATCAATTTTTCTTCGTTCTCTTGCTATCTTTATTTTAAAAGCAGCAATGTAAATCTTACCAGCCAGACCATTTTAGGTTCAGCCCCATGGATAGTGGTTGCTTATTTGAGGCTTACATTTACCCACCAATAAGCAAGCATAACCCAGGTTCTCAACCAAAAATGGGCCAGCTTCTATGCATCACATTCCTGCTTTTTAAATAAAGATAGCAAGAGAATGAAGAAAAATTGATAATTGGAGTAAATTAGAAAGTTGCTTAAAATTGCATGCTCTATCTGAATCATGAAAGAAAAAAAATGTGAGTTTAGTGTCCCTTTAAGTATGACCCACTGCTTTTTTATTACAACAATGAAACAGACTATTTTATATCCCTTTAAGAGTGACACATGGACATTGGACACACATGACATAGGCTCTCCTGCCTTAGACTTGGGCAATGGGCATCTATCTTGGTAAACATTAAATCATAATAAAGGCCAAGGGAAAATATTGAGGATCCAACCATATATTTTTGTCAAGGGAATTTCTGCATATAGAATAACATACCTTACAACATTTTGCACTAGGGGACTGTGGTCAAGCTTAGACATCTATATGTATGGCTGCACCTCACTGACGAGGCCCATAGGAGGCCGAAACAATCGTCTGGGGTTGTCATGTTCCTTGTTCAGAGAATTGCCTGGTATTTCGGGGCTGGACTGACCTTACTTGGCGGGATCAGACTAATATACTTCAGGAAAGTTTTCTTCTGTGAAAAGCACACTGGTCTAAAAGAGGCTGCTTCCGGGTGGTAAATCGCCATAGAACAAGCCACTGAGCTGTTGTTCGTTCCTGGTAGAGCGCTTCTCTCTTTGTATGCAAATTATTATGACCCTGGGGAAGTCTCCCTATGGGTGATGGGGGAAACCAGACGTGGACTCCTTGCCCAGTGTGCTTAGAGGAATATGGCTGCACCTCACTGACGAGGCCCATAGGAGGCCGAAACGATCGTCTGGGGTTGTCATGTTCCTTGTTCAGAGGAGAATTGCCTGGTATTTCGGGGCTGGACTGACCTTACTTGGCGGGATCAGACTGATATACTTCAGGAAAGTTTTCTTCTGTGAAAAGCACACTGGTCTAAAAGAGGCTGCTTCCGGGTGGTAAATCGCCATAGAACAAGCCACTGAGCTGTTGTTCGTTCCTGGTAGAGCGCTTCTCTCTTTGTATGCAAATTATTATGACCCTGGGGAAGTCTCCCTATGGGTGATGGGGGAAACCAGACGTGGACTCCTTGCCCAGTGTGCTTAGAGGAATATGGCTGCACCTCACTGACGAGGCCCATAGGAGGCCGAAACGATCATCTGGGGTTGTCATGTTCCTTGTTCAGAGGAGAATTGCCTGGTATTTCGGGGCTGGACTGACCTTACTTGGCGGGATCAGACTGATATACTTCAGGAAAGTTTTCTTCTGTGAAAAGCACACTGGTCTAAAAGAGGCTGCTTCCGGGTGGTAAATCGCCATAGAACAAGCCACTGAGCTGTTGTTCGTTCCTGGTAGAGCGCTTCTCTCTTTGTATGCAAATTATTATGACCCTGGGGAAGTCTCCCTATGGGTGATGGGGGAAACCAGACGTGGACTCCTTGCCCAGTGTGCTTAGAGGAATATGGCTGCACCTCACTGACGAGGCCCATAGGAGGCCGAAACGATCGTCTGGGGTTGTCATGTTCCTTGTTCAGAGGAGAATTGCCTGGTATTTCGGGGCTGGACTGACCTTACTTGGCAGGATCAGACTGATATACTTCAGGAAAGTTTTCTTCTGTGAAAAGCACACTGGTCTAAAAGAGGCTGCTTCAGGGTGGTAAATCGCCATAGAACAAGCCACTGAGCTGTTGTTCGTTCCTGGTAGAGCGCTTCTCTCTTTGTATGCAAATTATTATGACCCTGGGGAAGTCTCCCTATGGGTGATGGGGGAAACCAGACGTGGACTCCTTGCCCAGTGTGCTTAGAGGAATATGGCTGCACCTCACTGACGAGGCCCATAGGAGGCCGAAACGATGGTCTGGGGTTGTCATGTTCCTTGTTCAGAGGAGAATTGCCTGGTATTTCGGGGCTGGACTGACCTTACTTGGCGGGATCAGACTGATATACTTCAGGAAAGTTTTCTTCTGTGAAAAGCACACTGGTCTAAAAGAGGCTGCTTCCGGGTGGTAAATCGCCATAGAACAAGCCACTGAGCTGTTGTTCGTTCCTGGTAGAGCGCTTCTCTCTTTGTATGCAAATTATTATGACCCTGGGGAAGTCTCCCTATGGGTGATGGGGGAAACCAGACGTGGACTCCTTGCCCAGTGTGCTTAGAGGAATATGGCTGCACCTCACTGACGAGGCCCGTAGGAGGCCGAAACGATCGTCTGGGGTTGTCATGTTCCTTGTTCAGAGGAGAATTGCCTGGTATTTCGGGGCTGGACTGACCTTACTTGGCGGGATCAGACTGATATACTTCAGGAAAGTTTTCTTCTGTGAAAAGCACACTGGTCTAAAAGAGGCTGCTTCCGGGTGGTAAATCGCCATAGAACAAGCCACTGAGCTGTTGTTCGTTCCTGGTAGAGCGCTTCTCTCTTTGTATGCAAATTATTATGACCCTGGGGAAGTCTCCCTATGGGTGATGGGGGAAACCAGACGTGGACTCCTTGCCCAGTGTGCTTAGAGGAATATGGCTGCACCTCACTGACGAGGCCCATAGGAGGCCGAAACGATCGTCTGGGGTTGTCATGTTCCTTGTTCAGAGGAGAATTGCCTGGTATTTCGGGGCTGGACTGACCTTACTTGGCGGGATCAGACTGATATACTTCAGGAAAGTTTTCTTCTGTGAAAAGCACACTGGTCTAAAAGAGGCTGCTTCCGGGTGGTAAATCGCCATAGAACAAGCCACTGAGCTGTTGTTCGTTCCTGGTAGAGCACTTCTCTCTTTGTATGCAAATTATTATGACCCTGGGGAAGTCTCCCTATGGGTGATGGGGGAAACCAGACGTGGACTCCTTGCCCAGTGTGCTTAGAGGAATATGGCTGCACCTCACTGACGAGGCCCATAGGAGGCCAAAACGATTGTCTGGGGTTGTCATGTTCCTTGTTCAGAGGAGAATTGCCTGGTATTTCGGGGCTGGACTGACCTTACTTGGCGGGATCAGACTGATATACTTCAGGAAAGTTTTCTTCTGTGAAAAGCACACTGGTCTAAAAGAGGCTGCTTCCGGGTGGTAAATCGCCATAGAACAAGCCACTGAGCTGTTGTTCGTTCCTGGTAGAGTGCTTCTCTCTTTGTATTCAAATTATTATGACCCTGGGGAAGTCTCCCTATGGGTGATGGGGGAAACCAGACGTGGACTCCTTGCCCAGTGTGCTTAGAGGAATATGGCTGCACCTCACTGACGAGGCCCATAGGAGGCCGAAACGATCATCTGGGGTTGTCATGTTCCTTGTTCAGAGGAGAATTGCCTGGTATTTCGGGGCTGGACTGACCTTACTTGGCGGGATCAGACTGATATACTTCAGGAAAGTTTTCTTCTGTGAAAAGCACACTGGTCTAAAAGAGGCTGCTTCCGGGTGGTAAATCGCCATAGAACAAGCCACTGAGCTGTTGTTCATTCCTGGTAGAGCGCTTCTCTCTTTGTATGCAAATTATTATGACCCTGGGGAAGTCTCCCTATGGGTGATGGGGGAAACCAGACGTGGACTCCTTGCCCAGTGTGCTTAGAGGAATATGGCTGCACCTCACTGACGAGGCCCATAGGAGGCCGAAACGATCGTCTGGGGTTGTCATGTTCCTTGTTCAGAGGAGAATTGCCTGGTATTTCGGGGCTGGACTGACCTTACTTGGCGGGATCAGACTGATTTACTTCAGGAAAGTTTTCTTCTGTGAAAAGCACACTGGTCTAAAAGAGGCTGCTTCCGGGTGGTAAATCACCATAGAACAAGCCACTGAGCTGTTGTTCGTTCCTGGTAGAGCGCTTCTCTCTTTGTATGCAAATTATTATGACCCTGGGGAAGTCTCCCTATGGGTGATGGGGGAAACCAGACGTGGACTCCTTGCCCAGTGTGCTTAGAGTAATATGGCTGCACCTCACTGACGAGGCCCATAGGAGGCCGAAACGATTGTCTGGGGTTGTCATGTTCCTTGTTCAGAGGAGAATTGCCTGGTATTTCGGGGCTGGACTGACCTTACTTGGCAGGATCAGACTGATATACTTCAGGAAAGTTTTCTTCTGTGAAAAGCACACTGGTCTAAAAGAGGCTGCTTCCGGGTGGTAAATCGCCATAGAACAAGCCACTGAGCTGTTGTTCGTTCCTGGTAGAGCGCTTCTCTCTTTGTATGCAAATTATTATGACCCTGGGGAAGTCTCCCTATGGGTGATGGGGGAAACCAGACGTGGACTCCTTGCCCAGTGTGCTTAGAGGAATATGGCTGCACCTC
Source organism: Bombina bombina (assembly GCF_027579735.1). NCBI lineage: Eukaryota > Metazoa > Chordata > Amphibia > Anura > Bombinatoridae > Bombina > Bombina bombina. Next base: position 926,052,600 of record NC_069503.1, on the reverse strand, counting down.
ACTGACGAGGCCCATAGGAGGCCGAAACGATCGTCTGGGGTTGTCATGTTCCTTGTTCAGAGGAGAATTGCCTGGTATTTCGGGGCTGGACTGACCTTACTTGGCGGGATCAGACTGATATACTTCAGGAAAGTTTTCTTCTGTGAAAAGCACAATGGTCTAAAAGAGGCTGCTTCCGGGTGGTAAATCGCCATAGAACAAGCCACTGAGCTGTTGTTCGTTCCTGGTAGAGCGCTTCTCTCTTTGTATGCAAATTATTATGACCCTGGGGAAGTCTCCCTATGGGTGATGGGGGAAACCAGACGTGGACTCCTTGCCCAATGTGCTTAGAGGAATATGGCTGCACCTCACTGACGAGGCCCATAGGAGGCCGAAACGATCATCTGGGGTTGTCATGTTCCTTGTTCAGAGGAGAATTGCCTGGTATTTCGGGGCTGGACTGACCTTACTTGGCGGGATCAGACTGATATACTTCAGGAATGTTTTCTTCTGTGAAAAGCACACTGGTCTAAAAGAGGCTGCTTCCGGGTGGTAAATCGCCATAGAACAAGCCACTGAGCTGTTGTTCGTTCCTGGTAGAGCGCTTCTCTCTTTGTATGCAAATTATTATGACCCTGGGGAAGTCTCCCTATGGGTGATGGGGGAAACCAGACGTGGACTCCTTGCCCAGTGTGCTTAGAGGAATATGGCTGCACCTCACTGACGAGGCCCATAGGAGGCCGAAACGATCGTCTGGGGTTGTCATGTTCCTTGTTCAGAGTAGAATTGCCTGGTATTTCGGGGCTGGACTGACCTTACTTGGCGGGATCAGACTTATATACTTCAGGAAAGTTTTCTTCTGTGAAAAGCACACTGGTCTAAAAGAGGCTGCTTCCGGGTGGTAAATCGCCATAGAACAAGCCACTGAGCTGTTGTTCGTTCCTGGTAGAGCGCTTCTCTCTTTGTATGCAAATTATTATGACCCTGGGGAAGTCTCCCTATGGGTGATGGGGGAAACCAGACGTGGACTCCTTGCCCAGTGTGCTTAGAGGAATATGGCTGCACCTCACTGACGAGGCCCATAGGAGGCCGAAACGATCGTCTGGGGTTGTCATGTTCCTTGTTCAGAGGAGAATTGCCTGGTATTTCGGGGCTGGACTGACCTTACTTGGCGGGATCAGACTGATATACTTCAGGAAAGTTTTCTTCTGTGAAAAGCACACTGGTCTAAAAGAGGCTGCTTCCGGGTGGTAAATCGCCATAGAACAAGCCACTGAGCTGTTGTTCGTTCCTGGTAGAGCACTTCTCTCTTTGTATGCAAATTATTATGACCCTGGGGAAGTCTCCCTATGGGTGATGGGGGAAACCAGACGTGGACTCCTTGCCCAGTGTGCTTAGAGGAATATGGCTGCACCTCACTGACGAGGCCCATAGGAGGCCGAAACGATCGTCTGGGGTTGTCATGTTCCTTGTTCAGAGGAGAATTGCCTGGTATTTCGGGGCTGGACTGACCTTACTTGGCGGGATCAGACTGATATACTTCAGGAAAGTTTTCTTCTGTGAAAAGCACACTGGTCTAAAAGAGGCTGCTTCCGGGTGGTAAATCGCCATAGAACAAGCCACTGAGCTGTTGTTCGTTCCTGGTAGAGCGCTTCTCTCTTTGTATGCAAATTATTATGACCCTGGGGAAGTCTCCCTATGGGTGATGGGGGAAACCAGACGTGGACTCCTTGCCCAGTGTGCTTAGAGGAATATGGCTGCACCTCACTGACGAGGCCCATAGGAGGCCGAAACGATCGTCTGGGGTTGTCATGTTCCTTGTTCAGAGGAGAATTGCCTGGTATTTCGGGGCTGGACTGACCTTACTTGGCGGGATCAGACTGATATACTTCAGGAAAGTTTTCTTCTGTGAAAAGCACACTGGTCTAAAAGAGGCTGCTTCCGGGTGGTAAATCGCCATAGAACAAGCCACTGAGCTGTTGTTCGTTCCTGGTAGAGCGCTTCTCTCTTTGTATGCAAATCTCTATGTTAAAGCCCTCTGCCTGCCTTTTTCTTCTAACGCATGAGACCTCATATATTTGAGCCCTTATAACTTTTTTGTGCAATTTTTTAAAATAATTTTTATTAGATAGTGTTATTATGAGTGAACTTTTTATTGTATTTTTGTGGTGGTGTTTTTTTTTTTGTTTTTTTTTAAATTGTTTCGTGAAACAGTTAACCAGAGTTCTGAGAAAACGTTATTATTCTACCATAAATTGTGTTTGTTCAAACACCCGCGATAAACCCCTTTTCGCTTGCACGTAATTGTTAGCACGCCACTTGTAATCTGGCTACACAGAAATATAACAGAAGCACTGGGGCAAGTCAGGGGGCCTTCCCCCATCTACTTTTTCATTTTATTTTTAATAACTTTAGAATGGACAATGTGAAGTATGCATTGTATTTTAGGTTGGTATGTAAAAGAACCCTCATCATATTTAAACAAAACTTCTTCCTTAATAATGGTGATCTCTAAATTGTCATATGGTTTTAGCCAAAAAAAGAGGCAGATTACAAGTGGAGCTCTAATTTTTTTTCTCGATCCTGCTGTAACAGTGCTTACTAGATCAATAGCGCTAAACCCAAAGGTGAGTAAGGAATACTTTACATTCCTATCGGGTAGATTACGAGTCTTGCGTTATGAGCTGTGCGATGCTAACGTGCAGTTTTTTCTCACCGCTCACTTCTCTGCAGCGCTGGTATTACGGATTTTTACAAACCCGGTGTTAACAGGCAAGAAGTGAGCGTAGAGCAAAATTTAGCTCCACACTGCACTCCAACACCAGCGCTGCTTAAGTGAGCGGTGAGCTGGTTGTATGTGCTCGTGCACGATTTCCCCATAGACATCAATGGGGAGAGCCGGCTGAGAAAAAGTCTAACACCTGCCAAAAAGCAGCGTAAAGCTCCGTAACGCAGCCCCATTGATTCCTATGGGTAAAACTACATTTATGTTTACACCTAACACCCTAACATGAACCCCGAGTCTAAACACCCCTAATCTTACACTTATTAATTCCTAAGTCTAACCCTAACCCTAACAACCCTAACTTAAATATAATTTAAATAAATCTAAATAAAATTCCTATCATTAACTAAATTATTCCTATTTAAAACTAAATACTTACCTGTAAAATAAAACCTAAGCTAGCTACAATATAACTAATACTTACATTGTATCTAGCTTAGGTTTATTTTTATTTTACAGGCAAGTTTGTATTTATTTTAACTAGGTAGAATAGTTACTAAATAGTTATTAACTATTTACTAACTACCTAGCTAAAATAAATACAAATTTACCTGTAAAATTAAACCTAACCTAAGTCACACTAACACCTAACACTACACTACAATTAAATAAATTCCCTAATTTAAATACAATTAAATAAATTAAATACAATTAGCTAAATTACAAAAAAAACTAACACTAAATTACAGAAAAAAAATTACAAGATATTAAACTAATTATACCTAATCTAAGAGCCCTATCAAAATAATAAAGCCCCCAAAATAAAAAAAAACCTAGCCTAAACTAAACTATCAATAGGCCTTAAAAGGGCCTTTTGCAGGGCATTGCCCCAAAGAAATCAGCTCTTTTACCTGTAAATAAAAAATACAAATACCCCCCAACAGTAAAACCCACCATCCACACCCAAATAACCCCCCAAATAAAACCCTAACTAAAAAACCTTTGCCCTGAAAAGGGCATTTGGATGGGCATTGCTCTTAAAAGGGCATTTAGCTCTATTGCTGCCCAAAGCCCTAACCTAAAAATAAAACCCACCCAATACACCCTTAAAAAATCCTAACACTAACCCCCGAAGATTCACTTACCGGGAGAAGCCAATAGGATTGAGCTTGCATTCTATTGGCTGATTGGATCAGCCAATAGGATTGAAGTTCAATCCTTTAGGCTGATTGCATCAGCCAATAGGATTTTTTCTACCTTAATTCCGATTGGCTGATAGAATTATATCAGCCAATCGGAATCTAAGGGACGCCATCTTGGATGACGTCACTTAAAGGTACCTTCATTCCGAAGAAGCCGTCAATTGAAGAGGATGCTCCGCGCCGGATGTCTTGAAGATGGAGCTGCTCCACGCCGGATGGATGAAGATATAAGATGCCGTCTGGATTAAGACTTCTGCCCATTTGGAGGACCACTTCTGCCGGCTTCGTTGAGGACATCTTGCCGCTTGGATGAAGACTTCTCCCGGTAAGTGAATCTTCGGGGGTTAGCGTTAGGATTTTCTAAGGGTGTATTGGGTGGGTTTTATTTTTAGGTTAGGGCTTTGGGCAGCAATAGAGCTAAATGCCCTTTTAAGGGCAATGCCCATCCAAATGCCCTTTTCAGGGCAATGGGGAGCTTAGGTTTTTTTAGTTAAGAGTTTATTTGAGGGGTTGGTTGTGTTTGTGGTGGGTTTTACTATTGGGGGGGTTGTTTGTATTTTTTTTTACAGGTAAAAGAGCTGATTTCTTTGGGGCAATGCCCCACAAAAAGCCCTTTTAAGGGCTATTGATAGTTTAGTTTAGGCTAGGGTTTTTTTTATTTGGGGGGGGGCTTTTTTATTTTGATAGGGCTCTTAGATTAGATGTAATTAGTTTAAATATCTTGTAATTTGTTTTTTATTTTGTAATTGTATTTAATTTATTTAATTGTATTTAATTTAAGTAAGTTATTTAATTGTAGTGTAGTGTTAGGTGTTAGTGTAACTTAGGTTAGGTTTTATTTTACAGGTACATTTGTATTTATTTTAGCTAGGTAGTTAGTAAATAGTTAATAACTATTTAGTAACTATTCTACCTAGTTAAAATAAATACAAACTTGCCTGTAAAATAAAAATAAACCCTAAGATAGCTATAATGTAACTATTAGTTATATTGTAACTAGCTTAGGGTTTATTTTATAGGTAAATATTTAGTTTTAAATAGGAATTATTTATTTAATGATAGGAATTTTCTTTAGATTTATTTAAATTATATTTAAGTTAGGGGGTGTTAGGGTTAGGGTTAGACTTAGGTTTAGGGGTTAATAAATTTAGAATAGTGGCGGCGACGTTGGGGACGACAGATTAGGGGTTAATAAATATAATGTAGGTGTCGGCGATGTTGGGGGCAGTAGATTAGGGGTTCCTAATTATAATGTAGGTGGCGGCGACATCCGGAGTGGCAGATTAGGGGTTAATAAGTATAATGTAGGTGTCGACGATGTTAGGGGAGGCAGATTAGGGGTTAATAATATTTAACTAGTGTTTGCGAGGCGGGATTGTGGCAGTTTAGGGATTAATATGTTTATTCTAGTGGCGGCGATGTCCGGAGCGGCAGATTAGGGGTTAATAATTTTCTTTTAGTGTTTGCGATGTGGGAGCGCCTCGGTTTAGGGGTTAATAGGTAGTTTATGGGTGTTAGTGTACTTTTTAGCACTTTAGTTATGAGTTTTATGCTACAGCTTTGTAGTGTAAAACTCATAACTACTGACTTTAAAATGTGTTAGGAATCTTGGCGGTAGAGGGTGTACCGCTCACTTTTTGGCCTCCCAGGCAGACTCAAAATACCGGCGCTATGGAAATCCCATAGAAAAAGACTTTATGAAATTTACGTAAGTTGGTTTGCAGTAAGGCCAAAAAAGTGTGCGGTACACCTATACCTGCAAGACTTGTAATACCAGCGGCCGTAAAAAAGCAGCGTTATGACCTGTTAACGCTGCTTTTTCACCTTACCGCAAAACTCGTAATCTTGGCGAATGTTTTTCAGATAAAAAAAAAATGTTCTTTTTATTTGAAACATATATATTTATATATATATATATATATAAATATATATATATGTAATAGAAGTAGGGAAAAGGGGAAAGGGGAAAGAGAAATGTGCAAAAAGATATGTGTAGGTATGGCGCTGAATGACCAATGGTCATTCAGCGCCATACCTACACATATCTTTTTGCACATTTATATATATATATATATATATATATGTTATGCATAATATATACTTATACCTACATATCTATATGAATATATACAGATATAGATTTATGTTTGTATATACAGATATACAGAGCATATGAATTTAAAGTATTTCTGTCAAAACACCTGAAAACATATTAAAAATGAATACAAAATTATATTGCATTTTTAAAGGTATTTTATTGGGAAGGGCTCCTATATTTATATATATATATATATATATATATATATATATATATATATATATATATATATATATATATATATATATATGTGTGTTTGTGTGTGTGATATATATGTATGTTTATATGTGTATACAGGCAATCCCCGGGTTACGTACAAGATAGGGACTTTAGGTTTGTTCTTAAGTTGAATTTGTATGTAAGTTGGAACATTAGGTGATACTCTAGCCAAACATTTTTGTTTTGTTTTGGATAGCATAGGATAAAGTTTGTTTTGCTATCTGTGCCCCTGTTGAGAAAATTTCACATCACTTTCTGTCCTTGTGACAATTGGATTTTCAGTATTTTGGATTATCCTGGAAAGAAGGATTGTCGATAAAGCTCTATTTTCTCTGTATGTAAGTACGAGTTGTACTTAAGTCGGATGTCTGTAACCCGAAGACTGCCTGTATATGTATCTATGTGTGAAGATACATAGTTACGCATAGAAACGCAAATTTACACAAATATATACACACATACACATGTAGCCCTTTCTAGTCAAACACCCTGCTATATACCATATCCCTTTTAACCTGTTTAAACCCTTTTTATTAATATTTAAATGATATATTTGTATTAAAACTTGCATATGTGAATATAATACTTTATTTTAATGTGTTTTGTGAAACTTTTTTTTTTAACCCTTTTGTTTTACTTCAGGTCTAAAGTCGCAGTAAATATTCTAGCGCAGTTTCACTTTTGCTCAAGCGCAAATTAAAACTTTCAGCTCATAATATGCGCACCATTTAGCGCTTTCGTGATCTCCATTGAAAGTATAGGTTGCGAAAGATGGATTTTGGACCTTCTCTGTTTAACGCACTGTACCATGCACTTGTAATATCTTGTCAGGCGCTAATATTAGTGTAGTACAGCAATATCGCGTATCATATCATTAGCGTTCCACTAATCTGGCCCACAATCTGTTAATTATTTCATGTATTATCATACTTTTTGGGATATATGATTTACAGTTAAGTGATGTATTGTTCTAAATGTGCTTTGAAATTCAATAAAAATCATATTTAAAATAAAACAAACAAACATACAAAACGCAGAAAACAGGCTCCCACTTCCTGATGCGCGTTGGGTTCAGGCAGCAAGCAACCTTCAATCGTTGACAGGAAATCTTTATGCACGACAAGAATGTCTTCAATGTTAGAGAATAGCATCTACAAACAAATAAATAGCATTAACATAAGGAAACTATTAAGCATTAAATAGCAACTCAGCAACGTCTACTTCATGTATAAATAATGATACACAGAGAATATTGCCTTGCCTTAGTGATCAAGCTTCGTTTTAAAATGTACTTAACTTAAAAAGCATGCACAGTATCTATCTAATTTTATATATTAGATAACTATAAAAGGTATCAAATTTAACAGAATTGTAAAACCAGGGAATGTTCTCTTTCCAAATATACAAATGTCATTAAATGGCCACTTGCAACCAATTCATCCTCTTAGATGTTGTCAGTGAAAGGCCATATAAGTATATAGTTAAGTCTGTACAAGCAATCAGTTGTGTAGTCTTTATTAAGGCTTGAATGCATGGAATACCTCTCGGTTTTATTATTCTGGTAGGCATGGCATTCTGTTACAATGGTGTGCTATATTGCTTCTACTAAATAAAAATGATATAATTATATATTGGGAGCAACAATTAGCCTTAGAGTAATGCAGAGGCAGATTTTTTACCTAAATTAGTTGTTTAAAGGGACACTGAACCCAAATTATTTCTTTTGTAATTCAGATAGCATGCAATTTTAAGCAACTTTCTAATTTACTCCTATTAGCAATTTTACTTTGTTCTCTTGCTATCTTTATTTGAAAAAGAAGACATCTAAGTTTTTTGTTTGTTTCAGTACTCTGGATAGCACTTTTTTTTATTGGTGGATGAATTTATCCACCAATCAGCAAGGACAACCCAGGTTGTTCACCAAAAATGGGCCGGGATCTAAACTTACATTCTTGCAGTTCAAATAAAGATACCAAGAGAATGAAGAAAATTTGATAATAAGAGTAAATTAGAAAGTTGCTTAAAATGTCATGCTCTATCTGAATCACAAAAGAAAAAATTTGGGTACAGTGTCCCTTTAAATATAAAAAAAGAGTGTAAAGCTAGTGTCCATATAGCAACGGACACCACTATATTGTAACCTAGGTTTCCTTCTCTGCCAATTAAAGACAGTTATAAATGAGTCTTTAGAGTGTGAAACCTACTACTGGGTAGAATATAGCAGTATTAAAGGGACATGAAACCCCAAAAAAAATTATTTCATGATTTAGGTAGAACATACAATTTTAAACAACTTTCCAGTTTACTTTTATTATCACATTTCTTTCCTTCTCTTGGTATCATTTTTTGAAGGAGCAGCAATGCACTACTGGATTCTAATTAAACACATGGGTGAGGCAATGACAATTGGTTTATATATGCAGCTACCAATCAGCAGCTAGAACCTAGGTCCTTTGCTGCTCCTGAGCTTGCCTAGATAAACCTTTAAGCAAAGGATAATAAGAGAAGAAAGCAAATTAAATAATAGAAGTAGATTATAAAGTTGTTTAAAATTGTATGTTCTGTTTGAATCATGAATGTCTAATTATGACGTTACTGCCCCTGTAAATCTGGAGTCCACAACCACAATTGTCAGAATTAAATGTAAAGTATATACAGGGAGTGCAGAATTATTAGGCAAGTTGTATTTTTGAGGATTAATTTTATTATTGAACAACAACCATGTTCTCAATGAACCCAAAAAAATCATTAATATCAAAGCTGAATAGTTTTGGAAGTAGTTTTTAGTTTGTTTTTAGTTATAGCTATTTTAGGGGGATATCTGTGTGTGCAGGTGACTATTACTGTGCATAATTATTAGGCAACTTAACAAAAAACAAATATATACCCATTTCAATTATTTCTTTTTACCAGTGAAACCAATATAACATCTCAACATTCACAAATATACATTTCTGACATTCAAAAACAAAACAAAAACAAATCAGTGACCAATATAGCCACCTTTCTTTGCAAGGACACTCAAAAGCCTGCCATCCATGGATTCTGTCAGTGTTTTGATCTGTTCACCATCAACATTGCGTGCAGCAGCAACCACAGCCTCCCAGACACTGTTCAGAGAGGTGTACTGTTTTCCCTCCTTGTAAATCTCACATTTGATGATGGACCACAGGTTCTCAATGGGGTTCAGATCAAGTGAACAAGGAGGCCATGTCATTAGATTTTCTTCTTTTATACCCTTTCTTGCCAGCCACGCTGTGGAGTACTTGGACGCGTGTGATGGAGCATTGTCCTGCATGAAAATCATGTTTTTCTTGAAGGATGCAGACTTCTTCCTGTACCACTGCTTGAAGAAGGTGTCTTCCAGAAACTGGCAGTAGGACTGGGAGTTGAGCTTGACTCCATCCTCAACCCGAAAAGGCCCCACAAGCTCATCTTTGATGATACCAGCCCAAACCAGTACTCCACCTCCACCTTGCTGGCGTCTGAGTCGGACTGGAGCTCTCTGCCCTTTACCAATCCAGCCACAGGCCCATCCATCTGGCCCATCAAGACTCACTCTCATTTCATCAGTCCATAAAACCTTAGAAAAATCAGTCTTGAGATATTTCTTGGCCCAGTCTTGACGTTTCAGCTTGTGTGTCTTGTTCAGTGGTCGTCTTTCAGCCTTTCTTACCTTGGCCATGTCTCTGAGTATTGCACACCTTGTGCTTTTGGGCACTCCAGTGATGTTGCAGCTCTGAAATATGGCCAAACTGGTGGCAAGTGGCATCTTGGCAGCTGCACGCTTGACTTTTCTCAGTTCATGGGCAGTTATTTTGCGCCTTGGTTTTTCCACACGCTTCTTGCGACCCTGTTGACTATTTTGAATGAAACGCTTGATTGTTCGATGATCACGCTTCAGAAGCTTTGCAATTTTAAGAGTGCTGCATCCCTCTGCAAGATATCTCACTATTTTTGACTTTTCTGAGCCTGTCAAGTCCTTCTTTTGACCCATTTTGCCAAAGGAAAGGAAGTTGCCTAATAATTATGCACACCTGATATAGGGTGTTGATGTCATTAGACCACACCCCTTCTCATTACAGAGATGCACATCACCTAATATGCTTAATTGGTAGTAGGCTTTCGAGCCTATACAGCTTGGAGTAAGACAACATGCATAAAGAGGATGATGTGGTCAAAATACTCATTTGCCTAATAATTCTGCACTCCCTGTATAAAAAATAACGAAAGCTGTTTTTTTTATTTATTGTTTTTTTTAAATCTAATACAGTATACTGACATTAGCAGGTAAGTACATATGAAAAATATATTTCAGGTAAAAGATAAATACAATTCACCACATTTAAGATAATCAATGAAAACTAGATAAGCCAGCTAGCTAAAGTAAAAACGTAACCAAGTAAACATAAAGCAGCCAACAAAACAAGTTGTATAGGTGGGCCAAACAGTCGCTATCAAGCGTTGCCAAGACTTCTAAGAGGTTGACAGACAAGAGACCCTCAGATGCAAATAGGAAAAGAGAAAGAGATGCAGAAAGTGGAAAAGAAGAAAGAGAAGAGAAGGGAAGGAGGAACAGTGATACTGTATCAGGAATGAAAGCTATGTTTTACTACACTCTGCTTTAAGATATCTGCCTGAGCTTTTTAACATTCAGACCTAGTTACACTCATTTTCTTATGTCCTTGCCTTTAATACGTCATGTGAATAAATGTTTATTTAATCATTACCATTCTTTATGAACCTTAAAAAATGCTGCTTTACCCTGATAATGGGCTAGAATACAAGTGGCGCGCTATTTTGCACTGCCGTTCAAGTGTTAAAGGAATAGTCTAGTCAAAATTAAACTTTCATGATTCAGATAGAGCAGCAATTTTAAGCAACTTTCTAATTTACACCTATTATTATTTTCTCTTTGTTCTCTTGCACTCTTTATTTAAATGTAAGTATAGGAGCTGTCCCATTTTAGGTTAAGCACCTGGGTAGCGCTTGCTGATTGGTGGCGACATTAAGACACCAATCAGAAAGTTCTACCCAGGTGCTGAACCAAAAATGGGCCGGCTTCTATGCTTACATTCTTGCTTTTTCAAATACAGATAGCGAGAGAACAAAGAAAAATTGATAATAGAAGTAAATTAGAAAGTTGCTTAAAATTGCATGCTCTATCTGAATCAGGAAAGTTTAATTTTGATTAGACTATTCCTTTCACACGAGCACTAACCTGACAATCGCAAAAAGCTGAACTTTAAAAATTTAACATATTCCCCTATAGACTTCAATGGAGTGTGAAGAGAAAAAAAAACACACTCTGGTCGCATGCAAACCCATTGTGTTTACTCAAGTGCGCTAACCCAACATGAAAATATAAATATTTCACATTCCAATGTTCTTCACATAGAAGAATATGTTCTATTTATCCTTAAATACATATTTATATATATATATATTTTGATATATATATATATATATATATATACAGGTATATATAATGTTTTTTTGGTAAAATATATTTCTATACCTATACATATAGGTATAGATATATTTAGGAATATCTATTTAAAAGTACTTAGAACATATTCCCCTATGTGAAGAACATTGCAATTGGAAATATTTACAGTAAATGCACAGTTAAACACTTTATTAAATATGAATATTGCATAAATATGATTTTTCATGCTTTCAGCAACTTGACTGCAAAGGGCTTCAATTCATATATAGTGTATATGTCTATATATGTATACATATGTATTTATGTGTTATGTGTATATATGTCTGTAAATACATATATACACATATACTGTAAATATCTAACTATACATACATATACATATTTAGACATGTATATGTATGTATCTCTATGTTTAAGCCCTTTGCAGCCCTTTTTCACTTGATATCTCATATCTTTAAACCCTTATAACTTTTTTTTCCCAGAAAGTTTTATTATGAGTATAACTGTACTTTTAAATGTGATTTTCATGTGTTTTGTGCAACTTTTGTGACTTGCGTAACAGTTAACCGAGCTCTGAAGTCACGCTATCCTGACACGAGTTAAATTAAATTTGTGCTCAAGCGAACACATTTACTTTCAACTTTCAACTAATAAACGCGCTACTTCTGACGCGCGCAAAGAGACACAATAAACTCCTTATTGCATGCGCGCAGCAGTTAGCGAGACACTTGTAATCTAGCCCATTGTGTGCTGAAATTTTCATAAAACTTGAACAGTTTTTCTAAACCAAGAATTTGAGTAAAGAGCAAAATTGTATGATCCTTCTGCTAATATGATTACTTCGCATAGCTATCCATATATATTTGTCTCCCCTCTGATGATCTATCTCTATGTTGTTATGGTGGTACCCACTGAAAAAAAGTCTAGCTCCTTTATAGAAACTAAACCTTATGAATATAAATTAACACTAGCAGACCTACTCAAGAGAGGGCCCTGGTGCAAAGTTTTAATTAATCCATACCCTTAAATCTTAAAGGGACATAAAAAAAAGTCAGAATTACTCTTTTAAGGTTATGATTGAATATGTAATTTTAAAGGACTTTTCAATTAACTTCTATTATCAAATATATTCTGTTCACTAAATATATTCTGTTCACTAAATATATTCTGTTCAACTTTGAAAAAAAGCATACCCGGGTAAGGTCAGGAACATTGCTGCTCTGGAACTGACAATAATAAAAAGCCCTAACATATGTTATTTATAATTTGATTTCCCTTTAAGATTCATGGGACATTGTAAACAGGGTCTGAACAACGGAAGCTCTAATTATAAACTTTGCTCCTGCAATTCACATGGACTTTTAAACAATTCAAAGCATTTGTATGTCTTTTAAACACAAAAGCATCATATTAATAGGTTATTTCATTAATTAATGTGCACTGGAAATGTCCTCATTAAAGGGACACTGAGCCAAATTTTTTTCTTTTGTGATTCAGATAGAGCATGACATTTTAAACAACGTTCTAATTTACTCCTATTATCAAATTGTATTCATTCTCTTGGTATCTTTATTTGAAATGCAAGAATGTACGTTTAGATGCCGGACCATTTTTGGTGAACAACCTGGGTTGTCCTTGCTGATTGGTGGATAAATTAATCCACCAATAAAAAGTGCTGTCCAGAGTACTGAACCAAAAAACTTATATGCTTTATTTTTCAAATAAAGATAGAAAGAGAATGAAGAAAAATGATAATATGAGTAAATTAGAAAGTTGCTTAAAATGTCATGCTCTATTTGAATCACGAAAGAAAAAAAAATTGGGTTCAGTGTCCCTTTAAACAAATGCTGAATTCAGAATATTATGGGGGGGGGGGGGGTTTCCCACTAAACTAAACTAATGTTAGAACCAGGTATAAAATGCCAGCTAATAAAGTATTTCTATCTGAGCTAGCCTGAGTGCAAATCTATAATGTATTATGATTTGGGGGCAAAATATAGTCTGAAAATTACAGAGCAGAAGCAAACTTTATATATAAGTTTAAATCCTACTTTAATACAACATTGTGGAAGCAGTGATCTTGAGATTATGTGATCAGTATATTCAGAAAACAGAATTGTTCATTTAAAAAAAAAAATCCAATAAAACCCGACTGTTTAAAGCCCATCACGTCAGTTTGGATGGCTTAGGTCATATCTGGCTTAACTGTATAGCAGTCTAGGTATTCCAAATAACATTATCTCTACAGGTCAAAAACCCCAGCAAATACAGTGAGCAGAATACATAAGCAATAACTGAATACTAACCTTAACGGTCTCCTCTGATACGTTTTTATCAGCTTTTGAAGCAGCATACTGCATCATTCGATGAAAAAAAGCCTTGGAGAAAATGAAAGAAATGTAAGTATATCTTGTATGAATAGTTTAATAACATAAACAAACTTCTACTGGGTCAGTGATAGCCTATTGCTGCCCCTCACTAATACAATTATTAAATAAAATGTATTAATATAACAATTAAGAATGACTAAGCATAAAGATGCTGATACATTAATGGATACAGAATTCAAGTTTCTGGAGACCTTAAATTGATTGTAAAGTTTACTGATTTAAAGTCCAGTATCTAAAAATAATCTTAAAAACAGGGGCACTTTAAGTCATTTAACTTAACAAAGGCTTATTTTTTAAAATACTTCCCATTTTGTTACAGTAAACAGACCGCCAATCCTCCTCCCGCATCTCCTTGTATATATTGTGTATATGTAATAAATGGCAAATATTTAAAAAAGAAGAGTCTTTGTAAAGTTTATTAACTTAAAGTGCCCCTGTTTTAAGATTATTTTTAGATACTGGACTTTAAATCATTAAACTTTACAATCACTTTAATTCAGGGACATGATAGGGTAATAATACAATTCTGTAATTAATTAATTAATTAACAACACATAGGGAAAGTCCTGCACAGGAGCCACAAATCATTGATATCTTCTGACCAAGACACAGCTAATGGGCCAGTCTGGCACAGCATACACATGTAGTTGCCAATTCAGGCTGTATCTTGCTCAGGAATGGCTCAGTAGTATTCCTGCAGTGGGAGCTTCATTATGGGTTTAATCCTATAACGTAGGTTAAACACATGGTTACCAAGGAACTTAGTATAATAATAAAATGTAAATTTAAAATGTGGCACCCTATAAACACATTTTTCCATAAACTAACCTCACACATTTCCTATGTTTATTACTAAAGACGCCACCGCTATGTCTGCCTCTGCATTTTAAAAGTACAGTATTGTCTGGAGCACTGAGTCATACGTATTAAGAAGCAGCTGTGTAGTGGACCAGGAACTGTTTCAAGGTCAATCAGATATTTCAGAAGTGCTACATTGGAAACATAGCAGTACTCATGATCACAATGATCACAATGATGATGTTGGTAACCTTTGAATTGCTGTTTGCTAAGGGATCCTAGTTCACGTAAAGCTTAGTTTGGGTACTGATGAAGGGAATATACGAGCTACTATCAAACGACAACCAACACACTCTTTCTGAATACATTTTCTTCCCATCAGTATTGATGTAGTCTTGATTGCACAACCTTTATTTCTAGAACATTGTTATTTTCAATGGGTTAAAGGAACGCTAAAGTCAAAATTGTGCACAATCTTTTTATATGCACACTTTCTGAGGCACTGGCTTCAACTGAACATGTGCTAGAATTCACAGCATATATTTAAATGCCTTTTGTGATTGGCTGATGGCTGTCACATGATGCAGGAGGAAGGAAATAGAACGAACTCTGAATTTTGTCAGAAAAAAATCTACTACTCATTTAAAATTCAGACTAAGGGGCCGGTTATCTAAAGGTCTGTGGGCTGGTAAGATTATTTAAGAATGCTCTCCATTACTTCTATTTCCCTGGTGGAATTCTCGAAATCCTTTTTTTACCCTGAAAACAGGGTGTCTCGCTAAGGGGCGTATACTGCATTTTCGTATGGGGAGAAGATGCATACAATAAAAAAGTGCACAATAAAATTCATAATTTAAAAGTTATACAAAATGAATAATGTAACCATTCACACAAAAGTACACAGGAAAAAATGTATTGTTAAGGTGCATACAAACTCGTAACAAAATTGTTCACTAAAAATCGTAATTAATCGTATTAAATATGCACAGTGTAAATTGTAATTTAAGTACACTGGATGTGCAAAAAGCACAAAGAAATGTATTTGTAAGTAAGAAATACAAAGCGTAATTGTTTTTTTGTAAAATGGGCTGAACAAGGACATGGGGGTGTATGACATTTTCTCTCAAATACCAGCATAATTCTGTAAACATATCTGCCTTACAGTTTTATCAAAATACTTAATACCCAAAGTATCAGATTTATTGGTATTAGATGAATTGGGATTTCTTAAAAGACAGAAACTGAACACCTTCCATGACATTAAGTTTATTTGGGAAGACTATTCATGCTTCATGACACAGATATTGACCTTTAACACAATGGGATGTTCACCATTTAATAAATCAAGCTTTACATGCACCAAAATGGGAGGCATTGTCATAGTTAGGGGCAGGCTGGGGAGTTGTAGCATCCAGAGCAGTCCCGGGATTAGCTAAGAGAGTGAGCAAGTTCAAGTTCAGGTTAATTTAGTTTTTCTCACTTTTTGTATAACTTAGTCAAAGAAACTTATTAGGATTATTAAAGGTTGTAATATATCAAAGTAATTCTAACTACAGGCAATATATAAATTTGTAGTCTATGCCTTGTATTGACATTTATTATGTATGTAAACCCAAAATCTTAATAAAAATAATAAATAAAAAAAACACATGCATATGAAAATATAGGTGATTGTAAGATGCTATACACAGGAAAGCAGCATAATGTGATTTATATTGGCTGCAAAATTTTAATTTTTAAAGTACATCCCCTGCTCACTGCTAACTTCGCCCTACACAGTGAAGTGTCCATTTTCAGCAACCTACATTAATTTCATTTGAAGACATATAAAGGGGCATTATACACCAAAATTATTATAGGCTGTTTAAATAAATTATTAGATGTAGATTAAATTTGCAATTGACATGCATTACCTATTTTGCAGCTTACTCTCCTAATCAACTAGCAGGGCCCAGTGATTCATTTATCCCAGTCTGCCTTATTGCACTCTGTACATTAAAGGGACAGTCTACACCAGAATTGTAATTGTTTATTACCCATTCCCCAGTTTTGCACAACCAACACAGTTATATTAATACACTTTTTACCTCTGTGATTACCTTGTATCTAAGCCTCTGCAAACTACCCACTTATTTCAGTTCTTTTGACAGACTTGCATTTAAGCCAATCAGTGCTGACTCCTAGGTAACTCCACGGACTTGAGCACAATGTTATCTACATGACACACCTGAACTAACACTGTCTAGCTGTGAAAAACTGTCAAAATGCATTCAGATAAAAGCGGCCTTCAATGGCTAAGAAATTAGCAGAAGAGCCTACCTAGGTTTAGCTTTCAACTAAGAATACCAAGAGAACAAAGCAAAATAGATGATAAAAGTAAATTGGAAGTAATTTAAAATGAATAAATAATAAACTATCTGAATCTTGAAAGTTTATTTTTGACTAGACTGTCCCTTTAATAATAAGAAAGGATCCTGAATTGCTGTACTTTATACCCAGCATTACTTTAGTACTTCTAGTGTACTTATTTTTGTAGGGCCCAGAATACCATAAAGTTATGATGTCTCACATTTACTCACAATCTATGTAAACTTGTCTTACCTTTCCATTTGTCTTCCTACCTTTAGGGATACTAGACTTTATATTTCTATGTTGTACTCAACAAATTACCCTTTATAGTGCAGAAATCACTAAGCAGTAATAGCTTTGTGCCACCTCTATGGTCCCCAATAAGTTGCAGCACGTCATTAGCTGAATTACGTACTAGAGCAGAGCTGCAGGAGCACATTCTGCCTACGCTATATATGGGGTGAACAGTGAACCATGGGATTGGCTTACCGCCTGCTTACATTAAAAATGGAAAAAAATGCCAATAGTAGAGAGTAAGAAATCATGCAGCAGAGCTAGCCACACACTTATGGAGTGTATTTGCACAGAGATTTTTCAATATAAAAAGTAATAATAATGACAAAGTAGGCTTCAATTGTGCTTATGAGAATGTGAGTTAAAGGGATAGTCTAGTCAAAATTAAACTGTCATGATTCAGATAGAGCATGCAATTTTAAGCAACTTTCTAATTTACTCCTATTATCATTTTTTTCGTTCTCTTGGTATCTTTATTTGAAAAAGCAGAAATGTAAGTTTAGGAGCCAGCCCACTTTTGGTTCAGGACATGAACAGCATTTGCTTATTGGGGGCTAAATGTAGCCACCAATCAGCAAGTGCAACCTAGGTGCTGGATGAAAAATGGGTCGGCTTCTAAGCTTAAAGGGATACTGAACTCAATTTTTTTCTTTCATGATTCAAATAGAGCATGTAATTTTAAGCAACTTTCTAATTTACTTCTATTATCAATTTTTCTTCGTTCACTTGCTATCTTTATTTGAAAAAGAAGGCATCTAAGCTAAGGAGCCAGACAATTTTTGGTTCAGCCCTGGACAGCACTTGTTTATTGGTGGGTGAATTTTATTCACCAATCAGCAAGAACAACCCAGGTTGTTCACCAAAAATGGGTCGGCATATAAACTTACTTCCTTGCTTTTCAAATAAAGATACCGAGAGAATGAAGAAAAATTGATAATATGAGTAAATTAGAAAGTTGCTTAAAATTGCCTGCTCTATCTAAATCACACAAGAAAACATTTGGGTTCAGTGTCCCTTTAAAGGGACACTAAACCCACAATTTTAAGCAACTTTGTAATTTACCATTTTTGGTGAATAACCTGGGTTGTTCTTGTTGATTGGTGGTTAAATTCACCCACCAATAAACAAGTGCTGTCCACAGTGCTAAACCAAATATTGGCTGGCTCCTTAGCTTAGATGCCTTCTTTTTTAAATAAAGTTAGCAATAGAACAAAGAAAAATTGAAAATAGCAGTAAATAAGAAAGTTGCCTAAAATTGCATGTTCTATCTGAATCATAAAAGATAAAATGTGGGTTCAGTATCCCTTTAAATTACCCGTAAGCTTACATTCCTGCTTTTTCAAATAAAGATACCAAGAGAATGAAAAAATTGATAATAGGAGAAAATTAGAAAGTTGCTTAAAATTGCATGCTCTATCTGAATCATGAAATAAAAAAAACTGGGTTTCCTATCCCTTTAAATGTGTGCAAAAATGTAATCACTAAAAAAAAGACATGTAAATGCCAAAATAGGTTTTCAATTACTTAAAGGGACATTGTTCTCTTGCTATCTTTATTTAAAAAGCAGGAATGTAAAGCTAAGGAGCCGCCCCATTTTTGTTTAAGAACCTGGGTTACGCTTGCTTATTAGTTGGCTGAATGTAGTCACCAATAAGCAAGCACTATCTAGGGTGCTGAACGTAAAATGTGCCAGCTCCTAAGCTTTACATTCCTGCTTTTTAAATAAAGATAGCAAGAGAACGAAGAAAAATTGATAATAGGAGTTGCTTAAAATTGCATGTTCTATCTGAATCCCTAAAGTAAAAATGTGTGTTTAGAATCCCTTTAATTAAAAATGAAGAATGTGTTGACTTTCAGTTCTGCAAATCTGGGGTCTTCAAACTACTGGAAATATTTTTTTATGATAATGGACCCAAGATCCAGCACAATTTTCTTGTAGTACACAAAGAATATAGCTGTGTCATTGTGTGCAATGAAAGAAACATATCATTCTGAATCGCAAACAATTTGCTGTCTTTCATCTGCTATTTAATTAAATATGTGATTGTTTAACAAACAAATAGCCCATACATTAAAAAGGAAATGAGCCAGACAATATTTCTTATTATTTCTCTAATTCTATTTCATTAATTCTTTTATTTTTTTTCAATTTCTCTTATGGTTTCCACAATCTGTTAGAAAAGTAATAGTCCTGTGTTTTATTAGATGAGAGAATGTTTAAAAAAAAAAGAAGCTTATCCAGTTAATTGTTCTCTATTTTATTACATATGCTCAATTTTCAGTTTCACTTTACTAATTCTGCTCATATGAGTCTGCGAACGTACAATGCAAATGAAATAATTGTAATGTTCTACTAGGTATATAGAGGGGCAAGAAAAACGATGAGCACTAAAAATTTTACTATACAAAAACTGACATGGGAAAGCACAGAAGAATAAACCTAACACTTAAAGAGACACTCAATCAAAATTATACTTTCGTTATTCAGAAAGAGCATGCCATTTTAAACAACTTTCCAATTTACTTCCATTAAAAAAAAATGTGCACAGTATTTTTATATTTAAACTTTTTGAGTCACCAGGTCCTACTTAGCATGTGCAAGAATAAGTGTGTATGCATTTGTGAATGAATTATGGCTGTCACATGTTATGTGTATGCATTTGTGATTGGCTGATGGCTGTCACATGGTACAGGGGGAGTGGAAAAAGACTAACTTTTAAAATTGTCAGAAAAAAAATCTACTACTCATTTGAAGTTCAGACTAAGTGCTATTGTCTTGTTATCTTGCATTTGTTGATTATGCAAATCTACTGTGTTGACTGGTCTTTTAAAGCTTTGTTTTTTTAATTAGAGAACATAGGTTTTACAATGTTAAATGTAACTGTTGTCCTGTGTCCTCTATTGAGAGATTGAACCCTTGGCAAGTGTAGGTATTTAGTATTCTAGTATGGTTTCAGTTTTGTGCTAATCCTCTAGGTGTGCAATTTACACCACTCATAAAATGATTAAAGGGCAAAAAAAACAAACTGCATTATTTCTAAATATCTCACAAGAGAGGCTTTGCAGAATACCATAATAGAGGCCACACCAGGCTAGCAATCTCTGGGACATGGTGTCCTTGTGATCACATAGCAGTCAGTAGGGTGCTTCCATTACAGTTTGGTGACCACTATGTAGATTACAGTCCATGCATTGCAAATTTTAGAGTTACACCAATAATTAAGTCTTTGTAGTATTTGGCCTATATTTTCTATAACTTTCTAGGAAACATTAGAGATATGGGGTATTCGTAAAATTAGGGCAACATAATCAATCTATTTGGCGGTATTTTTCTCTAGCTACAATAGTTTTGTAGATATTGTTATTAAGAAAATTGAAAAAAAGAATGTATTTTTCATGTCCTCACTATTTTTCAGTATTAAATTCCTATCTATTGTTATTTTATGTACCCATATAGGGTATCACAAGAAAGCTCTGTTTGTTAATGGCTCCATCTGAGGTTTGGCTGGAGCAAATTAGAATGACTGAAGAATTCTCTATTCAGTCCGATCTATGACTCCTAAAAACAGAATTCATCAGGTCTATCTCTGGAGACCCTATAGAGCCACAATCTTGTTGAAAACTACTTGATAAATAGATCAATATTGTAAAAGGGATACAAATTTAGGAAAACTGCACAGTGTTTCTTCCTGGGAATTGAAGTACAGAAAATTATACAGAAATGTTTTTGTGTCCAAATTAAAATATATTTAGACTTCCTTCATTGCTAAGGAAATACAAGTTCCCTCTTGGTGAATGGTAAAGGCTACAGCTGTACCATTGTCTGATTGAAAAGACAGATAAGTTTCTCTTTTCTAGAGAGGCCAGCTCTGAAAGGACCTGAAGATTACATGAAGTTCCAATATAATTATTAGAAACCTTTCCCCCTGAGGAAACCAAACTCCCTGTGTTCTTCTGGACCCCCAGACTGAACTCCAATCCAAGAGATTGGCATATGTAGATATTATCCAAGTTGGTCAAATAAAGGAAGCCCACAGAAAAATAGATTGATAATCTATCCACCAGGATAGAAAAAGCCACACTGAAGAATCCAATAGGATTCTTTCATATGGATTAGTCTAATTTTTATACCAAAGTATGCAAAATTGAAGTGGTCTCATATGAAACCAGGCATAAGGAACAGCATCTGATGCTGCAGTCGTCAGACCTAACCTTTCCATACATTAAGACACAGGTGGGTTGGAATTGGAATATAGTCTTGAGCAAGCTGACTGTAACTATGAACCCTGTTGATCAGTTAGAGAAAGCTGCAATGTCATAGTCATTGAGTCAAGAATGATCCTAGAAAAGAGACTTGATTAATGAGAAATAGAATTCTTTGATATAAATTCTCAATTCACTCCTGCAAAGAAAAAAAGTAGACAGTTGGTATGAGCTACAAGTGAAGTAAAAAATGAAGCCTGAAAAAATATATTGTCCAGTTATGGAGCCACTGAAATAAATGAATTCTTATTACAGACAAGAGAGCTCATAGAATCTTCGTAAAAATTCAGGGAGCTGCAGATGACCAGATGGGAGAGCCACAAACTGAAAGAATTTGTCCTGGAAGCAAATCCTAGGAAAACTGGAGATTGTCTAGGAATCAGAATGTAGGCATGCTTAAAATTAAAGTGAACATAAATTGACCCTATTAAATAAGATAAAATAGTCCATATATTGTTATTTTGAAAATAAGAATTCTGAGAAACTTGTTTAAAGTCTATAATTCTAGAATATACCTAAAAGTTCCCTTTTTCTTCGGCACAATGGAAAGGTTGGAAAAAAAACTCTGGCCTTGTTCCAAAACTGGAACTATTACAGTTATAAATTCCAGATCGAGAACTGACTGAGAAAAAGGTTTTGTTTTCACAAGGTCATTTAGAAAATAATAATAAAAAAAAACAACTTCCTTGAATAGGCCATGATTTGAAACCTTTTCTGAAAACCTAGAAAACTATGTTTAGAACCCAGAGATCCTAGACATGAAATATATGTAAAAAAAATCATCAAATTAAAATAAAGTTATTTTATTGATATGCAGAGACCAATAACTAGTAACAGGTAGTTACAGACTTCCAAAGTTTTGTTGTGCACAGTAACATGTGTGCTATATAAACTTCTTTGACATTGGAATGGCATTGCTACATATTTGCATAAATGTTTAATAAAAGAAACCAATGATTATTTTTTTAGAGCAATTACACACTGAAAGCAGTATTCATCAATCAAAGCAATATAAACGTAAATGGATTTGGGATAGAGACAAAATATAATAATATGTACTTTAATTACTTTACCTGCAAATTTATACTGCAGTGCCTCACCATTATCCCTTTCTTTTTAGTTTCTGAATTGTAAAGCTCTAACTCCCCCAACACAATTCCTTTAATGGCTGTATCTATATTTATTGTTCCTTTGGTAGAATGCAAAAGTGAATAGGGAGTATCTGCTGGAGCATGCCTAGAAGCTGTGAACTCAGTTGAAATACAATGCCTGTGTCTAAACACGAAACAGTTGAATGTCTGCTATAGTCTCACTATCTGTCTGTCACTAAAGCATGCAACCAGACCTTTTGAGAAAGGCCTAAACTGTCCCCTACCAGGAAACAACCTTTATGTTGATTTGGAAGAGAAAGAAGTTTTTGTCGATTGCATAGCCTTGTTCCAACTGGCATAGAATGTCCAGTGAGATCTGAAATATTCGGGTCATTGAAAGGAAAAGGAAGATTTTATTTGTTTTATTTTTCGACTTTATGTTCTGAGGGAGAAAAGTTCCTTTTCCTCCAGTCACTGTAAAACTGATAGTGTCAAGATCAGTATCAAATAAATATGTCCTTTAAAAGGAGAGATAAAAATCTCTTTCTGGAAACCATGTTTGCTGACTATGACCTAAACCAAAAGTCCTTCTGATCAATACTGTTAAAACATAACTCTTTGCATAAATTTTAATTATGTTAATAAAGACAAAACAAATAAGTGCATTACATGACTTTAGATGATTCTAACATTTTAGAAAATCTTTAACCACAGAGTCTTCTGAGATTTGCTCCAATAAATTGTTAAATCAAAAGGCAAACATAAGGATTGCTATAAGAGACCTTTCTTTGATGAAAGGATACCAAATTCCTGTCCATATAGTTCCTGAAAGATATACTATCCTTTAAGGAAATAGTAGTGCGTTTGGCAAAAACAAAAAAGTACTAGTCACCATTGGAATAGTTTCTCAAAACTTTACATTAAAGCTGGTAAAGGAAAAAAAATCCTATTGACGTAAACAGATTAAATTAAAGAGAAGGCCAAGCTTGATATACTCTCTAAAATGTATTGAAATGTAGCCTCAGGAATAGGAGATAAACTCTGGTGAGTATGCAGAGGGTTAACAATTAATACCAGTTGATTAAAAGATTTTTACTCAGAGGAGTTAGAGTCTTGGACACCTAAAAAACATGAAACTTCCTTAAGCAAGGATTAAAATGTTCAAGCTTAAACCTGAAAGATTCTATGAGCCCCATTTATCAAAGTCTGGACGGAAAAGGTTAGCTTCCGCAAACCTGTCTGGCTGGGATTGCAGAAACCGGGCAGCAATACTACACTGCCTGCATTTAATCTATCTATCTATGAAGTGTGGGAAACTTATAGAAAGAGTATAAGAGACTGGAGGAGTAAAAAAAACAAACAAAAAAACAAAACATAAAAGATTTTAAAGATAACTCATGTCAGGTTAGCACACATGAAGAATTAGTGTACTCCTGTAGGGTTAGCGCACAAGCGGAAGTGTAGGTTTTTTTTTCTTCTGCACTTATCATTGAAGTCTACGGGAAGGATAGTTTAGCATGGCCACAACATCCGAGGTCCTGAAGTTGGCTTGCGACGGGTTTTGCTAACACGCAAACGTTTTACTTTCAGCTTGTAGTTAAAGTGCTAAACAGTGCACCACTTGTAATCCAGCCCCTAATCTTTATGCTGAGGACAGTTATGGATAGATAAAGAGTGTGGTTAAAAGTGGTTGGATTTATGTGGTATATAGCAATGTTCAAGTACTTCCAAACACAACCATTGCTTGTACCTAATCTCTAATATTCCTCAACAGAATAGATTAGTTTAGGGAAATCTAGATTCTAATATGGTGGCGGCTATTACTTTATAGCAACGTAGGGAATTTGGAAAGTCCACAATTTTCAGAGTTAAATTAGAGAAAATGAAATAAAGCAAATACAGAAATATATAATATTGCAAAGTTTTTTTGTTACACGTAATTAATTGTTTTATATTAAAATCTTAAAGAATGTAATGTCCCTTTAAGTCTATCTGGTCTGAGCATTATTTGCTAATAAAGTAAAAAAAAAGTAATTGATAAGATAGTATCCAAACTTTCCAGGCAATTGATGTGTTTTACATGCTTACTACTTCCTTTCAATGCTCGGTGGAACCAATCGCTTGCCACACATGAAAATGAATATTTCCATCTAATCAGCATCGTACATTATAGAGGAGAAGCATCCTAATAGGTTGATTAGGAGCAAATAAGACCCACTGCTATGTTTTTACTGGTGAATGAAGCTGCATTTTATCCGTATCCCACCCACCCCCATAGTAAATAGGGCAGTGCACTTCTCCGTCTCTTGCTTCTGAATGTGAGGGAACGGACTGCTAATGAAATCATCTTGACCTAGAAAGGCGTTCAGAGCATTCATCATTATCACTTGAAAGGCCCTTTTGGATCTACTTTTCATCTGAAAGCATTTGAAAACTTCAATACTTCAATTATTTTAATCAGATACTAAGCAGCTGAAATTAAACTTATATGTAGTACTTTACAAAATAGTAAGAGCTAGGTGCTTCATCCTTAGCTTTAAATGTTGTTATGTGCCTAAAACGTAATAAAAGGTAAACTGCATAATGTCTTTATAAGAATAATATTTATGTCAACTTTAAAAAGCCCATAATATAAATATAACTTGAAAGTAATGCAAAAATGCCAGTGTCTCATAAAACTCAGGACTATTCAGACTGGCGTGTAATTTTTTTAGTGCTTTAATAAACTATACTGTACTGTGCAAAAGTTTTAAACAGGTGTAAAAATGTTGTAAAATAAGAATGCTTTCAAGAATAGAAATTTTACTAGTTACCATCCCTTCCTAGACTCCTTGTTGTTTTTTACGCTAAAGATAGTTTCTAATAACTTTGGCTATATATTCAAAGTCGTTCTCATGCTGCATAATTCATTTAGGGCCAATCAGATGCCTCCCAGATGGTACTGCATGCATGATGGATAAATATCTGCATGTACTTCTTAGCATTAACAAGACCATTAATTCTTAAAGCATTCTTACTTTACAGTATTTTTTCACATCCAACTAAAACATATCTGTACTTTACTGTATATAGTAGTAAGCCTACATAAACAGAATGCAAAGTATTTTAAACAGAGGTCAAGTCCTACAAAAAAAAGTGTGTGAACTCACCAATTAATATATATATATATATAAAAAGTGTGTGAACTCACCAATTAATATATATATATATATATATATATATATATATATATAAATCAATGTAAATATTTGCATAGGAAATTAGTACATCTAGGCAAGTATCCCCGCTTGCTTTTCCCCAGAAATTCTTAATATACAATGTTTCCAATGCACAAGAGAATTGTGGGTAAGATATGCAAATTAGATATTCAATTTCTCAGTTTTTTTGCTTCAAAAATACTGTTTTGACACAGCGATCCTTTTAAACAGGATTATGACAGCAAACCAGAAATATAGTGAGTGATTTCTGGTTTGCTGTCATAATCCTGTTTAAAAGGATCGCTGTGTCAAAACAGTATTTTTGAAGCAAAAAAACTGAGAATTTGCATATCTTACCCACAATTCTCTTGTGCATTGCAAACATTGTATATTAAGAATTTCTGGGAAAAACAAGCGGGGATACTAGCCTAGATGTACTAATTTCCTATGCAAATATTTACATTGATTTAATTTTGAGACATGAAGGATTTTAATTTCAGTTTTTTATCTCCCCCCATAATTTTAATATATATATATTCCAGAGCAAAGACAGCACTCACTGGATTTAAGTAAAAAATAATTAATTTTATTGAAAAAAAGTTAAAAGCATAGTCCCATGACGTTTCGGTGTCCACAGACACCTTTGTCAAATGGCATCACCCAGCTTGAGGACCGTTGTATAATCCTGACATCCGGGAGGCAGAGTAACATATCTCCTTTCAAGCAGTCTTATATACCCTCAAATGGCTTGTCAAACAATCCACATTGCATGCATATGTGAGGCCATGCCCCTTCCTGTTTCCTTCTCCTTTACAATTGGATGTAGACACGCTCACAACCCCTCCAGTATTTGTTTTGCATGCACATGGCTAATTAGCATATCAGGAACTGTGCAGGTCATCATCACAGCTCCTGGGTGTGAACACATGTAAATGCTACTTGTAGGAAAAAAGAACAGTTTTTAGAAAGGCAGCTGCTGATGTGTGAACACCTTCAACACTGTCATGGTACAGCACATGGTATAGAAAAAGAAAGGCAGACACAATTATATGCATAACCACATCCTTGTTATGCAGAGTGAAAGTTATAAAAATTGGCTTTAAATTCCTAAGTCTTTGAATGTCCTTTGTTGAAAAGCACTTGTGTATATGAACAAATCCCAGCAATGTCCTTTCTGTATGCAGGGATAACTACCACTAATAGATATAGATAGGTGAGCATCAACAGATCAAGAACATTGGCCAGTAAATGGTCCAAAGTCCATCATGAATGTCCTTTGTTGAAGAGCACATGTGTGTATGCACAAATCCCAGCAATGTTCTTTTTTGTGTGCAGGGATAACTACCACAAATAGATGTAGTGCCAACAAATCAAGAACACTAACCAATAAATGGTCCAAGTCCATCTTGCTATTAAGACCCCTTGGGTCAACTGTATCCATGGTATAGATCCACTTGGTTTCGATTTGCAGTAGCCTTCTCCCTCTGTCTCCCCCTCTCTTCATGGGAGGCACATGATCAATGATCATAGTCTTCAGACTGGAGGCATTATGTTTGTACAGAGCAAAGTGTCGGGCCACCGGCTGTTCAGAGGTGCCGCTCTTAATGGCCTCCCTAATAGCATGGCGATGGTTAGCCATCCTCTCCTTGAAAGTAGTAGTGGTTTTCCCAATGTTAAAAAGGGAACACGGACAAATTAGTAGATAGATCACAAAGTTGCTATTGCAGGACAACCTATGTCGGATCTTAAATCTATTGTTAGTGTGGGGGTGTTGGAAGCTGTCACCCGTCAGCATCCCATTACAGGTGATGCAGTCCCCACACTTGAAGCATCCCATTCTTGTGGGTTTAAGCCAGGTGTCCTTCTGATATGAGCCACTCGGGTCCGTCTTTACCAGGATATCCCGAATATTTTGTGCTCTGCGGTATACCACCCATGGTGGTCTCTTTTTCCACTGTGTTAGCTGTTTGTCCATGCGTATAGTATCTCATCTATTGTGAATGGCTTTATGCACTTGTTCATGCATTGGAGAGTAAGTTGTAATGAAGTTCAAATGTGAGTCCTCTTTAGGTTGTGGCAGTCGGTCCCTGCAAAGTAGGGTCATTTGTGTTTCCTGTGCTAGCTTCACTCTTGCCTTGTCTATATCAGTAGACCAGTATCCTCTTGCCAATAGTTTATTGCACATAGTGTCAAATTGTTGTTGGAGAATTTCAGGCTCTGAGTTATTCCTCACCACTCGGGTAAGTTGCGAGAGGACAATTCCCATCTTTTGGTGTTGTGGATGGCAGCTACTGGATAGCAACAAAGAGTTTCTATCCGTGGGCTTGGAGAATAGAGACGTGCCAAAGCGATACCCCCCATTCTCAAAAACCTTGAAAATATTCAGGTCAAGGAAATGAATGCTGTTGGAATCATATTCTAACTTTAGTCTGATAGGTGATTTGGCACTATTTAGATCATAGGTCCACTGTTCAAGTTGCCTCTCAGTACCTGTCCAAACAAGCAACAGATCATCTATATACCTAGTGTATAAAGAGATATATGGATGTGTTAGAGGTTTCATAGTGAGCAGCTCATAGCCCAACATAAAAAGATTAGCATAAACCGGGGCCATGTTTGACCCCATGGCCGTACCGGATAATTGGAGGAAAAAATCATTCTCAAATTTAAAATAATTCTTAGTGAGACAGTGTTCTATGAGCTCTAAAAGAAACTCTAACACAGGACCAGAATAGTGGCTAGATTCACTCAATGGTTTTGGCAATCTCCAACCCCTCAGAGTGTGGGATCACAGTATAGAGTCTGTCAACATCCATAGTGACCAAAATATCATTGGCTTGCAGAGTAGTATGTTTTTTTAATTTACGAATCATACTAAAAGAATCTTGTAGGTATGAAAATGAGTTACAGACCACCGGTTGCAAATGGTGATCAATAAACTCAGCAATGATCCTCTGGCAGACACAATTGGTCGGCCCGGAGGATTAACCAGGCTCTTGTGTATCTTTGGGAGTAAATATAGTATCGGTGTAATCGGATGTTCGACACACATGAAATCAAATTCAGACTGGGTAATAATGTTGGACTGTAATGCAAACATAAGTGTCTTATCTATAGATTTTTTAAAAACCCAGGTGGGGTTTGCAAGTAACTTCCTATAGGTTTTAGGATCAGACAGTTGCCTCATAGCCTCCAGTCTGTAATCACTGTAATCCTGTATTACTATTGCTCCGCCCTTGTCAGCGGGGCGTATAGTAATACTGTGGTCATTAGTCAGTGTATGTAATGCCTGTCTCTCATCAGTATGTAAATTGGAAAAACTACATTCATCCAAATGCATCTCACAATCGTGTATAAGGAGTCTAGAAAAACTCCTAATGGAGGAATTAGTGGTCTGAGGGTCAAATTTAGATAAAGGTTTAAATTGCCTAAGATTTGAATCAATCTGACGTTGAGCATCTTTAAAGAACGCCTTAATATTTAGGTTCTGCTGAAACTTGTATATATCAATAGCTGTTTGGAAGCTATCATGTCTGGAGGTAGGTATGAAGGATAGCCCCCTATTAAGTAAATTAGTTTCACTAACAGTGAGTATTCTCACTGTTTTTCTTTTTGTGCCCCCCTCATCTGGGATGTTGCCTAACCCGTTTTTTGACAGTGTAGTGGGAGGTTTATTAGCTGACCTGGTGGTAATACCAGTATGCACATCCTTATCCTCACTCTGTATCCTATCCGAATCTCCCTCTGACGAAAACCCTCCACTTGTATCTACTGTGTCAATATGTGTCCTCCCCCTAGGGTTTCTGCGTCTAGGTCTGAATGTTCTAACAAATTCATCCTTACCATAGAGCCACTTATAAACCCGTTTCTCTCAGTATGCAATTTCAACTGTGGTGATTTTTTTATTCTTGAATGCTGTCAGCTCATTGTTATATTGTTTTACTAGTTTCTCTAACTTAAGAACCCACTCCTCAGTTTTGTCATCAATCAATATCTGATAGCTATTCATTTTGATGATGTCAATCTCCATCTCTATCTTTTTTTCCAATCTGCTAACTTCTTCTATAGTGAGATCATAGGAACATTTGTTGAGAATGGAACACCATTTACGACAAAATTCAGGATTAGAGCGGCCTAGTGTAAGAATATTACAGACTCTGAACCCCCTAGGTATTTGTTTATTCTTGTGGTAGCATGATAGGTAAACAGCATGTAAGTTATAATCAACCTTGCGTTTACGTAAATTTAACAATCTATGGTAAATATCAATGGGTTTGTCCCCTCTTAACTCACATATATCCGTAGTGGTGTGAATCCTCTCGGCATCCTCCTCAGTGAATACAAAAATGTCTGTGTTAACATCATCTTCATTATAGTTATGAACCCCACTTGACTGTGAGGCTTAACATTAACAAGACCATTAATTCTGAAAGCATTCTTACGTTACAGTATTTTTTCACACCCAACTAAAACATATGCACTTTACTGTATATAGCAGTAAGCCTACATAAACAGAATGCAAAGTACTTTAAACAGAGGTCAAGTCCTACAAAAAAGTGTGTGAACTTTCCCCCCCCCACACACAATTAATATTGTTTTATATATATGAAAGCAAATTAAATCCAATGAGTCTCACCCACTTAAGGTGCAATAGTCCTATTTCTGCTGAAGGGAGCTAAATAACCCCAGAGCAAGCCACACATAAATGTAAGCATCATGTGTTACACAGTGCAGGGTCATCACATAGCAGGACCTCTGACAGGCTTTCATTTAGTGTATTGTAGGAAGTGTTACTGCCCATTACTAGAGGATCTCACTATCCCTCTAATCAGACTGTGCTCCAGCTCTTCCCACCAGCCGCAGCAGTATTTTCTGAAGCATTTCTGTTCTCTGTCCAGAGGGAACTTAGTTTCTCCTGCAAAAATAGTGCAGGAACTTCATTCCCATGCGTTCCCGCTCGACTTGACCCATGACTTTAAAGGGATACATTTTTTCTGGGCTGGCTCGTAAGCTTACTACATTCCTGTTTTTTAGAATAAAGATACCAAGAGTACGAAGACAAATGAATAATAGGAGTGAATTAGAAAGTTGATTAAAATGGCATGTTCTATCCGAATCATAAAAGGAAAAATATGGGTTCAGTATCCCTTTTTAAGATATATTAAAGTAAACATTTAACTTTTAAGATGCAGATAGAACATGCATTTGCATAGAAATGTTTAGGAGCAGCCATACATTACTGGGAGCCTGTAAATGATTAGTCGCTGCACATATATGCCTCTTGTCATTGTCTTAACCAATGTATTCAGCTAGCACCCAGTAGCGCATGGCTGTTTCTGAGCTTCCCTTGTTTTACAGAAGAAAACAGCAAATTTGATAAAATAATGAAATTGGAAAGTTGCTTAAAACTGCATGCTATGGGGCGAATTATCAAGCAGTCAATGCTGCTTATTCTGCACGAGCCTTCAGGCTCGCCGGAATCAGGAGTTAAGAAGCAGAGGTCAAAAGACTCTGAGGTGGCGGCAGCAATAATCCTGATACGATACGATCGGGATGATTGACACCCCCTGCTAGCAGCCTACTGGCAACGAATGTGCAGGGGCAGTATTGCACAAGCATTTCACTAGAAATGCTTGTGCAATGATAAATGCCGACAGCGTATGCTGTCTCCATTTATCGATGTGGGACGGACATGATCCGCTAGAGCGGATCATGTCCGCCCGCACATTGGTAAATTGGCCCCAGTGTTTTTAGTTTCCAGGTGTTCAGTGTTAAAATTAAAATTAAATGAACAGTCGGGTATTTTTGCAGTCTGTCCAAAAAAATCCTCACAGAAATACTAGACACAAATGTCCACATTTTTAAAGTCCCTGTGTGTTATATAAATGTAAATGGCCTCCTATGCCTCAACACAGTACAAATATATAGCAGAAAAAGAGTGCAGTCAAGGGGGTCAAATCGTTGTTTACGTGTGTTACTGGCAGCTAAAGAGGTACAATTATTAATTTGTATGTTACTGGCAGCCAAGGAGTAAAATGACTGCTTAGTTGTGAAAAAATAAACATATGGGTTCAAGAGTGGGGGCTAAGGAAGAACTTTTAATGGGGCACTGTGTGATCTGACTACCACCATGCCCATCCTCCAACACATCTCCAGTTATTTTTTTGTGGACAACTGGCAACTCCAGCTTTGTCTGGATTCTAAAGGTTTAATTTGGGATTTTCTGACCTTTTGCTAATGCTTGATGCCATCTGCTAGCAAGTTTTACAAATATTGGTTGGTATGTAAAGGTATGATAATTCAGTCAGCCAGTCTATACATAGGCGTGTGCAGAATGTGTGCAATTCTAATGCATGGGAGCCTTTTATTAGTGCAGGTTTGCTAACCTTTTTTGTAGACCTGAAAGTGCTTTTTGATTTGCCTGCTCTGATACAACTGTTGTTAACATTTAAATGTTTTATTTCCTTGTTAATATTTCTGTTCACACCCATGGGTGACCTACACTTAAAGGGTCATGATACCCAAATATTTTCTTTCATGATTTAGAAAGAGCATGCAATTTTAAACACCTTTCTAATTTACTTCTATTTTCTAATTTGCTTCATTCTCTTGATATACTTTGCTGAAAAGCATATCTAGATAGGCTCAGTAGCTGCTGATTGGTTGCTGCACATAGATGCCTCGTGTGATTGGCTCACCCATGTGCATTGCTATTTCTTCAACAAAGTTTATCTAAAGAATAAAGCAAATCAGATAATAGAAGTAAATTAGAATGTTGTTTAAAATTGTATTCTCTACTTGAATCATGACAGAAAATTTTGGGGTTTAATGTCCCTTTAAGCTGTCTGTTATGAGCCTGAAGCAGAAACATGCTATTGGTTGCCATAAAGAGATGCCCAGTTTTCTAAACATCCTGGTAATTATAGTAGTGATTTTTATCATGAGTGTAAATAAACACCTTGAGATTTTAATATAAAAGGTTTAGTTAAGCATAATAAACAACTTTTTAATATACTTATGCTGTCGGCATTCAGCGATGTCTGGAGGACATGATACGCTACAGCGTATCATGTCCGCCAGACATTGATAAATGAGCCCCTATGTTTAGGATGGTAGAGTATGTGAGGCTGCACATTCCTGATTGCAACAGTAACTGCATTAACAATTGCAACTATATTTGTTATTCTAAATGTTCTTGTATGTTTCTTTTATTTTTTTATCCAATCAGGTTCTTAAAAAGGATATTTAGCTCATTGACACTTATGATTGGTTGATATGATTACGTCTTACAGCCGAAACACGTAAGCTCTTTTCTGCTTGCGAGTTTCTTACTAACTTGTTCATTGGAAATAAAGTTGTTTTTTACTGTGACCACTGTATCCAGTATTCCTGTGCTGCCCATGCAAGGATCACTGCTATGATTGTACTCAATATGGCCTTTTAGAGAATCTGCCCCTGTGTCTAAAAGTGAGTGCACAGGGCAAATGGATCTCTCCTCTCTTTTCCACATGTACAATAAAAGCTATCAATCAATCAGTGATAGTTTTACAAAAAACATTTTTTGGTAATGCATGTGTATTACAAAAATGATTCTATTCATAACACTCATGTGCATTTCTGTTTTGACTACATGTCTCTTGAGCAATGCAAAAATATAGTTGATATAAACATTTACTGATTATCAAAAAGGTCACTATTTAACCAATAATAAACACATACATTAAACATTGTTTGTATGTGTCAGCTTTAAAGGGACAGTAAACATCTTGAGATTGTAATATAACTTTTTTAATTATGTGTTATAAAATTTTTTGCAATACTATTTAATTATTTATGTTGCCTCATTTATGTAATTTAATGCTACAAATTGTGGATTTTCTAAGCCTCAGCACTGGAAAAGCTCTCTGCAGAGCTAGCCCTGCTACATATCATTCCCTAGTTAGCCTCAGCAGAGGTTATCAAATAACAATAACAAAATGACCGTGTCTAGCTTTGTCTACTGAAGTAACAACTACGGATTATGTCTTCCAAATAAGGCAAGTGTTAGGTGGAATTTGACTATGGAGAAACTATATAAAACTCATGTAAACCTGTCCACCCTGGATTGCAGAATACAGGCAGCGTATTTAGGCAATGCTGCCCCCTGCTCACGCTAGCCCAATGATGCCCGAGTAGGGGGTGGTCAATTACCTCGGGTGAATGCACCCAGGGTGATTTAATTTGCCAGCTAATAGCTAGCGTACTGGTTAGGAAGAGGCTTTCTACCTTACGGCTGCAAGCTTGCTCATGAGAGCAGCGATGGGCACCCAGAGCTGCATACACAGTTTGATAAATGGGGGCCCATGTGTTCATTTTTGACTTGTATAAAATATTGTATAGTGTTTTCTAAAAATAAACCAGCAAACTATGATGTAAAGTGGAAAATATATGACTATTGTGTGAGAGCAGAACATGGCATCAGAGTCCACTGCATGCCAGCTTGTCACAGGCAATAGAGAGCAATCTATTCAGGTCTATGCATCTCAAGTCCTGCAGGTCCCATATATAAAGCAAAATACATCTTAACTTTCATGTCAAGCCTCATGCTGAGTTTGAGCCAGTAAATGTCAAGCTGAAATGAAAAATCAATATATATCTTGAGTGAGTAGGTCACTTTCAGCATAGTTGCACTGACTCCTTTACTAAAGACACTTGTTTTCATTCTGCAGACAGTCCTTGAGAATAATCATCCTTCCTATGACTAAATATTGTTATTTAAAGGGATTAAACAAGACCAAATTGTCATTTCTACAAACATTTTTGTTTTCTATTGTTTTTATTTTAATGAAAATTGAATGAGCAATATTTAGAATGTGAGATCTACAGTTTAACGCTACAAATTGCAAAATAATTTATTTAGGAAGAAAAAAAAGAATATTTTAAAGGGACAGTAATTACAATGCATTTCTGTTGCACTGCAAAAGAATAACATATATCAGACAAGTCTTAACATTTTTCAAACAATTTCTGCAATTATTTATCAATAACCAAACTCAACCTATCATTTGCCTTATTTGGAGGAGCCAATGTGGGCTTTAGTCAGCAGATAACCAGATTAGCTATGGTCATAAAGTAAGTATAGAATGCAATTATTTGCAGTTATTATCAGTTAAAGCCAATTAGGGACATATATGTAGCAGAGTTGGCCTTGATAAGTTAGCATGGTGTATTTCAAGCCCCAAGTATTAGAAATGGCTAAATTTTCTGGTTAAATTGCGCTCATTTTACAAGTTGAGGGCAATCACAATTTACGCTAGAAAAATTAATTGTTTTGCGAAAATAAAAAGTTGCACAGAAAACATTAAAAATACATTACAAAGTACAGTTACAGCCAAATTAACACCATCTAATAAATAAATAATAAAATAAAAATAAAAAAACATTGCACACAAAAGTTTTAAGGGCTCATCAAAGATATGAGATCTCAAGTTTTAGAAACAAAAAGGCAGGCAAAAGACTTTAACATAGAGATACATACATATACGTCTAAATATTTGTGTATATATATATATATATATATATATATATATATATATATATATATATATATGTATATGTGTAGCTATTTATTTATAGACATATATACACATATAAACACACGCACACACACACACACACACACACACACATATATATATATATATATATATATATATATATATATATATATATATATATATATATATATACACACACATATGTATTTAAGTGCATTGGAGCCATTTGCAATTAAGTAGATGAAAACATGTAGAAGCATATTTATGCAATATTCATTTTAAATAAAGTTTTATACAATGTATTTACTGTAAATATTTCACATTCCAATGTTCTTCATATAGCAGAATATGTTCTAAGTATTTCTTAAAAGTTATTCCTATATATTTCTAAATATATATCTATACCTATATATAGAGGCCTATTTAACAAATGTCTGTTGGACCTTCACACGTGTGCGTTTCAGGGCCTGCCAGGGCACAGTGTCACACCAGTGCAACTCATATCTGGTGTAACAGTAGTGTACATTTAAAAAAAACAACACTTTTTTGACTGTGAAATAATAGCAGTCAGTTTCCTTCACACGTGTGCGTTTCAGGGCCTGCCAGGGCACAGTGTCACACCAGTGCAACTCATATCTGGTGTAACAGTAGTGTACATTTAAAAAAAACAACACTTTTTTGACTGTGAAATAATAGCAGTCAGTGTCCTTCACACGTGTGCGTTTCAGGGCCTGCCAGGGCACAGTGTCACACCAGTGCAACTCATATCTGGTGTAACAGTAGTGTACATTTAAAAAAAACAACACTTTTTTGACTGTGAAATAATAGCAGTCAGTTTCCTTCACACGTGTGCGTTTCAGGGCCTGCCAGGGCACAGTGTCACACCAGTGCAACTCATATCTGGTGTAACAGTAGTGTACATTAAAAAAAAAATAGAAATTTTACTGTGAAATAATAGCAGTCAGTTTCCTTCACACGTGTGCGTTTCAGGGCCTGCCAGGGCACAGTGTCACACCAGTGCAACTCATATCTGATATAACAGTAGTGTACATTAAAAAAAACAACACTTTTTTGACTGTGAAATAATAGCAGTCAGTTTCCTTCACACGTGTGCGTTTCAGGGCCTGCCAGGGCACAGTGTCACACCAGTGCAGCTCATATCTGGTGTAACAGTAGTGTACATTTAAAAAAAACAACACTTTTTTGACTGTGAAATAATAGCAGTCAGTTTCCTTCACACGTGTGCGTTTCAGGGCCTGCCAGGGCACAGTGTCACACCAGTGCAACTCATATCTGGTGTAACAGTAGTGTACATTAAAAAAAAATTAGAAATTTTACTGTGAAATAATAGCAGTCAGTTTCCTTCACACGTGTGCGTTTCAGGGCCTGCCAGGGCACAGTGTCACACCAGTGCAACTCATATCTGATGTAACAGTAGTGTACATTAAAAAAAAACAACACTTTTTTGACTGTGAAATAATAGCAGTCAGTTTCCTTCACACGTGTGCATTTCAGGGCCTGCCAGGGCACAGTGTCACACCAGTGCAACTCATATCTGGTGTAACAGTAGTGTACATTAAAAAAAAAAATAGAAATTTTACTGTGAAATAATAGCAGTCAGTTTCCTTCACACGTGTGCGTTTCAGGGCCTGCCAGGGCACAGTGTCACACCAGTGCAACTCATATCTGATGTAACAGTAGTGTACATTAAAAAAAACAACACTTTTTTGACTGTGAAATAATAGCAGTCAGTTTCCTTCACACGTGTGCGTTTCAGGGCCTGCCAGGGCACAGTGTCACACCAGTGCAACTCATATCTGGTGTAACAGTAGTGTACATTTAAAAAAAACAACACTTTTTTGACTGTGAAATAATAGCAGTCAGTTTCCTTCACACGTGTGCGTTTCAGGGCCTGCCAGGGCACAGTGTCACACCAGTGCAACTCATATCTGGTGTAACAGTAGTGTACATTAAAAAAAAAAATAGAAATTTGACTGTGAAATAATAGCAGTCAGTTTCCTTCACACGTGTGCGTTTCAGGGCCTGCCAGGGCACAGTGTCACACCAGTGCAACTCATATCTGATGTAACAGTAGTGTACATTAAAAAAACAAACACTTTTTTGACTGTGAAATAATAGCAGTCAGTTTCCTTCACACGTGTGCGTTTCAGGGCCTGCCAGGGCACAGTGTCACACCAGTGCAACTCATATCTGGTGTAACAGTAGTGTACATTAAAAAAAAAAACTAGAAATTTGACTGTGAAATAATAGCAGTCAGTTTCCTTCACTCGTGTGCGTTTCAGGGCCTGCCAGGGCACAGTGTCACACCAGTGCAACTCATATCTGGTGTAACAGTAGTGTACATTTAAAAAAAACAACACTTTTTTGACTGTGAAATAACAGCAGTCAGTTTCCTTCACACGTGTGCATTTCAGGGCCTGCCAGGGCACAGTGTCACACCAGTGCAACTCATATCTGGTGTAACAGTAGTGTACATTAAAAAAAAAAATAGAAATTTGACTGTGAAATAATAGCAGTCAGTTTCCTTCACACGTGTGCGTTTCAGGGCCTGCCAGGGCACAGTGTCACACCAGTGCAACTCATATCTGGTGTAACAGTAGTGTACATTTAAAAAAAACAACACTTTTTTGACTGTGAAATAATAGCAGTCAGTTTCCTTCACACGTGTGCGTTTCAGGGCCTGCCAGGGCACAGTGTCACACCAGTGCAACTCATATCTGGTGTAACAGTAGTGTACATTTAAAAAAAAACAACACTTTTTTGACTGTGAAATAATAGCAGTCAGTTTCCTTCACACGTGTGCGTTTCAGGGCCTGCCAGGGCACAGTGTCACACCAGTGCAACTCATATCTGGTGTAACAGTAGTGTACATTAAAAAAAAATTAGAAATTTTACTGTGAAATAATAGCAGTCAGTTTCCTTCACACGTGTGCGTTTCAGGGCCTGCCAGGGCACAGTGTCACACCAGTGCAACTCATATCTGATGTAACAGTAGTGTACATTAAAAAAAACAACACTTTTTTGACTGTGAAATAATAGCAGTCAGTTTCCTTCACACGTGTGCGTTTCAGGGCCTGCCAGGGCACAGTGTCACACCAGTGCAACTCATATCTGGTGTAACAGTAGTGTACATTAAAAAAAAAAAATAGAAATTTGACTGTGAAATAATAGCAGTCAGTTTCCTTCACTCGTGTGCGTTTCAGAGCCTGCCAGGGCACAGTGTCACACCAGTGCAACTCATATCTGGTGTAACAGTAGTGTACATTTAAAAAAAACAACACTTTTTTGACTGTGAAATAATAGCAGTCAGTTTTCTTCACACGTGTGCGTTTCAGGGCCTGCCAGGGCACAGTGTCACACCAGTGCAACTCATATCTGGTGTAACAGTAGTGTACATTAAAAAAAAAAATAGAAATTTGACTGTGAAATAATAGCAGTCAGTTTCCTTCACACGTGTGCATTTCAGGGCCTGCCAGGGCACAGTGTCACACCAGTGCAACTCATATCTGGTGTAACAGTAGTGTACATTAAAAAAAAAAACTAGAAATTTGACTGTGAAATAATAGCAGTCAGTTTCCTTCACACGTGTGCGTTTCAGGGCCTGCCAGGGCACAGTGTCACACCAGTGCAACTCATATCTGGTGTAACAGTAGTGTACATTTAAAAAAAACAACACTTTTTTGACTGTGAAATAATAGCAGTCAGTTTCCTTCACACGTGTGCGTTTCAGGGCCTGCCAGGGCACAGTGTCACACCAGTGCAACTCATATCTGGTGTAACAGTAGTGTACATTAAAAAAAAAATAGAAATTTTACTGTGAAATAATAGCAGTCAGTTTCCTTCACACGTGTGCGTTTCAGGGCCTGCCAGGGCACAGTGTCACACCAGTGCAACTCATATCTGGTGTAACAGTAGTGTACATTAAAAAAAAAAACTAGAAATTTGACTGTGAAATAATCGCAGTCAGTTTCCTTCACACGTGTGCGTTTCAGGGCCTGCCAGGGCACAGTGTCACACCAGTGCAACTCATATCTGGTGTAACAGTAGTGTACATTTAAAAAAAAAATTTTTTGACTGTAATAGATTGAATAGCAGTTAGTTGTCTGCAAGCGTGTGTGTCAGGCCTACAGCGTCTACTCTGCCAACTTCTGCCAGTGCACAGTGCCACTCATATCTGTTGTCACAGTAGCTTGCACGCATAGTACCACTAATCTGAAAAAAAATGACAGGCAGAGGCAGGTCACCCCGCAGGGGCCGTCGTGGTGTGGTCGTGGTGCTGTGATTCCCTTTGGCCCTAGAATAATGCCCTGTGTTCAGAGGCCACGTACCCTGAACTCGAAAAGTTCTGAGGACATAGTTGACTGGCTAACACAGGACACCCAATATTCTACAGCTTCCTCTCGGAACCTTGACGCACCATCCTCCTCCAGCTTACCTTCGGGCACCTCTCAAGTTACCACTCGCCCGCCTGCCGCCACCACCAACACTAGCACCACAGCCGCTTCACTTGGTCAGAGGAGTTATTTACACATCAGTTGGAAGAAATGAGTGATGCGCAACCATTATTGCCAGAGGATGTAGATAACAAGGATATGTCTCAGTCAGGCAGCATTACACACATGGACGTACGGTGTGATGA
This sequence comes from Bombina bombina, assembly GCF_027579735.1. Taxonomy (NCBI): domain Eukaryota; kingdom Metazoa; phylum Chordata; class Amphibia; order Anura; family Bombinatoridae; genus Bombina; species Bombina bombina. The sequence continues at coordinate 926,012,350 of NC_069503.1, read as the reverse complement.
TGATGATGTTATACCCGCTGCTGCTTCCTTTGCTGAGTTGTCAGATACAAGTTAAGTGGTTGATGATGACGATGCGTCCGTGGATGTCATGTGGGTGCCCTCTAGAAGAGAAGAAGAACAGGGGGAAAGTTCAGATGGGGAGACAGAGAGGAGGAGGAGACGAGTTGGAAGCAGGGGGAGGTCTTCGCAAGGAACTAGTGGCACAGTCAGACAGCATGCATCAGCACTCGGGGTCAGCCAGACAGCACGCGAATCAACGCATGCTGTTGCCACCACCAGAATGCCGTCATTGCAGAGCTCAGGTCCAACCTTGTGCAAATGGGGAGTTTGCGGTTGTGCAAATGGACTGTTTGCGGTTGTTTGCGGTGCGTTAAACGGGGAGTTTGGTCTGTCACTGTGAAGCGGGCGTAACCCTTACACTACCTGATCGATACAACATCATACCTGATGTTTTAAAGCACGTTATTCCAAACAATTTCGGAAAGTTAGGTGATTTATGCCCTTTATGGATTAAAACCAGACTCTGCATCAACTATGTAATTTCCATGAGATTTTGCCATGGATCCCCCTCCGGCATGCCACAGTCCAGGTGTTAGTCCCCTTGAAACAACTTTTCCATAACTATTGTGGCCAGAAAGAGTCCCTGTGGGTTTTAAAATTTGCCTGCCTATTGAAGACTATGGCAGTTAAGAAGCAGCAGCAAGTTTGTGAGCCTTCAGCCGGATCCATTGATACATCTGGCCCTATCCCTGCTTGGAGAGCCGGCAGTAGTGAGTATTGCATCAGTATAGACTTAAAGGGATATGAAACCCCCCCAAAAAATTGTGATTCAGACATAGTATATAATTTTTTTTAAAGTTTCCAATTTATTTCTATTATCAAATTTGCTTTGTACCCATGGTAAGCTTTGTGAAGCGATACCTAAGTAGGAGTCTAAAGCACTACATAGCAGGAAATAGTGCTGCCATCTAGTGCCCTTGAAAATGGATAACATTCTTTCAAAATGACTGCCATATAGTGATTCAGACAGAAGCATACTCTTGAATTTATATCCCTGCTTTTCAACAAAAAAACATAATTTATGCTTACCTGATAAATTTATTTCTCTTGTAGTGTGTTCAGTCCACGGGTCATCCATTACTTATGGGATATATTCTCCTTCCCAACAGGAAGTTGCAAGAGGATCACCCAAGCAGAGCTGCTATATAGCTCCTCCCCTCACATGTCATATCCAGTCATTCGACCGAAACAAGACGAGAAAGGAGAAACTATAAGGTGCAGTGGTGACTGGAGTTATAATTTTAAAATTTAGAACCTGCCTCAAAAAAAGACAGGGCGGGCCGTGGACTGAACACACTACAAGAGAAATAAATTTATCAGGTAAGCATAAATTATGTTTTCTCTTGTTAAGTGTGTTCAGTCCACGGGTCATCCATTACTTATGGGATACCAATACCAAAGCTAAGTACACGGATGATGGGAGGGACAAGGCAGGAACATTAAACAGAAGGAACCACTGCCTGTAGAACCTTTCTCCCAAAACCAGCCTCCGAAGAAGCGAAAGTGTCAAATTTGTAAAATTTGGAAAAAGTATGAAGTGAAGACCAAGTTGCAGCCTTGCAAATCTGTTCAACAGAGGCCTCATTCTTAAAGGCCCAGGTGGAAGCCACAGCTCTAGTGGAATGAGCTGTAATTCTTTCAGGAGGCTGCTGTCCAGCAGTCTCATAGGCTAAACGTATTATGCTACGAAGCCAAAAAGAGAGAGAGGTAGCCGAAGCCTTTTGACCCCTCCTCTGTCCAGAGTAAACGACAAACAGAGAAGAACTTTGTCGAAAATCTTTAGTTGCCTGTAAGTAGAACTTCAGAGCACGGACCACGTCTAGATTATGCAAAAGACGTTCCTTCTTTGAAGAAGGATTAGGACATAACGATGGAACAACAATCTCTTGATTGATATTCCTGTTAGAAACAACCTTAGGTAAAAACCCAGGTTTAGTACGCAGAACTACCTTGTCTGAATGAAAGATCAGATAAGGAGAATCACAATGTAAGGCAGATAACTCAGAGACTCTTCGAGCCGAGGAAATAGCCATCAAAAACAAAACTTTCCAAGATAAAAGCTTAATATCAATGGAATGAAGGGGTTCAAACGGAACACCCTGAAGAACTTTAAGAACCAAGTTTAAGCTCCACAGAGGAGCAACAGCTTTTAACACAGGTTTAATTCTAGCCAAAGCCTGACAAAAGGCCTGGACGTCTGGATGCTCTGCCAGACGTTTGTGTAAAAGAATAGACAGAGCTGAAATCTGTCCCTTTAGCGAACTAGCGGATAAACCCTTTTCTAAACCCTCTTGTAGAAAAGCTAATATCCTAGGAATCCTAACCTTACTCCATGAGTAACTCTTGGATTCGCACCAGTATAAATATTTACGCCATATCTTATGGTAAATTTTTCTTGTCACAGGTTTCCGAGCCTGTATTAAAGTATCAATAACCGAATCCGAAAACCCACGCTTTGATAGAATCAAGCGTTTAATTTCCAGGCAGTCAGCCTCAGAGAAATTAGGTTTGGATGGTTGAAAGGACCCTGAATTAGAAGGTCCTGCCTCAGAGGAAGAGACCATGGTGGACAGGATGACATGTCCACTAGGTCTGCATACCAGGTCCTGCGTGGCCACGCAGGCGCTATCAGAATTACCGATGCCCTCTCCTGTTTGATCCTGGCAATCAGCCGAGGTAGCAACGGAAATGGTGGAAACACATAAGCTATGTTGAAAACCCAAGGGGCTGCTAATGCATCTACCAGCACCGCTCCCGGGTCCCTGGACATGGATCCGTAACAAGGAAGCTTCGCGTTCTGGCGAGATGCCATGAGATCCAGATCCGGTTTGCCCCAACGACGAATCAGTTGAGCAAATACATCCGGGTGAAGTTCCCACTCTCCCGGATGAAAAGTCTGGCGACTTAGGAAATCCGCCTCCCAGTTCTCTACGCCTGGGATGTGAATCGCTGACAGGTGGCAAGAGTGAGACTCTGCCCAGCGAATTATCTTCGAGACTTCCAACATCGCTAGGGAACTCCTGGTTCCCCCTTGATGATTGATGTAAGCCACAGTCGTGATATTGTCCGACTGAAATCTGATGAACCTCAGCTTTGCTAACTGAGGCCAAGCCAGAAGAGCATTGAATATTGCTCTTAATTCTAGAATGTTTATTGGGAGGAGTTTCTCCTCCTGAGTCCACGATCCCTGAGCCTTCAGGGAATTCCAGACTGCTCCCCAGCCTAGAAGGCTGGCATCCGTTGTGACAATCGTCCAATCTAGCCTGCGAAAGGTCATTCCTTCGGACAGATGAACCGGTGACAACCACCAGAGAAGCGAATCCCTGGTCTCCTGGTCCAGATTTAGCAAAGGGGACAGATCTGAGTAATCCCCGTTCCATTGACTGAGCATGCATAGTTGCAGCGGTCTGAGATGCAGGCGCGCAAATGGCACTATGTCCATTGCCGCTACCATTAAGCCGATTACCTCCATGCACTGAGCTACCGATGGGCTTGGAATGGAATGAAGGACACGGCAAGCATTGAGAATCTTTGATAACCTGGACTCCGTCAGGTAAATCTTCATCTCTACAGAATCTATAAGAGTTCCTAGAAAAGGAACCCGTGTGAGTGGTAACAGAGAACTCTTTTCCACGTTCACTTTCCACCCATGCGACCTCAAAAATGCTAGAACTATCTCTGTAAGAGACTTTGCATTCTGAAAATGTGACGCTTGTATCAGAATGTCGTCTAGGTACGGAGCCACCGCTATGCCTCATGGTCTTAGTACCGCCAGAAGTGAGCCCAGAACCTTCGTAAAAATTCTCGGGGCTGTGGCTAACCCGAAGGGAAGAGCCACAAACTGGTAATGCCTGTCTAGAAAGGCAAACCTTAGGTACCGATAATGATCTTTGTGAATCGGTATATGAAGGTAAGCATCCTTTAAGTCCACCGTGGTCATATATTGACCCTCTTGGATCATTGGTAGGATGGTTCGAATGGTTTCCATCTTGAACGATGGTACCCTTAGGAATTTGTTTAAGATCTTTAAGTCCAAGATTGGTCTGAAGGTTCCCTCTTTTTTGGGAACCACAAATAGATTTGAGTAAAATCCTTGTCCCTGTTCCGATCGCGGAACTGAGTGGATCACCCCCATGATTAAGAGGTCTTGTACACATTGTAGAAATGCCTCTCTCTTTACTAGGTTTGTCGATAACCTCGAAAGATGGAACCTCCCTTGTGGAGGAGAGGATTTGAAATCCAGAAGGTATCCCTGAGATATAATCTTTAACGTCCAGGGATCCTGCACATCTCTTGCCCAAGCCTGGGCAAAGAGAGAAAGTCTGCCCCCACTAAATCCGTCTCTGGATAGGGGGCCCTGACTTCATGCTGTCTTAGGGGCGGGAGTAGGCTTTCTGGCCTGCTTGCCCTTGTTCCATGACTGGTTGCCTTTCCAACCTTGTCTGTAACGAGCAGTAGTTCCTTCCTGTTTTGGAGCGGAGGAAGTCGATGCTGCTCCTGCCTTGAAGTTACGAAAGGCACGAAAATTAGACTGTTTGGCCTTTGGTTTGGCCCTGTCCTGAGGAAGGGCGTGGCCCTTACCTCCCGTAATGTCAGCAATAATTTCCTTCAAGCCGGGCCCGAATAAGGTCTGCCCTTTGAAAGGAATGTTAAGTAGTTTAGACTTGGAAGTTACATCCGCTGACCAGGATTTAAGCCAGAGCGCTCTGCGCGCCTGTATGGCGAATCCGGAATTTTTAGCCGTAAGTTTGGTTAGATGTACTACGGCATCTGAAACAAATGCATTAGCCTGCTTAAGGGTTCTAACTTTGCTCAAGGCCTCATCCAACGGCTCTGTGCGAATTGCCTCTTCCAGAGACTCAAACCAGAATGCCGCTGCAGCCGTGACAGGCGCAATGCATGCAAGAGGCTGCAATATAAAACCCTGTTGAACAAACATTTTCTTAAGATAACCCTCTAATTTTTTATCCATTGGATCTGAGAAAGCACAGCTATCCTCCACCGGGATAGTGGTACGCTTGGCTAACGTAGAAACTGCTCCCTCCACCTTAGGGACCGTCTGCCATAAGTCTCGTGTGGTGGCGTCTATAGGGAAAAATTTTCTAAATATCGGGGGAGGGGAGAAAGGCACACCGGGTCTATCCCACTCCTTACTGATAATTTCTGTAAGTCTTTTTGGTATTGGAAAAACGTCAGTACACACCGGTACCGCATAGTATCTATCCAACCTACACAATTTCTCTGGAATTGCCACCGTGTCGCAATCATTCAGAGCCGCTAATACCTCCCCTAGTAACACACGGAGGTTCTCAAGCTTAAATTTAAAATTTGAAATTTCTGAATCTGGTCTCCCCGAATCAGAACCGTCACCGACAGAATGAAGCTCACCGTCCTCATGTTCTGCAAGTTGTGACGCAGTATCAGACATGGCTCTCGTGTCATCAGCGCGCTCTGTCCTTAACCCAGAGCTATCACGTTTGCCCCTTAATTCGGGCATATTATATAATACTTCTTTCATAACATTAGCCATATCATGTAAAGTGATTTGTAAGGGCCTAGATGTACTAGGTGTCTCAATCCTACGCATCTCCCGAGCGGGAGACGCAGGTACTGACACGTGAGGAGAGTTAGGCGGCATAACTTCCCCCTCGTTGTCTGGTGATAGCTTCTTTATCGGTACAGATTGACTTTTATTCAAAGCAATATCAATACAATTGGTACACATCGTTCTATTGGGCTCCAAATTGGCTTTTGAACATGATGAACAAACAGTTTCCTCTGAATCAGACATGTTAAAACAGACTTAGCAATGAAAATAACAAGCTTGGAAATCACTTTCAATAAGTTTTACAAGCAATATAAAAAACGCTGCAGCGCTTCAAAAATACAGATATAATTAAACAATTCTTAACAAGAAGTGTACTATTAGCAGAGGATTGCACCCATTAGCAAAAGGATGATTAACCCCTCGATACCCAAAACGGATAAAACAGATATCAATTAAGATTTAACGCTTTTAATCACAGTCAGCACACTGTCACAGATCTGCTGTGACTGATTACCTCCCTCACAAATGAAATTTGCAGACCCCTGAGCTCTCTAGAGACGTCCTGGATCAAGGAGGAAGAAGCAGAAAGACTGTGCAATAATTTTAACGGCGCAATAAGGCGCTAAAACAAGGGCCTTCCCACTCCAATCACAACAGTGGGAGCCCTGATATAACGGTTTCCATGCAGAAAAATATGTTAGCCATGTGGAAAAAATCATGCCCAAATCGATTTATCACCAAAGTACCTCACAAAAAAACGAATAACATGCCAGTAAACGTTTTATTAAAAAAACAACATTTTTCAATGTCATGCAAAGCTATCACTAAGCCTGCTACCAGTCGCTACCACTGCAGAGAAGGTTTAAGTATTATTTCAGTGTTAACAGTATTTTCTCAGTCAAATTCTAGTCCCTAGAATATAACTCGACTGCGCATACATTTATCAGCCTGATACCAGTCGCTACTACTGCATTTAAGGCTGTACTTACATCATACGGTAACAGCAGTATTTTCTTAGTCAATTCCATTCCCAGAAAATAAAGTACCGCACATACCTCATTTGCGGAGGACCCCGCATGCTATTCCCAGTCTGAAGTTACCCCACTCCTCAGAATGTCGAGAACAGCCAGTGGATCTTAGTTATGCCTGCTAAGATCATAGATAAAAAACGCAGGCAGTTTCTTCTTCCAAATACTGCCTGAGATAGAAAAACAGCACACTTCGGTGCCATTTAAAATAACAAACTTTTGATTGAAGAATAGTTAATAGTTAATAGTTAAGTAAAAACTCCAGCTCCTCTCGCGACCTCCTTCTTTGTTGAGGGTTGCAAGAGAATGACTGGGTATGACATCTGAGGGGAGGAGCTATATAGCAGCTCTGCTTGGGTGATCCTCTTGCAACTTCCTGTTGGGAAGGAGAATATATCCCATAAGTAATGGATGACCCGTGGACTGAACACACTTAACAAGAGAAATACCAAAAGAACCAAAATAAAATATATAGTAAATTAGAAAGTTGTTTAAAAGTGCATGCTCTAGCTCTGAGGTTCCGGTGGAGGAGGAGCTAGACAGGTGTTGCTCAGCTCGCACCTCCAGTCCCACAGCTTCTGGCGGAGAAACCCCTTGCGCCTTGCCTCAACCCTTGAGGCTGCTTCATTGGACAGACAACAAAATCGCCTCTGGAACCCTTACCAGTGGTCTGCCATCCCACTGGGTATATTTGTTATCACCTGCCTAGACTTATCTCCAGTGTGCCTACAGATTAACTAACCTAAATAAAGCGAGGTTTAAGATACGTGCTCTCCCTACTCCCCCCGAGGCGACCTGCTTTCTGGTTTGGCCCCCCCTCCCCGGGTCTGCCTCCCGCTCCCCCAGCTCACACACTCTCAAGTCTCGAATCTATTAGGACCTTTCATAGCCTCACCTGCTGCATTGTCAGGGAGTGGTGTTCCCCGGTTGGCTGGGTCCGTTGTTCGGTGGCTGCCCGCCCCCTCCCCCACCGGTGCTGCGTGGGAGGGAGACGGGTTTGACCTCGCTTGTTGGCGACCTGCTGTAGGTCCCTCCTTTGCCGACGTGGGCTCCCAGTGAAGCGCTGTTCTCTCCCCTCCCACCGTTGCTGCGTGAGGGGAGTTGCAAGCTGACTGACACATACCGCTGTGGAGCAGGAGCTCCTGAAGAAAATTTGCCTCTGTGATTGACTCCCCCCGGCGGGGGTCTGGACCAAGACAGCGGGAGCGGTGAGTGGCCAGACTACGGGAGTAGGGGTGAGTTCTGCCATATCATCTATGGTTTTAAATTCATACTCGGCTAAGGGGAAAAGTAGAGACTTGTACCTTTGAGTGGGAGACTAAGCTGGGAAATATAGGTCTGAAGGTTGGTTAATTGCCGGCCTGGAGCCCCATTGCTAGATACACACAGAAGGGGTAAAACTCAATACTACTATCCACCAGGGGACTTCAGAGAAAAATAAGAGTGTTTCTCTTTTTGATAACATAAACTGAAAAGGTGCTAACAGCGCCGAAAAACTCTTTTTCTACTACTAAAGGATCCTGTGTTAGTATAAATCTCTTTCTAGAATCTGGAGCTGGGCTTTCAGCAATTAAACAATCCATTTCCAGGAAAAGGAGAAGGGGGAGAGAGAATAAGGAAAATAACATCAAGAACGTTATTTTTTTTTTGGATTCTCAGTTGTTACATTGATCTTCGAGATTGTTTTTTCCTCACTGCTGGCGTTACAATTTCTCCCACAATATGTCTATGTAAAAGATCCCTGTATACATCTCTGGTCATAAAAGATGCTAAGAAGTCCTTAAGTCCTAATACCAACAGCAAAAGTATTGAAAGGGACAAGCACATTTAAGCAGTGGATTTACAAGTTACAGCATTTTCCCTTAGGACTTTTCTTTGCTCTGGACTATTATGGATAACATTGTTTCTATTGTTATAATATTTACAGATCTACCAATAACCACTTATTTTACATAGTTGCAGATCTGTTGTAAAATTACCTGGCATACTGAGCCTAATGTTCTGGGTTTGTTTCTGATCTTATACAAGAGATTTTTGCAGGTTACCTCTCTTTGTCCTTGCTGGGCTACAAAATCTATGTATCTCGGACTCCTAAGGTTCATTACTGCAATTGATATGTAAAGGGTCTGGTGGATTTAGCCTTGGTTGTATATAGTATAATTTTCCACACCAAGATTTTTTATTGTTTGGTAGGCTTAAAGCTATAACTCTTTCTTGTGAGTTTAAGGAGAAGAGTGATTGCTGAAAAACTATACCATAAGCTATGACCCATTAGTTCCCAGACTTTCCTAGGTTTTCAAGGATCTGGGCCTAATTACAAAAATGTAAATATAAAAATTCAAAAGATATGGGTAAAAATGTTTTGAGGCATATTGTTAGATATCTAGTAGTGATCTAAGAATTGACCTTGATGTTTTTTTTGTTTTGATTCTTTTCATACTTAGACCTTGCCTGGGCAGTTAGAATAATATAGAAGAAGTTACTAAAGTCTTCTTAGGCTAATATAAGTAGATGTAGCCATTAATAAAACTAGGTATCTTAATTAAAAACTAAAGCTGCAAACACTTAACCAGTCCCAGAAAGCTATACATAGTCTTTCTTCTGTTTGACATATAATTCCCTAAATAAGTAAATGTATTGGTAGTTTTAATTCACAGACACAATTGTTCTAAAACCAAGATATTTGTTAAAATAATCTACTATTAACCTGGGTAAAACTCGGAGGTATCAAAATGTCTCCTTCTTATTGTTAGTAAAAGTGTAAGGATCTTGACGCATCTTTGTACTTTATTCCCTTTTTCCTTGCACCTATTGTGTCTGTGCTCAAATTTGAAAATCTGAAGCTAAGTTGGTTGCTTTAGAAACATAATCTGATATAATCAAAAAATTTAATTATACTCTTATCACCTTTAAAAATAGAATATTGGGGTACATTACTATGTAGGTTTATTAGGTTCAGAATCAATATCCTATAAAAAGAAAAGAAGTAGATTTTATTTCATATTGATTTTTTCTTCTTACATACTGGAGAAAGGTGTATCCTTTGAAGCACCCACTCTAAAAGGCTGAAACCCCTAAAGAAATATCACTAGGTATACTATAAGTGTATAGTACACATCTGAGACTCTGAAGGAGAGGTACTTAAAAATTTCTGGCCCCTTTTTTTCTCCTGAGGGAATAACCACTTGCCCTGGTAAATACCAGGACTACTGGCTAATTCTAATAGAAGATTAAAAACATAGTAAAACTAAATACTGGTAGAAGCGGGGTTTGGACCCAGGAGATTTGGAGAGGAACAACCCCATGTTGCTGCAATAAATTGTTGCCAATTTCACTATTTTTCTGCTGTTTTTTTTTTTTTTTTTTTCCCAACGGGCCTTGAGCCCCTTGCACTTCTGGGCTCTGGGAGCCCCTGAACACCCCCTTACTCCATCACCTTCCTATCACCGGCACATCCTCACCTCCCTTTACAACTAAATTAATCACTCACACTCCACTTCCCCTCCCCCCCCCTTTTTTTTTTTTCCCCCTTCAACTTGTGTAGCACTTAAACTCACTCACCACCACGCGGTACATGGATAAATTCCTTTCTAACTCCCCTAAAATTCCTTCCCCAAATATGACAGGAAGGCACAGAGATAGGAAACTTAAAAATACGCTGGACCCACTTGCCGAACAAATAAATCCCATTAATGTGACATCAATACCAGAAAATTTTAACATGCAGACACTAGTGACCAGTATCTCAGAGGCACTTGCCCCTAAATTTGAATGACTTAAAACTGAAATTAAGCAAGACATCTCCTCCTTAACTCATGAGGTGAGGCAGTTCTCGAGCAGACTGCAAGAAGTAGAACAGAGGGTCTCGGACCTAGAAGATCAATCTACTACACATAGTACTAAAATTGAGACATCAATTAAAAAACTACAAAAAATGCTGGACAGGGTAGAAGACCTTGAAAACCGTTCTCGACGGAATAATCTAAGAATAATTGGTCTTCCTGAAAGTAAGAAATTTGAAAATCTTGATACCTTTATAATTGACACTCTCACTAAAGCTCTAAAAATCCCTTCTACCCATCCATTGATTATAGTCGAAAGAGTCTACAGAATAGGTTCTCCACGCCTAGACAGTAATAATATCAGTAGACCTCGACCTATAATCGCAAAATTTCTTAATTATAAAGATAAAGATCTGTTACTCCAATATTTTCACAAGAACCAACCAATTATGATAGAGGATAATAGAATTATGATCTTTCAGGACTTTTCGTCAGACACAGCCTTAAAGAGAAGGGAGCTAGCTCCGATCTGCTCTAAATTCATACAACAAGGATATAGGGCGGCCCTAATATACCCCTCAAAATTGAAAGTGGTAATAAAGGGGACAACACATATTACTGAAGATGTCCATGTAGCTGAAAATCTTTTTAAGACCATAGACACATAAACACAGCCCATAACATTGCATCTTCTGAAAGCAGTAATATGGTGATGACAGATATAAAAAAAGGGGAATCGGAATCCCCACTCTTTCCCTCCCACTCCCCCCCCCCTTTTTTTTTCTTTTTTTTTTTTTTTTTCCTCCCTCTTCCCACTCTCTCTCTTTTTTCCCTTTTTTCCGCCCGGTTCTCTCCTCTCACTCATTTTCCCCAATATTTTGATTATTTTTATCTTCCACTCATATTTAGAGTTATATGACACATAAAGCTAATAATTTTAAAATTGTATCCTGGAATGTAGGAGGAATCTCTTCCCCCATTAAGCGCAAGACAATTTTATCACATCTGCGGAAAGCTCAGACAGCTATTGGTTTACTACAGGAAACTCACTTAAATTTAGAGGAGTCATTAAAATTAAAATCAACCTGGGTAAAAGAAGTTTACGCGTCTCCGAGTGTAGGGAAGAAAAGGGGAGTCGCATTACTTATAGGCAAAAGAATCCAATTGGAGATTCTACACTCTGAGCCTGACCCCGGGGGGAGGTATGTCTTAGTTAAAGTGAAAATAGGTCAGGAAAAATACACAATCTGTAATGTTTATGGGCCGAATAAAACTGATCCTGAATTTTGGGACTCATTACAAGTCAGACTCCTATCTAGTGTGGAAGGTCATCTAATTTTGGGGGGGACTTCAATATGTCCCCTCAATGTCCTATAGACAGGCTTATAAAAGACTCTAAGCTCCTGATACATAAGAAGGACAATCTTGATTTTAAAATAATAAAGAATATCAAACAGGTCCTTTCTTTACGAGACATCTAGAGATATCAGAATCCTGATACTCAGGATTTCACTTGCCTATCTAAGGCTCACAAAACCTTGTCAAGGATTGACTTGTTTTTAATTAGCGATCATATGAGCTCCACAATGATCAAATCTGAGATAATGCCCATTTTTTTATCGGACCACGGACCTATATCTCTTGAATTTAATTTGGCTCAATCTAGATCCAAGACCTTGTGATTCTTTTTTCCGTGTTACCTTTTCACTGATTTGAAGTTCAAACAGTGGCTTAGGAATACATTTACGGAATATGCTCAATTTAATATTAACTATGTGGACAGTACAGATATCTTCTGGGAAACTGCTAAAGCAGTCCTCAGAGGGGAAATTATCGCATACTCCGTTATTCAAAATAAGAGAAGAAAAGCAAGGGAAAGGGAAGTCTACAACTCGTTGATTAACTCTTATAATCTCTATTTACTAGAAAGAACTCCCCTAAATTGGGCTAGCAAGAGATACTTTTTTTCTAACTCAGGAAACATTTAGCGAGCTTAGACTGCAAGCTAAAATGCACAAATTTGGCAATAAATCTGGTAAAATGCTAACTAAATTAATTAAGAACGAGAATAAAAAATCCAATATTGATAAAATCCAATATAATGGGAAATATTTAGCTAAGTCTGAAGAAATTATAAATATGTTTCATCAATACTATCAACAACTTTATTCTAATTCAGAATTTGATATAGACAAAGCGACTGAATTCTATAGTAAAATCATCTTTCCTATGGCTACTCCTGAGGAGGTTGTTAGACTTAATGCTCCTATTACAAAGGAAGAGATTGAAAAAGTAATCACAAAACTTTCTCTAAACAAGGCAGCTGGTCCGGATGGATTGCCCAATGAATTCTATAAAATCTTATCATCAGAGATTGTTTCTCATTTAGTTAATTTATACAACGATATATTCATTTACCACAAACAGCCTACGCCTTCTTTCGCGTCTTCACTTACCACCCTGATTCTAAAAGAGGGGAAGGATCCTACATACAAGGAGTCCTACAGACCAATTGCATTGTTAAACTCAGATTATAAAATCCTGACCTCCATTTTAGCAACAAGGCTTAAGCCTATTTTGTCTACTGTAATCCATCCGGACCAAGCTGGATTTCTTAATAATCGCAATTCGTCAGCAAAGATTAGGGAGCTACTTGTCACTATGGAATACACTCAGGAAAAATCTATACCGGGGGCGGGGGAGGAAGATCTTCCGGACTTGGCCGTTCTGTCAATTGACGCGGAAAAAGCTTTTGACTTAGTAATTCATAAACATTTAATCTTCTCTTTGGCAAAGTTTGGGATTAAAGGTAATTTCCCCAAATTTGTGGAGAATCTATATAATCATTCTTTCACAAGCTTGATTGTTAATAATGACATTTCCCCCCCAATCGCATTAAAGAGGGGCACTCGGCAGGGCTGTCCTCTTTCTCCCCTTCTTTTTGATTTAGCCATAGAACCTTTAGCAATTAGGATCAGGAGCTCATTGGAGGGTATAAAAATTAGAAACCATGTAATGAGAGTTGGTTTATATGCGGATGATTTACTTATATATTTATCTAATACAGCACAAAACATCCCAAAGGTCTTGCAGATTACTGATCATTTTGGGGTCTTCTCGGGTTATAGAGTAAATGCTACAAAATCCGAACTAATCTGGCTTAGGAAAAATGCGACTAGTAAGACAGATTTACCTTTCAGAGTGGTGTCGGACTCAATTAAATACTTAGAAATTAAAATACCAATTAATCTAAAAGATCTCTATGGGGCGAATATAACCCCAATGATAGGATACATTAAAGAAAGGCTTAGGGCCTGGCAAAATTTACCACTTTCAATATCTGGTCGAATAGCCCTATTTAAAATGGTACTCCTCCCTAAGTTGCTATATATTTTACAAAATGTGCCACTGATCTTATTTGAGAAAGATATACGGTCAATGAATTCATCAATTGGGCAATTTATATGGCAGGGGAAAAAAGCTAAGATAGCTCTTTCTAAATTAACAGCGCCAAGAGAATTGGGAGGATGGGCTTTGCCAAACTTAAGATATTATAATCTCTGCTTCTTAGCCCGCATATTGGCAGATTGGTTTTCTACCAAGAACTATGTTCTAAACAATGATCTTGAACTCAATGTCTGTGAACCGTACTCTCTAATAGCCCTGGCACATATGGATCTCAGAGATCTCCCAACAACTATAAAGGAATTTAAATTAATTTTGAACCCGCTTAAAGCATGGTTTAAATTATTTAAATCTCTCTCAATATGCCCTATGGTATCAAAATACCTCCCTTTAATCAGAAATCCAAATTTCCAACCAGGACTGGACTCAGTTGTTTTTAATAGATGGCACAACAATGGGTTGGATAGAGTTATTCATTTAATTAACCAGGAAAGAAAATGTGTTAAATCTTTTGAGGAGCTGCGGATTGAATTTAATTTGCCAAATAAAGATTTTTACGCATACTTACAGATAAGACACTATATTGCAGATCTCACTCATAAGTTTGGGTGGAACTGGACTCTGGGTAGTTTAGAAACCTGGTTAACAATAACTAAGAATTCTTCCATGTCCATTGCTCCGTGCTATTATACATTGAACCTTAACAGAGCTACTCCAATGTTGGAAAAAATGGCCCTGACCTGGAATAGTTTAATTCCACATAGCAACATCGATTCTGAAATTATTCAACTTTCAGTGAATAAAGTAATAAAAACGACACTCTCTTCTAACTGGCAAGATGCTCACTTAAAACTTTTACATAGGGCATATTTCACCCCGGAAAAAGGCCTTAGAGTCCAAAACCCTGAGTTTAACAAATGCCCTAAATGTTCTTTTTCAGCTGCGGATTTAATTCATATGTTTTGGAAGTGCCCTAGACTGAGAAATTTATCGAGCAAGTTGGAGTACTGGTTAAAGAATAAACTTAAAATTGAGCAAATAGCTCTTTCACTGTTCCAGATCATATTTTGCTTAAAACCTGAAGATGGGCAACAGCCTAACGAGAAGTTAGTTAACCTATCTATCTTAGCTACCAGGTACTGGTATGCAAGAAATGGAAACTGAGGACAGTACCAACCATTGCCGAAATCAGGGATCACTTAAAGAAACAATGTGTCTTAGATCAGAAAAATACCAATATAGATAAGGAACTTGATGTTAAGAAATTTTTTGATAAATGGGCGCCATTCATTAAGATCTTCCCTGAAAGAGAAATTGACTACTTGATTTCCCCTTTTAAGAATTCCGAGATAATATTATTGGGTATCTGGTGACTTAGAGGTACTTTGAGAGAACCAGGATTTTCCCCCACCCCTTATCTTTTCCTTTATCGTTCCTTTTCCCTTGGGGAAAAAAAACCCCTCCCCCACCCTTTTTTTTTTTTTTTTTTTTTTTTTAAATATATAAATAAAAACACTCCAACAATGAGAGGATAGACAGATGGTTTAAGCTCAGCCGATTAGGTATATGACGGGTAATATGCAATGTTTGGTTTTGACTGTTAATGGTTCTTTTTCCTTTTGATTTTTTGTTTATGAATCATAATATTGTGATCCTTGTTTTCAGTAATAAAATAAATGATAAAAAAAAAAGTGCATGCTCTATCTGTATCATGAAAGAAAAAAAAAATGGGTTTCATGTCCCTTTAAAGGCGCAGTGTACTGTGATCTTTTTTCTCTCCTTTAATGTGTACCCAGTGATCCATTTTGCTGTGCATTAAATTGAGATACTCAAATTTAAATTTTTCATGGTTCTCTGTAAATATTGGCCTCACTGTGTATAGGGAGATAAGACAAGGAGGGCTTGTGTAAATATAGAGTTATAAGCTTATGAGGTTTGCTCTCACTGCAAGCCCAGCATATGTATTTTTATCCCTTAGTATTTCCCAAGATTAGCAAAACGTGCCAATTCTTTGAGTAAGGAAAAAGCTGTTATTTTAAAACCTATAAATGCAGTGTTATTTAGAGTAGAATGTCTCTTTAAATTAATTTGTTCATGAATATACTAAATCCCCAGGAGACTCTTTTGCACGATAGTGCATTTTATTCCTCAGTCAAAAACAATTATCCTCTAATCCAATATGTCTGTGTTAAATAAAATTTCTCGAGTGTTAAATATTTGACTTCATCAGCATGTAATTGTAAAACAGTATTTTAGGCATTTTAATTAGAACATAATCAATATAGGAAACTTGATGGCTGTTCTCTGAAATACATCAGGGACAAGTATGAAGTAGACTAGGTTTGTATACAGTGCATAGCAGTAATTACCTGACTCATTCACATTATTTTAAAGTCATCTAAATTCAACATTATAAATGGTTTGACAATGGTTTTACAGTTAGATATAATAAAGTTCTAATTTGTTTATCATTCAAGAAGGGATAAGCCTTTAATCCAAGATTTATTAAACAAATACGTTGTTTGCTAAAAAAAAGAAGATGGAAAACTGTTTATTCCATGATTTAAAATTGTTTTGTGTGTGAGTATGTGTTTGTCTGTGTATGTGTGTGCTTATGTATATATGTGTATGTGTTTGTATGTATTTGTGTGTGTATGTGTGTACATGTGCGTGTGTGAATGTATGTATACATGTATGTGTGTGTGCATATGTACAGTATGTGTGTATATATGTGTGTATATGTGCGTGAATACATGCATATAAATGTGTGCATGTGCGTGTGTGTATGTAAGTGAATGTATGTCTGTGTTTGCTTACATGTGTGAGTGTATGTCTGTGTGTGTGCATATACAGTATATGTTGAGTGTGTGAGTGTTTGTATGTGTGCATATGTATGGGAGTATGTCTTTGTGTGTGTGTGCATATGTATGTGAGTGTATGTCCTTGTGTGTGCAAATGTATGTGAGTGTATGTCTGTGTGTCTGTGTGTGCATATGTATGTGAGTGTGTGTCTGTGTGTGTGCCTATGTATGTGAATGTATGTATTTGTGTCTGTGTGTGTATATATATATATATATAGGTGTATATCTGTGTTGGTGTTTTTTTTTAATTGCATAGATTAGAACATTCAGTCAGAATAGTAAAGAACAAGCTACATGATTTTAGGGGATAGTCAAGGAATGGGAAGAGTTCTGTGGCTTGTGGCAGAGCTGAGGCAACCAGGACCAGGACTGATTTGGTTCCCAGGGTGTGGCTGGGTTGTCCATAGTTAAAATTAAAATTTTTAGGCAGGATCAACATGATCCCTGTTACATTTAGTCAACCAGTGACATGAATAGAGGTAGTAAAGACACCAGAAACAGCTCAAGTCAAGTCCTAAGCCAGGACCATCTGATGAAAGCTGGACAGATTTGTGCTCATTGGGTTACCGTGACTGAAGACCTCACATCAAGGAGTAGGGCTAAAGTTGCATTAAACACTACATAAATACATTAAAATTAAAAGGTGCACTGATATACACTATCTAATAAAAATTGATTCAAATAAATATAACAAAGGTTATAAGGGTTAAAATGCATATGGTAAATGACAAGGTATTTGAATGGAAAGGGCTGTAATGTACATACACATACTTATACATGTCAAATATGTGTCTGTATGTATATATACCTATGTATATATGTGTATACATGTTTGTTGATGTTTATATGTGTATATATGTATATATATATATATATATATATATATATATATATATATATATATATATATATATATATATATATATATATATACAGTATATAAGCAAAGTCCAGAACACACACCTGGCAAAGTGTATATAGTGTATCCAGAAAAAAAGCAGGCAGCATGGGCTCCATTTGAAAAAGGTTCAATTAGAAAATACAATTCTAAACAACATTCCAATTAACTTCTATTATTTAATTTACTTAATTCTTTAGATTTCCTTTGTTAAAGTAATAGCAATGCACATGGGTGAGCCAATAACAAGAGGCATCTATGTGCAGCCACTAATCAGCAGCTACTGAGCCTATTTATATATGCCTTTCAACAAAGGCTATCAAGAGAATGAAGCAAATTAGATAATAGAAGTATGTCTTTATTGAACACAACTCATTAAACATTCATAGTGCTGTAAAAAAAAGTCTCAGTTAAAGTCTATGGGGAGAAGAAGTTAGCACGGTCACAATATTCTATGTCCTGAAGTTTTACTTTCAACTTGCAATACGTGTGCTAACTTGTGCACGCTAAAAATTTACTTCTGGCGGTGTTTGAATGCAAGCGAAAGCACTAAATAGCATGCCACTTGTAATCTGGTCCTTTGATTGCAGATAAGAAACTTAGGCCCAATAAGTGTGCCCAATATTTCCTAAAAAAATATAAAATATTAAATTAAATGAAACAATACATAGTTTATTACTGGCAGACTGTCAGCCAGTAACAAACATGGCAGTAGTGAGTGCGAGGGGGTGGGTAAGCCTTCCCTGCTTCTGTCAATCACCTCTTTCTCTTCTCTCCTCTGAGCTATACATATGTAGGTCATTGAGCCTCTCCTTGTAAGCTTTATTTTTTAGACCATGTACCATTTTAGTAGCTCTCCTTTGCACAGATTCCAGTTTGTTTATATCCTTCTGGATATATGGCCTCCAGAACTGCACACAACACTAAAGATGAGGCCTAACTAGTGATCTGAAAAAAGTGGCATAAAAACCTTACTATTTCTGCTGCAAATAGCTCTATCAATACAACCAAGCATTCTACTGGCCTTACTTACTGCAATAGTACAATGTTTACTAAATTTGAAATCATCTTAAATAATAATTCCCAAGCCCCGTCCCTCATTTGTACCAGTAAGCAAAGTATCATTGACTTTGTAATTAACGTTTTGGATTTTTCTTTCCTAAATGCATCATTTTGCAGTTTCCGGTGTTATACTTTAGATTCCAATCATTTGTCCAATCCTCCAATTTTTTTATATCACTTCTAATTTGGTACAACCCCCTTGGAACATCTACTCTATTTCTTCATTCTACTTCACATCTCTTTTATTCGACCCAAGTATAGTCAGTAGTCTTTGTACCGATCCTCATTGGTGCCGAGTGAAAGTATTGGGAGGGAAGGAGTGAGGCTGGTGGATTGTTCCAATGAGGAGGGTGGAGGGAAGGGCTGGGTTCCCTACGCTACAGAAAATGTGTATGAAAGGAGAGGGAGGGATGGAGCTGCTACACTAGGAAACTCTTAGGTAGCGAATTTTAATCAGCTCCTGCCCGCGTGTTATTGGCAGTGCATGGGCAAAATAGCGCTTATGTACAATGCTGAATTCCGGCAGCCACTTGATAAATCGACCTCATAGCATGGTCAGCCTTGAGAAATGGGCAGAGTGCATTTAAATTTCTAAGAATTAGAAATTGTTCAATTTAAAAAGCTAAATTACATGAAATAAGAGAAAAGCAAATAATGAAAATATAATACAAAGTTGTTTCATTATACATAACTAATCATTTTATATAAAAAAAATCTCAAATTGTTTACTGTCTTTTTAACCCCTTGCACCATATCAACATAGTTATTATGTCACACAGTCCTTTGCCCAGTATACTGCTTTATGTAGTACCTACGTCCAACATTCTAGCGCATGTTGTGGTCCCCACTGTCAGCTTAGACAGTTTAGGGGGTAGAAGGCATCTGCCTTCATATAGTAAGGGAGCGCTCGTCATGCTCCCTCACAATATGAAGGCAGATTGCCTGTTGTTACAGAGACTGACACTGTATGTGTCACTCTTTGTACCGATCCTCGTTGGAGCTTAGTGGGAGCATTGGGACGGAAGGAGGGAGGCTGGTGGATCAGTCCACCATCTCAGTAATGAGATACAGACCGCACTTCAGAATCCAGGATGACGCCCAGGGTGCACCAAATATAGAAATAGAACTTGAAAAGAAAGAGCACTCCACAGGTCTTTGCAATAATAGTAATATTTACTGTGAACGTTTTCGGACAAAAAAAGTCCGTCCTCAAACGTTCACAGTAAATATTACTATTATTGCAAAGACCTGTGGAGTGCTCTTTC